>NC_141555.1:38013086-38325308 GCF_021556685.1 Rattus norvegicus | reverse complement strand
AGGAGTAGAAGGCAGGAAATAATCAAACTCAGAGCTGAAATCAACCAAGTAGAAACAAAAAGGACCATAGAAAGAATCAACAGGACCAAAAGTTGGTTCTTTGAGAAAATCAACAAGATAGATAAACCCTTAGCCAGACTAACGAGAGGACACAGAGAGTGCGTCCAAATTAACAAAATCAGAAATGAAAAGGGAGACATAACTACAGATTCAGAGGAAATTCAAAAAATCATCAGATCTTACTATAAAAACCTATATTCAACAAAATTTGAAAATCTTCAGGAAATGGACAATTTCCTAGACAGATACCAGGTATCAAAGTTAAATCAGGAACAGATAAACCAGTTAAACAACCCCATAACTCCTAAGGAAATAGAAGCAGTCATTAAAGGTCTCCCAACCAAAAAGAGCCCAGGTCCAGATGGGTTTAGTGCAGAATTCTATCAAACCTTCATAGAAGACCTCATACCAATATTATCCAAACTATTCCACAAAATTGAAACAGATGGAGCCCTACCGAATTCCTTCTACGAATCTATAATTACTCTTATACCTAAACCACACAAAGACACAACAAAGAAAGAGAACTTCAGACCAATTTCCCTTATGAATATCGACGCAAAAATACTCAATAAAATTCTGGCAAACCGAATTCAAGAGCACATCAAAACAATCATCCACCATGATCAAGTAGGCTTCATCCCAGGCATGCAGGGATGGTTTAATATACGGAAAACCATCAACGTGATCCATTATATAAACAAACTGAAAGAACAGAACCACATGATCATTTCATTAGATGCTGAGAAAGCATTTGACAAAATTCAACACCCCTTCATGATAAAAGTCCTGGAAAGAATAGGAATTCAAGGCCCATACCTAAACATAGTAAAAGCCATATACAGCAAACCAGTTGCTAACATTAAACTAAATGGAGAGAAACTTGAAGCAATCCCACTAAAATCAGGGACTAGACAAGGCTGCCCACTCTCTCCCTACTTATTCAATATAGTTCTTGAAGTTCTAGCCGGAGCAATCAGACAACAAAAGGAGATCAAAGGGATACAGATCGGAAAAGAAGAGGTCAAAATATCACTATTTGCAGATGATATGATAGTATATTTAAGTGATCCCAAAAGTTCCACCAGAGAACTACTAAAGCTGATAAACAACTTCAGCAAAGTGGCTGGGTATAAAATTAACTCAAATAAATCAGTTGCCTTCCTCTATACAAAAGAGAAACAAGCCGAGAAAGAAATTAGGGAAACGACACCCTTCATAATAGACCCAAATAATATAAAGTACCTCGGTGTGACTTTAACCAAGCAAGTAAAAGATCTGTACAATAAGAACTTCAAGACACTGAAGAAAGAAATTGAAGAAGACCTCAGAAGATGGAAAGATCTCCCATGCTCATGGATTGGCAGGATTAATATAGTAAAAATGGCCATTTTACCAAAAGCAATCTACAGATTCAATGCAATCCCCATCAAAATACCAATCCAATTCTTCAAAGAGTTAGACAGAACAATTTGCAAATTCATCTGGAATAACAAAAAACCCAGGATAGCTAAAGCTATCCTCAACAATAAAAGGACTTCAGGGGGAATCACTATCCCTGAACTCAAGCAGTATTACAGAGCAATAGTGATAAAAACTGCATGGTATTGGTACAGAGACAGACAGATAGACCAATGGAATAGAATTGAAGACCCAGAAATGAACCCACACACCTATGGTCACTTGATTTTTGACAAAGGAGCCAAAACCATCCAATGGAAAAAAGATAGCATTTTCAGCAAATGGTGCTGGTTCAACTGGAGGGCAACATGTAGAAGAATGCAGATCGATCCATGCTTATCACCTTGTACAAAGCTTAAGTCGAAGTGGATCAAGGACCTCCACATCAAACCAGACACACTCAAACTAATAGAAGAAAAACTAGGGAAGCATCTGGAACACATGGGCACTGGAAAAAATTTCCTGAACAAAACACCAAAGGCTTATGCTCTAAGATCAAGAATTGACAAATGGGATCTCATAAAACTGCAAAGCTTCTGTAAGGCAAAGGACACTGTGGTTAGGACAAAACGGCAACCAACAGATTGGGAAAAGATCTTTACCAACCCTACAACAGATAGAGGCCTTATATCCAAAATATACAAAGAACTCAAGAAGTTAGACCGCAGGGAAACAAATATCCCTATTAAAAAATGGGGTTCAGAGCTAAACAAAGAATTCACAGCTGAGGAATGCCGAATGGCTGAGAAACACCTAAAGAAATGTTCAACATCTTTAGTCATAAGGGAAATGCAAATCAAAACAACCCTGAGATTTCACCTCACACCAGTGAGAATGGCTAAGATCAAAAACTCAGGTGACAGCAGATGCTGGCGAGGATGTGGAGAAAGAGGAACACTCCTCCATTGTTGGTGGGATTGCAGACTGGTAAAACCATTCTGGAAATCAGTCTGGAGGTTCCTCAGAAAATTGGACATTGAACTGCCTGAGGATCCAGCTATACCTCTCTTGGGCATATACCCAAAAGATGCCTCAACATATAAAAGAGACACGTGCTCCACTATGTTCATCGCAGCCTTATTTATAATAGCCAGAAAATGGAAAGAACCCAGATGCCCTTCAACAGAGGAATGGATACAGAAAATGTGGTACATCTACACAATGGAATACTACTCAGCTATCAAAAACAACGAGTTTATGAAATTCGTAGGCAAATGGTTGGAACTGGAAAATATCATCCTGAGTGAACTAACCCAATCACAGAAAGACATACATGGTATGCACTCATTGATAAGTGGCTATTAGCCCAAATGCTTGAATTACCCTAGATCCCTAGAACAAACGAAACTCAAGACGGATGATCAAAATGTGAATGCTTCACTCCTTCTTTAAATGAGGAAAAAGAATACCCTTGGCAGGGAAGGGAGAGGCAAAGATTAAAACAGAGACTGAAGGAACACCCATTCAGAGCCTGTCCCACATTTGGCCCATACATATACAGCCACCCAATTGGACTAGATGGATGAAGCAAAGAAGTGCAGACCGACAGGAGCCGGATGTAGATCGCTCCTGAGAGACACAGCCAGAATACAGCAAATACAGAGGCGAATGCCAGCAGCAAACCACTGAACTGAGAATAGGTCCCCTATTGAAGGAATCAGAGAAAGAACTGGAAGAGCTTGAAGGGGCTCGAGACCCCAAAAGTACAACAATGCCAAGCAACCAGAGCTTCCAGGGACTAAGCCACTACCTAAAGACTATACATGGACTGACCCTGGACTCTGACCCCATAGGTAGCAATGAATATCCTAGTAAGAGCACCAGTGGAAGGGGAAGCCCTGGGTCCTGCTAAGACTGAACCCCCAGTGAACTAGTCTATGGGGGGAGGGCGGCAATGGTGGGAGGGTTGGGAGGGGAACACCCATAAGGAAGGGGAGGGGGGAGGGGGATGTTTGCCCGGAAACCGGGAAAGGGAATAACACTCGAAATGTATATAAGAAATACTCAAGTTAATAAAAAAAAAAAAAAAAAAAAAATAAATAAATTTTGGCATAGCCGTTTTCACTTGGAGGATCTCTTCATTCTCAGCTTTGGTGTTTACATACATCTTCAAGAGAGGAACCGCCCTGACAGCCCACCCAGCCTACTCCCATTTGCAGCTATGCCTTCCTTTCTTGACTAAGTTAAACACCACCTCAAACTCTACTCTTTCATTTTGTTCAGTGTAGTAGACTCTCCAAAACCATAAAATGGAATCCCAGATGCAGAGGGAAGAAGTTTTCCTGTTTGTTTCTTTGTTTGCTTTTAGTTGCTTTTTCCCACTTCCACTGGTTTGAACTTGTGTCCCATTCAGTGTCAGGTCTTAATTCAGCCAGCATTTTGAGAAGGGCTGTGCATGGAGTGTTATAAAAGGAAAATTACTGGAGAGAACTCACTGGGATTTTGACAATTAATACAAAGGGTTTATTGACTTCATTTTTCAGTTACACAGAATCCTGGACAGCACTGACTCGAACTAAAACTTCACATATGAAAATTTGCTCAAAGAAAAAAAAAGGCTTAAAGACAAAATTGATCCAACAAAATAAGCCCTAAGTTGTAATGATTGACATTCTATAAAGAGAAACATTGAACTTTTTTTTTAAAAAAAAGATGATTTTGATGTTTGTGTTTAACAATTTCATATACTTATATAATGAGTTTTAGTCATTTCCTTTCTGTATTTCCCCTCCCAATTCCCCTCCCTCATCCCTCTCCCTCATTCTCCTATCCCCCTCCTTCAGTTCTCCCTTGCTTCCTCCCTCATCCTCCTCTGTCATCCCCTCGGTCAACCCCTTCTCTCACGCCATTCCCTCTCCAATTGGCACTGATAATCTGAATAAGTCCCCTTCCTATTTCATGTCTACTTTCTGCATGTAATCCCTAAGTTTAATTAATTACATGAGTACAGAGGAATTCGACAGAACAACTTATCTATGGGTACAGGAATGAAGAAGGTAGTGAAGCAGAAATTTCTTGTTTCTTTGGAGAATCAACTGTGTCATGGATATTGTTCTGGGAACTGTCTTAGGAGAGGATATTTTGCTGAGAAAAAACACATGGTGTTTCTGCTTGCTGCCTGGGAAAAAGGCACGTGATGCTTAGAAAGGGTATGACTATAACACTAGACAACAGTTGGAAACACCATGGCATTGCCTTGCCTTGCCACTCTTCGCTGATGCTCAATGGACTTGATGACACTGGTCTTCATTGACCATGCTGTGGCATTGGTTCACCTTTCCTTCTTCACTGACCATTGTTTCTTTTGACATTGTAGAGAGAAAAGCTCCAGAGAACTTCTTGTGGTGACAATGCTGTGGCTTCTTGCTGCCTCCTCGAACCCAGGCCAAATGGAAGAGCTCAGCATTTTCTTCTAGGTTGAACTGTCCTTGGTGATTTGTCAACGGTGTTTGCAAGTAGATCGACCTACCTTTGCTGATTCATGACAACTGAACTGATATCCTGAAGATGAAGATTGAAATCACCCCAGAGAACTATTTCTAAGCAGGTCCATATCGTCCTTTGTTTGCCCTATTATCCTTTCCTTTCCACTACCTCTGGGGGGCGGTGGGCTAGAGGAAGGTTAAAGGGTTTAAGAACTCTTAATAATGTAGGTCTTGAAAAATATAAGCTTGGAGGATAGAACTGCACCTCCAATAAATGTTGGTTGCCAAGGGAGGTGAGGGTCTTTAAGGCCTCTCAAACTGTAATGAAGTGTTGAGGGGCCCAGTCTTGTGCCCATGACCATAGCCACCATCAGTTTAAGAGTTCAATGCCTAGGTCCAATCTAAAAGATATCCTTTTGCTGTCCACTTTCCCATCTTCTGATTCTTATATTCCTTCTACCCACTCTTTCATGATGTTCTCTGAGCTGTGGAGGAGAAGACTTAGCTGTCCTATTTCTACCTGAACAGTTCAACACCACTGATTCCAAGCACTTTGTCCAGATGTACATCTCTGCCCATGGTAGTCAGAGGCTTCTTCCCTGATGAGAGCTGAGTGCATCACTGATCTATAGATACAAATGTGGAAGTTTTGAAGGAAGTTTGACAATGTATTTAGCATTAGGTTCTTTCATAGGGCCTATATCACCCTAACCATAAGTTCTTGACCAGTTTACAAACCTGATGTGTATTCCATCGTGTGCAATATGCCTTGTATCAGATTGGAAAGCCACTGGTTAGTCCCATGACTGTGATGCCACTAACACATTAGGGGCACATCTTGCCTGACATTTTAGCTTGAATGGTTCACCCCCAGGTAAGGTTCTAGATGATTTTCTCCCCTGGAAGCCTACATAGCACTTTCTTGAACCATGAAGGCTATCCATTATAGAGGATGTTTCCACCTCAACTTCAGACTGACCCTTCTGTGACCTGTGACCCAAAGGATTCTGAAATAGGGTCTTACCATCAAGTTCTGGAGAGCTACGGAGGACAATGGCAACAATCTGTAAAGTTGTGAGGGCTTTTGGGATCTCGCTGGTCAGCAACTTTCAGGAAGACATCCCATATCTGGCACTGTGATTTTTGATTAATTTTGGTTTTCTGTTGCTCTGATGAATACACTCACCAAAGCCAACTTGGGAAGGGAAATCTTTATTTCACCTAATCTGTTCCAGCCCATCATCAAGGAAAACCAAGGCAGGATTGTGAAACAGAAACTACAGAGACTGCTCAATGGCTTGCTTCTACGCTCACATTCAACTACCTTGACAGAGTCCAGACACACCCGCATAGGGCAGTGCTGCTCACAGTACACCAGGCCCTCCAACAACAGTTAACAGTCAAGGAAATGCCACCTAGACAGAGTCAAGGCCAATCTGATGGAGGAAGCTCCTCAACAGAGGTTCTTTTTTCCAAGACTAGCCATCAAAAGTAATCAATGAAAATAAAAAAAAAAAAGAAAAGAAATAAATAGCTTGAGGGGAAGCATGGCTTTTCCATGGAGGGTGCCTCCAATTGAACTCAACAGTTGATCTTGAAGATATATTCTGTAACACAACATTTTATAACCCCTCTCACCAAAACCTGTTCTAACCTAATCACCAAAGGGGAGATGGAATGGAAAGTAATTTTTTAAAAAAAATAATTGGAGGAGATAGAAATGCTTCTTGGAAATAAAGCAAAAAAGGAAGCATTTCTGCATTCTAGATGCTTTCCTTGCATCATCTGTTCAAGGATAATGAAAATCGTTACATTCTAGGTATCATAATTTACAAAGTTACAAATCATATAAATAATACTGCTTATCATTCATAAAACACATTGGCAGGAATCGTTTTGATGTGTTTTTCTAACTCACTCCTAATGTAGAACTGATGAACTGGAATTGTACGACTGCTCACTTATACATGAGGGAAGTGAGGTTTAAACATCGAGCCAATTTCCCAATACTCTAAGCTAATAAATGGCAGAGTAAGAGAGCTGCAGTTTCTCTGGATTCATGGCATTGCCTCCTGAGATATGCAAGTCAGGTTACCTTGGCAAGGAATTCGAAGGATCAGTACATGGCAGATGAAAGTTGTCTTGAATGCAAGACTGGGAGTAAGGCTCAATTCAGCCGAGCCCCAGCTCAGGATTCCTGAAACAGAACACCAGAATATGTTAGAAAGTGAGGAGACTAAACTAAACATCTTGGAGTCCTCAGCAGATTGTCCAGATCCAGGGCTGAGGGTTCATAAGTATGTTGGTCTTTGTGGGAGTGGAAAGGAACACTTATTTAGATCCCCACCTCCTAATATGTGCTACTACAGTGGAACAATGCCTGAAGTCCAAGGTTTTTTGTTTTGTTCCTGTGTGTGTGTGTGTGTGTGTATGTGTGTGTGTGTGTGTGTGTGTGTGTGTGTGTGTGTGTGTGTACATACATGCACGTGCATCATATTATGTAGGGACTAATCCATTTTTTCTTCTACCTTATTCATTGAAGCAACATTTCTCAGTCAAACCCAGAGTTCATCAATATGAAGAGTCTTGTCAGATATCTTGCTCTGTGGATCTGCCCTATCTCTTCCTCCCTGGACTGGGATTCTATGTGGGCCACAAAGCCTACCCATCATTTACATAGACCTGTGAGCCATCTCCTCAACTGCTAAGGTACAAGTCCCAGTGTTGGACCAACCTCCTTTACTTTTGTTTTCTTCTTCTTTTTTTTTTTTTTTGTCCTGGTCAAAATATCAGAACCAGGTTAGGGTATGACTGGCTCATTCAAACAATCACCCAAATCCCTACACAAATGTGTTCTAATAAGGAGGAGGACCTTGCTGACTCTCTGTTCTGTAAAGCCTTACCTTTACAGATGAGTTAAAGGATGGGATTATCCTAGTGGATGATTGTGGATGATATTGTTGAGGTTCAGGGAGGCTGGCAAATGAGGAGACACGCTGTGTCACTTATAATAACAGATATAAAGCTGAGTGTGTTAGTGCATACCTATGTTCTCAAAACTCACGAAGATCACAAGTTCAAATCCAGCCTGGGCTACATAGTAAGTTCAAAGACAGCCTGGGCTACATCATAATTCCAAGTCCAACCTGGGCTACATAGAAAGTCCAAGGTCGGCTTGGCCTACTTACATGACTCTTCTCCAAACAACAACAGGTTTTTTTTTTTCCATTTTGGTTTCTGTCTCTCGTATTTCCTCTACACTAATACCAGTGCTCTAGTTTGGGGGTTGGGGGAGAACTTTTGTCATTTCTGATGGTCCAGGATTTCCTCAGCAGCAGGGTAAACCAAACAGTGCAGCAAAAAAGTCTGTTTCGATTTTTGCATAAAAATATGACACAGCTGAAGTGCTGTCTGAAGAAATGACTCGAAGATGGGAAAACGCCTCGGGAAAGTGGGCTTGGATCTTGTGGTAGTTTCCTCCTGATAAAAACAATGGTGTTCTAAACCAGAGTCTGTGTTGGGAATACAATGCTGTGCTTCCATTTCAACACTCATAATCTCCATATGGCAACCCTGGAAATCTTGTCTCATATTAAACAGATTATAGGAGAGACAAATTGGGTATAAACACTGTCATTAAAAAGGGTTTAAACGATGAATTTTTTTTTTTTAATTTTTGCCTGGGATACCAGGTTCAGTGTTTGCATTAACTCTAAAACACTGCAAATTCTTTTTTTTTTAATTGCCAATCAGAATGGACCTTATATTTTTCTTTCTTTCTTTCTTTCTTTCTTTCTTTCTTTCTTTCTCTCTCTCTCTTTCTTTCTTTCTTTCTTTTTTTTTTATTAACTTGAGTATTTCTTATTTACACTTCTTATGTTATTCCCTTTCCTGGTTTCTAAGAAAACATCCCCCTTATCCATCCTCCTCCTCTAAATTATGGCTATTCCCCTCCCCTCTCCCCAATGCCACCCTCCCCCCAACAATCACTTTCACTGGGGGTTTAGTCTTAGAAGGATCAAGAGCTTTCCCCTTCCACTGGCAAATACTCATTGGGTAGTGGCTTAGTCCCTGGAAGCTCTGGATGCTGGGCATTGTTGTTCATATGGGGTCTCGAACTCCTTCAAGCTCTTCCAGTTCTTTCTCTGATTCCTTCAACGATGGTCCTATTCTCAGTTCAGTGGTTTGCTGCTGGCATTCGCCTCTGTATTTGCTGTATTCTGGCTGTGTCTCTCAGGAGAGATCTGCATCTGTCTCATGTCGGCCTGCACTTCTCCCTTCATCCATCTTGTCAAATTGGATGGCTGTATATGTTTGGGCCACATGTGGGGCAGGCTCTGAATGGGTGTTCCTTCTGCCTCTGTTTTAATCTTTGCCTCTCTATTCCCTGCCAAGGGTATTCTTGTTCCCCTCTTAAATAAGGAGTGAAACATTCACATTTTTATCATCAGTCTTGAGTTTCATGTGTTCTAGGCATCTAGGGTAATTCAAGCATTTGAGCTAATAGCCACTTATCAATGAGTGCATACCATGTGTGTTTTTCTGTGATAGGGTTACCACACTCAGTATGATATTTTCCAGTTCCAACCATTTGCCTACAAATTTCATAAAGTCATTGTTTTTGATAGCTGAGTAATATTCCATTGTGTAGATGTAATACATTTTCTGTATCCATTCCTCTGTTGAAGGGCATCTGGGTTCTTTCAAGCTTCTGGCTATTATAAATAAGGCTGCTATGAACATAGTGGAGCACGTGTCTCTGTTATATGTTGGGGTATCTTTTGGGTATATGCTCAAGAGAGGTACAGCTGGATCCTAAGCCAGTTCAATGTCCAATTTTCTGAGAACCTCCAGACTGATTTCCAGCATGGTTGTACCAGTCTGCAATCCCACCAACAATGAAGGAGTATTTCTCTCTCCACATCCTCGCCAGCATTTTCTCTCACCTAAATTTTTGATCTTAGCCATTCTCACTGGTGTGAGGTGAAATCTCAGGGTTGTTTTGATTTGCAATTCCCTTAAGACTAAAGATGTTCAACATTTCTTTAGGTGTTTCTCAGCCATTTGGCATTCCTCAGCTGTGAATTGTTTGTTTAGCTATGAACCCCATTTTTAATAGGGTTATTTGTCTCCCTTTGGTCTAACTTTTTGAGTTTTTTGTATATTTTGAAAATAAGGCCTCTATCTGTTGTAGGATTGAAAAAGATCTTTTCCCAATCTGTTGGTTGCTGTTTTGTCCTAACCACAGTGTCCTTTGCATTACAGAAGCTTTGCAGTTTTACGTGATTCCATTTGTCGATTCTTGAACTTAGAGCATAAGCCATTGGTGATTTATTCAGGAAATTTTTTCCAGGGCCCATTTATTCAAGATGCTTCCCCACTTTTTCTTCTATTAGTTTGAGTGTGTCTGGTTTTATGTGGAGGTCCTTGATCCACTTGGACTTAAGCTTTGTACAGGGTGATAAGCATGGATCGATCTGCATTCTTCAACATGCTGACCTCCAGTTGAACCAGCACCATTTGCTGAAAATGCTATCTTTTTTCCATTGGATTGTTTTGGCTCCTTTGCCAAAGATCAATTGACCACGGTTATGTGGGTTCATATCTGGGTCTTAAATTCTATTCCACTTATCAATCTGACTCTCTGTATACCAAAATACCATGCAGTTTTTATCACATTTTTTTTTTCAGTAATAGTGCTTGAGATCAGGATTGGTTATTCCCCAGAAGGTCTTTTTTTTGTTGAGTGTATTTTTCACAATCCTGGGGATTTTGTTATTCCATATGAATTTGAAAATTGCTCTTTCTGTCTCGATGAAGAATTGAGTTGGAATTTTGATGGGGATTGCATTGAATCTGTAGATTGCTTTTGTCAAAATTGCCGTTTTTACTATGTTAATCCTGCCAATCCATGAGCATGGGAGATCTTTCCATCTTCTGAGGTCTTCTTCAATTTCTTTCTTCAGAGGCTTGAAGTTCTTACCCTACATATCTAAAACCCAAATGCTTCACTCCATCTTTAAAAGGGGAAGAATAATACCCTTGGCAGGGCATAGGGAGGTAAAGTTTAGAACAGAGGCAAAAAAAACACTCATTCAGAGTGTGCCCCACATGTGGCCCCTTACATATACAGTCTCACAATTAGATAAGATGGATGAAGCAAAGAAGTGCAGTCCAACATGAACTGGATGTAGATCTCTCTTGAGAGACACAGCCAGAATACAGCAAATACGTGGGCAAATGTCAGCAGCAAACAACTGAACTGAGAATAGGACGACCGTTGAAGGAATCAGAGAAAGAACTGGAAGAGCTTTAAGGTAATCAAAACCCCATATGAACAACAATTCCAAGCAATCAGAGCTTCTAAGGATTAAGCCACTACCTAAAGACTATACATGGTCTGACCCTGGGCTCCAACCTCATAGGTAGCAATGAATATTCTAATAAGATCACCAGGTGAAGGGTAGGCCCTTGGTCCTGCAAAGACTGAAGCCCCAGTGAACTTGATTGTTGGAGTGATGGTTTTAATGGGGTGAGGATGGGGAGGGGAAGCCCATGTTGAGGCGGAGGGGGATCTGTTAGGGGAATGTTGACCCAGAAAGTAGGAAGGGGAATAACAATCGGGAAGGTAAATAAGAAATACTCAAGTTAATAAAGATTTAAAAAAAAAACAAAACCAAAAAAATAAAAAAAAATAAAAGAAATAATAGCAATAATGTTAATGATTAAAAACTAACCCAAACAACAATGCATAATAGGCACCAAATATATATTTAGGTTCAAAAACATAAAAACTAAGTAGAAAAAAGGTTTTTGAAACATGAAATTCATTATCTCTCCAAAGAGGTTCCCACTGTGACTATATTTCATGAAATCAGAGAGAGATAGGTCTGGTTTTCGTGATTTCTATTTTTACTCCATTGGTGAATGTTTTCATTTCCTGAGAATCATTACAGCAAAACTATTGAGTCTCTCAATAGTTCTTTCTGTACGATCACCCCTATAGTACTATATTTTAGGAGAACCTAAATATATGACCACAAGGATGCATCAGGGATACCTTTTCATCATGAAATTGGTGTCCACAGTGGGCCATACTAGCAACATCGAAAGTTCAATCTATATGTTTACCTCTGGCTTGTTGTGAATAAATTATCAATCCCAAGTCCCCTGAATGTTTCAGTGACCTATCTCCACTTATGGTTTGTCCGATTACAGGATGGCTACACCACACATAAAAAACCAGTTTCTTAAGAGTTGAAAAACACAATTTATTCTGAAAAATATACATCAGCTTTTTTCAAAAAGTGAGTAAATTATACAATCATAATATAAAGTGCATGACCTTAACCGAACTGAAAATTCACCTGAAGAACAAAAATTAAAAAAGAATGAATAACAAAACTTCCAACCAAACCAAACAAAGCTAATACCTGAAGAAAACAAAACTCTAACCAAAAACAAAACACAGTAATCAAGGTAATGAACATTCTCTTGTTGAAGACTTAGCACCACAGTCTAAAGGCCTGTGGCTGGCCTTGGTAACATAGTGCGAAGGCAGTCATTCACCAATTGCAATAGCGTTTTAAAGATGAATCTAGCTATTTCTCTTTGGGGCCTTTACAGGTCAAGGACTTCCAAGACTGATATGAGACATGTACAGAATTGGTTTCTAGATTTTGAATTTCTCCTGACAGATTTCCAATAATAAACTTGAAAATCCTTTAGAATAAGAATGAATTAACCGTATGAAACTCCTCCTGGATGCCCAGCATTTTTTGATGTGCTTCAACACTTCTTTGAAACCCTCTCATGTTCATGTTCAGTGTGAACAGAGTTCCAATATCTGAATGGAAACTAACTTCCTTTTCCGACCTGGGCTACAGCATTTATTTATTCTGCTCAAATATTTTCACTCCCAAGTTGATAAAGATTTTAAAAATTGGTCTTCTCAATGTGTACCACTAAATTAATAGCATATAATTTCTACCATTCAAAGTCTTCCTAATGCATATTTCCTGAAGCCCTTAGCTCTCTTCATTTTACTACCATGTTCTGCATCAGGAAATCCTTATTTAGATACAGGGTTATTCCTTGGCTTTGAACCAGCTGCTCAGTCTTAGGTACTGGATTTACCCAAGCACAAGTTTCTCCCATTTGAATTAAGCTGTTGCCAGTATGGTTACTTAGGTTTTTCAACTTGAAGAATTATCAAAGCTCTTACTGTCCCTACAGAGTTATGTCTAGTAATGACCTGGTTCAATCCTACAATCAAGAGAACTGAGCAACTACAGTTCCATAAAATCAAAATTGAGTCACTAGACATCTCTGAAATATTGTTTTCAAAGTGGAATTCAGTTGTTACTGTTTTCAAATCATTCCTCTTAAACGTTAAAATGTAAGCATTGCTCATGCATCGAATTCTTTCTCAAAAAAGGAGGAGGTATTCTGTATTCTTTCATTGACATTGGGTTTGACTTACTTTGGAGTATACACTTCATACCTTGGATCAATCCACCATGCCCCAACTGCACAGAGCAAGTCACTTATTTTTAGGATGTGTGTGTGTATGGGTGTGTGTGTGTTTGTGTGTGTGTGTGTGTGTGTTTGTGTGTGTGTGTGTGTGTGTGTGTGTGTGTGTGTGTCTAGGTCACTCCATGGGAACTCCTGCTACAAGTTGGAGATGCACAATTCTTCAAAGATAACATGGCCTCCTTTGTTTTGCATGCCTCTTTAACATATCTAATCACATCAAAATGCACCATTTACTTATACCTCTGGGTCACAGATTAACTCACAATATCCTCCAATCTTCATAGGGATTCAGATCTCAATGATAAATAATTTTTGGAGACTTTAGATTCAAATATTGTCCTAAAGCTCATGAAGTATTTATTGTTCTATAAATGCAAATCCAGAAGGTATTTTGGACATTTGAGTTTCATGGCCAGAAATCATCAGATAAATGCACTCCCTCCATTTTTTGCAAGTTCAGACTATGCTTCCCGAATATCATATTTGGTGTGACTACCTAGTTATACAATCTTATGATATGCAAGTGAGTTCTAATATAGATTACTTAATACTCAATGGTTCTGATCAGAATCTGTAAAGTGGGGAATCGATCTGTTTGTGCTAAATGTAGGTTGCAAACTGCCTCTGGATAAATTTTTGAATAGCATCTTGTATATATGCATGTGCTTTTTAGGTGGGTTTTTATTATCTATTAACAGTATAACAGCTATTAACCATAGCATCAGATTATTTTAAGTTTTCATGTTAAGTGATTTCTTGTACCTTCTGTCTTAGAATTGTGTGTACTTAGATCAATCTGTGTAGCCCTATGCAATTCCTCTTGATACATTTTCATCTATGGATGGTGTAATATCTACAACCTTTGATGTACTGCCTTTGATACACCTTCCTTCACCTGAGTAAATTAAAATTTTTTTTTATCTATGGATGGTGTAATATCTTCAACCTTTGATATACAGAACTTTATGCACCTTCCTTCACCTGTGTAAAAGAAAGATATTTGCAGCAGATGGATCCTGTAATGTTTTGGATACTAAATAATTCCCTTAGCTAAAATATGACTATGCATGCTTAATGAGGCTCAAACAGATCTATGGTGGATGCCACTGACTAAAAATGTCAACTACTACTCAGATGTCCTCTATGTTTACAGACAGAGGAACAGTTACTTCAGTTCAGGTGTAGAACTGATGCATTCTCAGCCATTTTCCAAATTATAAAAAAAAAAATTACTGGGACAAGGATTGAGGGAATGCTTTCATCTATGTAGAACATTAATTTCGGCTTCACATACAAATGTGTGATGTGAAGTACTTGCCACACTGTACTGCATACGGAATAATATATTTTGGGTATGGTCTTTCTGGACTAGTGTATGATATCAATACAGTCTTCTGTGGCAGATTTTCAAGCACATATGAACATCTGAGAATTACAGCAGAATAAATCTTGCTCAAGATCATACCCTTCATGTTATTTGTGACCCTCATCGGGACCAGTTACAGCTAGGTATCAGAGTTCTGATTTATTTTTAAGTTTTTCATTTTATCTCATGCTAATTGTTGATGCTTTCTTTCCCCCATGGAATACTTTGTCAACAGGCCTGTGTACCTGATTTCAGCAGTATGACCAGAGATTGGATGCAATTTACCTCACTGTTGAATTCATAGATACACAATTTTTTTTTTATGAGAAGGCCTTGATCTTCTAGAATGTAGAATGTTGTTGTCTGTGGCTTTCCTTGACTCCCTCCATTCTCACAAGCTTCATATCAGTGAAGAAACTGCACACAGAATCTGAAAAACACTTGCTGGGCCACAGGATAGACAAAATCAACAAAACTTTCCTTGCATTGGATTAGAACATAGTAGACAGGGTTACATTCAGCTTAGTCAATGAAATGCTCCCCCTGTATAACTAATGTACAAACGTTTACCCACCTGGATTGACTTGTTAGCCTTGCCTACTTACCCTGCTTACCCAGTTCCCAGGAAACTTTATTCTCAGCAAGGGATAAGGCGGTGGATCAACATCTTATACTTGCTCACTCTTTCCAAGTTACTCCAAAAAAAGCAGATTCCTCCAAAAGGAGCTCCCATTTCAATAGTCTTCCTGGCTTCAGGTCTGAAGCTATGAGCCCAGTCAACAAGAATATCTCCATAACCAAATCATAGTAAATCTTTTCTTTCTTGTGTTCTGGGGAGGATGGGCAGCTCTGATGGTGTCTTCCTTATTGTAGGTACTTCTTGGAACAGGAGAGGTGAAAGAGTGTTGGAGGAGGATAAGTCTTGAATCTATTAGAGTTTCCGTATAATAATAATAATAATAATAATAATAATAATAATAATAACAACAACAACAACAACAACAACAACAACCACCACCACCACCATCATCATCAACACCATCATCAATACTATCACTGTCACCCTCAAAAGTAATTTAGGCTGGTAAGATGATTCAGGATTTAAGAGAACTGATTACTTTTCCGTCGGTCATGAGTTTAATTCCCAGCAAATACATCGTCGCATACAACCATGTATAATGGCATCTGATGCCCAATTCTGTTGTGTTTGACAGTTGCAATATACTGATACAAATCAAATAAAATAAATCTTTAAAATAAATACATAAAAATTTTATTAACAATGTTTAAGTTACAGTGCTTCTGTACCTGATCAGCTTTTTGTATTCCTCTGAGGACAGAAAATGCATTCTCTTTCTTTAAAAATCCATGATGAGAGCTCACACATTACTTGCCATATCCCAAGACTTTTATTCAAAACACACCTTCTGCTTTTCTGAGAAATTAAATACTTTCTTATCAAACTCCTATCCTTCTTCATGTCCTGCCTCTGAGAGGCACATAAGAAAATTAGTTTGTACATGAGGACATTACAGATGCATTTTCCTGTGGTGTGGGAAAACTGAAGTTAACACAGAGGGGTCAGGACAGTCAACAAAGAAGTGGGCATAATGGCTATCTTTTGTCCAAATGCTGTTGGTGCAATGGGTCAGCATTCCTGTGAGTTTTCCAACTCACAGGTCATCTTCTGGAGTTAATTAGTCAATTTCTCCCCCTTCTTAATCCGTTGTACTTGCTCACTGATGGTGGAGGTTGGGATGATACCTTCCCAGCAGACCCTGTAGAGAAACACAAGGGAACATGCATAGTAATGGCCCAGACACAGGAGAGAAAATGCAAGTCCCCCAATGCAGCATGACGAAAGGGGAAATCTGCAGACACTTGGAAGCACTGAAATAGGAGGAAAGTTCTCTTCAAGCTGGACTTATTAGCTATTTTCTTTCTCCCAACCATTATCACTAGACATATGCCTCATTCCCTTCTGCAGTCCCCCTGGTCCTTAAGAAAAAAAAATCTGGCTGTGACATGAATAAATGGAGGTCATTTTCAGTTTGTATCTGTTGGGATTCAGGTAAGTCCTGGAGTACATAGTGTTTAGGACCACCAAGCGTTAATCATGTATGTTCAAGACAAAGAGTAAGAAAACTTGATGCATGTCCAAGGGAGTAGCCCTGTCTTCATTCTTATCATAAAATTCCAATGATATGTCCAGGAATTCACTGAAGATAAAATTCAATACTCTGCCCTGAGAGTCAAAGCTTTTATCCCTGTGACTTTTCTTTGAATTCTTCCTCATTCAGAATGAAATTAAGGAACACATAGTAGACCAGATGCATGCTTGACAATTCCTGGCTCTCTTCCAAATATTCATCAGATATTCCTGAAACTGGGTCTCTTCTTTAGGAATCCAGAGCCTTCAGGTCATAAGTCCTACTCCTAGAAGGCCTGAGCCTTGACCACCTCCTCTAGGCAGCTCCTCAGAAGCAGTCCACTGTTCTCTCTTGCCCTTTTCCACCAGATAATTTATGTTTTCACTTCTACAACAAGAAAGAATCTTAATTTCTTCTTCCTGTCTCTTTTGTCTCTCCATGCTCTCTGTTTTCTCTGTAAATAGCTTGATCATCTTGAAAAACATTTGTTTGGATAAACCAATAAGTACTAAATAAAAGCAACAAGGGCAGTTTCTGTTTCCATAACACTAGTGACATCACAGAGAATAGCATGGAAATTCCAGCATACATTAGAGTATCCAGAAAAAAAGTCCCCTTCACCAGCTCATAACTACCCATTAAGTAGATCTTATCCAAATATACAAGGCTAGTTGCCCTTTTAAGGATCTTTGCCTTTGACACAAGGGAAGACTTACTATCACTATCCCTTCTAACCCAGAGATATCACTGATCTATCATATTTTTTACCACCTTCATGCATGAAGAGTGAAGACACAATTTTCAAACACAACCCACAAATGGTCCTCCCCAACTTAGGTAGCACACGCAAAATGAAAAAGAAGAAAATAAACTGAGAATATTGCTCAGAATGCTTGTCAGTGATGCGATGATTCGACACAGTTATTCAATCTCAGGGGACATCTTCTGTAGCTAAATGACAAATTTCTCCAAATTCTTCATATATTCCTCCTGCTAAGTAATGTTGGAGGGTTGGGATGATGTCTTCCCAGTAGGCCAGGTACATAGATAAATACAGTTAAACAAAGACTTGGGGAAGATCCACAGACTACAACAGTTTGGATAGGGGAGGAAAAAATACAGAAAACATACAAATTCTTCTAAAAATTTCCCTCAGAGCCTCGAAAATTACTCATTTTAGCCATGAGGCTGGTTGTGATGTGATGAGTGGTACACAGTTATCGCTACAGGTTCATTGATTAACACAAGTTAATTTGAGTCATCAAAAGCAGACACTCAGAGAAAGCATGATGGGTCAATATTGGAATGAGAAATTAAGAAGTGAAACTGAAGTATAAAGAGGTATCATGTGAAAGAAACAGATAGACAGAGACAAAGACAGAAAGATAGACAGACAGGCATACAGATACACACACACACACACACACACACACAAACACACACATACACTCACACACACAAAACAAAGCAGCAGTCATAGGGGGAAATGTTGTTGTAGATCATTGGTAAGGAGCTTCAGCCAGGGAAGAAAAGTTAAATTCTTCATTTGGGTGCCACATGTGACAACTTCTATACTCCTGAAAGGCAGTCACTACTACATTTATGTACAACATCCATTAGGAAAATACAGACAGGGAAGGGTAACGAAAGGGAAGTGACTAGGTATTGTTACACAATGCATGTTTATTAAAGCCCCATGTTACCTTTCTCCTGAGGCTGGCAGTCCCTGTAAAGAGAAGCCAGTCCATGGTCAGCCCGGCATGCATTTCTTTGATCTCTGAATATTTTCCTTCCATACATGATCCTTGGCCCCTAGGCTTGTTGTGAGTGGTTGAATATTCTAGTTCTTCTCAGTTGTTAAAGTTCTATTCTAGTAGATTTGGACATCAATTCTATTTTTAATTGTCGTTCTCCAGTAGCCAGCAAGTTCAGAAAACACTGGGGTTTATGAGAGAATCAAGTGCATAAACTGACATGAAATATGTTTTCATTAGTAAAGACTGTTTTGGGGTGGCTGAAAAATAGGAAAGAGAGGCAGACAAAAGAAGAAAGAGAGATGAGACAGAGAGATAGAGAAAGACACATACAAACAGAGAGAGAGAAAGAGTGAAAGAATATGCCTTGTGTATATGAAGCCAGAAAATAATTCGTATATCTAGAAGACAAGCTATAAATGACTGTCTGTAAATCCCACTAACTAAGAAAGTAGCCTGGAGCCAATTGTGCTATTGAGACTTCGTACCAATGTGAGACAGTAGACTTCCATTAGCAAATCCTTATCCAGGAAAATGTAGTTATGGTGGTCAAGAAATAAAGGACAGCTTTGTCTCCTTTGTCTGCCTCTCATTACTCTGATCTCCCATGTCACAAGAGACTGAATGGTCTTCCACATACCCTGAAATTAGCTCACAAGGAATAGAAGCTATCTTCAATGGTGCTTCATCTGAGCCTACCCTTGGCTTGTGGAAGGTACTCAGGAAGCTAACTGACAGGTTACACTTTACCTAGCTTGGTGTCAAAGTTAAGACATGAGACCCCACTCTGAGATTGTCAACACTTCCATGTTTCCAATGGGAGGGCAGTGTCACAATGCCCTGATACTGTTTTGTCACGACTTTCATATGCTTCATGTGACCAAATTGAGAGCCTCCTTCACCTTATTCACAGATCAACAGGATGCAACTTTGCTTCAGAGCCTTCATGTCTGGCCACAGAAGCCAAGAGAAAAATGTAACAGTTAACAGTGATATTGTAGCCATGCCAGGGCATTTCCTCCAAGTTTTACTTTCAAGTGTACTATTTTATTGCAGATTATGCTACTCTTTCTAGAAGGTCAGGTTGTGGAAGAACATTTGGATGCTTCCCCATTTACAGTTTATAGATTTCTTACACAGTCTCCTTTCAGTGACAAGGTTTGTGTAAACTTGCATATAAACTTACCATTTAAGCACACAAACAGAAAGACACACACACACACACACACACACACACACACACACAGACACATACAGTGTAGGGATAATAAAGAAGAGCTTATGGAAGAAAAGTCAGATCAGTTGGTCTACAATATAAAATGTGAAGGGTTTCACTAAAATCTATTACCCTAGAATGGAGGAATGGGAAAATGGGAAAGAATTGTGAGTCGTGCTTTCCCCACAACTTGGCCACATGAACAATGAAGTATGAGACAATAGATCTGAATGATAATAGCCAAAGACCAGGAACATAAACAGTCAAATGAATGTGAATGCAGCTCATCTCTCTGATCTCTAATGGAAGAGTTCCACGTTTCCCACACCTCTCCTGCATAATATTTCATTGCACTCCAATGCTAGCACACTGAAGGATATTCAAGAATATACCTGACTGGTGATCTTTTGACCTACCTTCATTAGAGTTGAAGCAAGAGTGTCAGCATTCCCAAAGATCTTTTGAGCAGGGGGTGCTGATTTCCTCTGGATCCCTTAGAAATGCTTCAGAAATCCAAGGAGTCAGTCTTCTCAGGCCAACTCACAGTTGCACATGGTGTATCTTGGCTTCACAACACCATCACCTGGAGTTACAGAAGCCAGGATAAAAACTGCAAACTCCACCAACCTACATTTTTTGACAGATGCCTAGAATCACTGATAGGTCTCTCTGTAACCACGACTATAGATAGGCATCCATTGTAGGGGATAGCATGGTTGTTTAGTTCCCCCAATTACTCAGAACAAGTAGGGAAGTCAGGGAAGAGCCAGTCTGTGTTCTAGTTTACTAACTGAAAGCTCTTCACTGTAGTAGAAAACTGCCTGCCAAAGGACACTGTTAGGACAAAACAGCAAGGAACAGATTTGGAAAAGGTCTATACCAATTCTCCATCTGATAGAGGGCTATTACAAATACATACAAAGAATGCAAAAACTTAGACTTCAGAGAAACAATTAACCCTATTAAAATTATGTTCCAGAACTAAACAAAGATTTCTTAACTGAGGAAAATCAAATATCTGAGAAGCATATAAAGAAATGTTCAACATACTTAGTCATCATGGAAATGTAAATGAAAACAACCCTGAGATTCCACTTCACACATGTAAGAATGGCTGAAATAAAAAAAAAAAATCAGGAGACAGCAGATGTTGATAAAGATGTCAAGGAAAAGGAATGATCCTTCTTCGTTGGTGGGATTACAAACTGGTTCAACCATTCTGGAAATGAGTCTGGAGATTCCTCAAAAAATTTGAAATTGCGCTACCTGAGGACCCAGATATACCTATCCTGGGCATATAACCAAAGGATGCTCCAAAATGCAAAACAGACACATGCTCAACAATGTTCATAGCAGCCTTATTCATGATACCAGGAGCTAGAAGGAAGCCTAATGGCACTAATCAGAGGAATGGAAACAGAAAATGTAGTACATCTACACAATGGTGTACTATTCGACTATCAAAAGCAAAGATTTCAAGAAATTCATAGACAAATGGATTGAACTAGAAAATATAATATTAACTGAGGTAACACAACCACAGAAAAACACACATGGTAAGAAATCACCAAAAATAGATATTGCCACAAATCTCAATATACCGAAGATGCAGACTACAGACCACTGGAAGCCCAAGGAAACACCCAAAATGTGCATGCGTCATTCCTTTTTGAAAAGGGGAACAAAAATATCTTTGAATTTAGAGTGGAAATTGAATGAATCGCAATCTGAGCATTACGTCTATATGGAAAAAATATATTAAATATGTAATATATATAAAAGAAAAATTATATACATGAATATATGTACATATTCATGGCATATATATACATATATATATATACATATATATATATATATGTATATATATATATATATATATATATATGCAATGAAAACCAGATAAGATTGAAGAAGCTAAGAAGTGCACGCTGCCAGGTACCAGATATAGATCTTTCCTGTGAGACACAGCTAGACTCTGTCAAGTACAGCAGTGAATTATTGTGGCAGAGCAATGAACTGAAAATGAACCACTTGTTGGTAGATTTTGGGAAGAGTACAAGAGCTGAAGGGCTTTTCAACCCTATAAGAACAACAATGCCAATGAACCAGAGCTTTCTGTTACTAGACCAATATTCAATGAATTTATATGGACAAAGCTATGGCTCCAACTGCATATGTAGCAGAGGATGGCCTTGTTGGGAAACAATGGAAGGAGAAGGTCCTGGTCCAACCTAGGTTTAACTCTCAGGTCAATGGAATATCAAGGTGCATTTATAAATATATAAATATTATATATTTATAGATGAACGTTAGGTGGAACTGTTAGAGCTCTTATGGGCAGGAAACTGTGAAAAAATAAAATTTGAAATGCAAATATAGTAATAACCAATTAAAAAAGCAATAAAATTTGCTAAAAATTTTAAAAAATGAAAAAAATTAAAGAAAAGAAATCTGCCAGCTAATTACACATATTGACTTAGAAATCTAATGTCTCACTGTCAGGGAATGGTAATCAAAGTAATACTAGTGGAAAGACTGAGATGATGAAATCTCAACTAATATCACTTCTCTCTCCCAGATATCAGCGTCAGACACAAACTGCACTATAGGAATCCAAATCATGGAGGAGTTTACACTGAGCTGCGGACACAATACTTGTCTTTGCCTTCTTCCTTAGCACCTTTTTCTTCAGGGCAAAAATAATAAAAGCCATGAGCTTTCAGGAAAACAACTGTGCCCCTCCCAAACCCTGGTTTTTGGAATAAAGAAATTAATGATTTAAAGTCTCTGACTTTTAGGATCCATTATAACAAGCAAAGTCCAGATGCTTCTAAGAGTATGACAGCCCCCAATTTCCATATGTGGAAGGCTCAGATCAAGGGTATCTCTTCAGTGGAACCACTCAACCCCTACCCAGTAATAACTGAGCTTTCCCAAGGACCACATATTTCTTCCTTTTTTTATACCAAGGCAGAACGCCAGCTGCCTTTTCCCCATCTCTGATATTTTCTTCCTCTTTATTTTCCCTCCCAAATGTCTGTTTACTCTGAATTAGAGGCCAGTTAGTAAGCCCTAGAGGTACTGAAGGAATATCTAAGAGGCAGTTGCAGTCACGACAACACATGTCACATCACAGAAGAAGATAGGGATCATCAGGTTACTTGAGATTTTTCATGGAGGGCATAATGATGATGTCACTGAGAACTGCCATGGCCTAACTCTAAACAGCTTTCCTTACATTGATCAGTTTCGAGAGTGCCTTTTCCATGTATGTCTCCTGTGACACAGGGGAGATCTTTACATACTCCATCTCTCTAAAGCTAGAGACGTCTTTTTCCTTCATTAGTGGTTACATTCTGTGAATGGAGAAAGGTAGTCAGGGTCTTGGCATGAGTAGAAATGTTCTAGGAATGTGGAGTGGAGGAGATTCTTCTGGATAATAATGTTATTCAATGGACCATTCCTGTAATATATGATTAAATTTCTTAGCTTTTCTCTGTTTCCCAAAGGCTAGTGTTTTCACTACAGACCTTTAATTGTGTGAGTATTTTATTACATTTTCTTATTGTACATTCCTTTATATGTGAATTTATGTATATTCCTGAATGTGTATTCAAGAATTCTGTTTTCCAATTCAAGTTTTTGCAATGATTTTGGCAAGAAAGTGGGCTCAGCACATAGAATGAATATAACGGTGTATTTATTGTGTACCTCCTTCAAATGTTAAACTCCATCCTTATTTTATCCAACAATTACCAGACATCAGTAAAGCAATGAACAAAATGGATTACAGAGTGTGGTTCTGTAGTCCCATTAGATATCAGTTCTCTAATATATACCTTCATGTGTTCCCATGCCAGATTTGAGGGTTTTAGATGTTTTACCATAATTCTTTCTTCAGGCCAAACATAAGATATAGGAGGAGGGTCAGGGTGAGGAATGGCTTCCAGAGAAACCTCAGCGTCAATAGTTCCATCAGAAAAGGAGGAAGTCTATTTGCCACTGTCATTTGTGGATTCTACATTCTTGACCTAGTTGCTCAGAATCCATATTAAATTCTACCTAAACTCCAAGCTGTAGGAGCCACCAAATGTATATACATACCTACCAAAACTACGTATGATTGATGAAGCTCAGAAATGCATCCTGCCCGGAACTTTATATAGATATTCCCTGAGAGACACAGCTAGAGCATGTCAAATACAGAAGAGAATGACAGTGGCAAACCAGTGAGCTTTAAATGCATGTCTTGTTGGTAGATTTTGAGAAAGGATTACAAGAGCTGGGTAAGTGAGGGGACTGAAGGTACATGGAAGAGAATTGGGGACAAGCAACACGAAGAAGGACGCCAAGACAAGATTCTAAATCACGGGTCAATTTTCTTTTTCTGCGTGGCTGAATTTATACCATAATAGGGGTTACTGAGGGAGGGGGAAGTAAGAAACTTTTATGCAGGCCAAGGACACAATATTTGAGTGGTCAGAAAATCGGCCAATGTTGACAGGATGTGAGAAATTTCACCGATTTGTCATATTATTAGTAATCAGGACAACTTTATCATATTATTGTTTTTCTTGACCACCTTATTTGTAATGGCTCCTGCACCTGGGTGGAGATTTTCCATGAACCCAGTCATACTTAATTCTAACCATAATAATAACATCAACAAGGTAGGGCTTCAATGGCATCACTCTCGACATCTCCCCCTTCCTTATAGTCAAATGAATAGGAGTCAAATGGCCGTGCTTGTCCTAGAATGAACCCCTCGAGAACTTTGTCTGTCTTAGGTTGGAGTGATATTTGTCACATGGCCAAGAGAATCTTCTAGCCAGGGTCCGTCATTGAATAAGGCAGCAATTAATGATGCCAACCTGCCCCATGTTGTTGACCCTTTATTCGTGAATATACTACTCTCTTACCTGTCATTGACTGTCCAGCTTAGAACACAGGGTTGACAACTTCTCGATTTTTCAGCAAAGGCATCAGGACAATAGGCAGAAAAGAATCTTGGCCTCATTTAACTGAAGGACAAAAATATCCTCACCTGGACTGGAGGAGATGTGTAGGTGAGCTTGTCCCTCATCAAAGCCTATTCCATAGGTAGTCTATGATCATCTGAATAGAAAACTGTCACCTAATCATATCTATCGACTCAGAAATCTAAAGGGTAATTGTCAGGGATTGATAGTCAGAGCAGTACAAGAGAATATATTTGCACCACAAAACAAGATAAGATTGATGAAGCTAAGAAGTAGTGCATGCTGCCAGGAACCAGGTAAAGATTTTTCCAGGCACACACAGCTAGAGCATGCCAAATACAGAATTGAATGCTAGTGGCAAAAAAGTTAACTGAAAATGGACCTTTTGTTGGTAGATTTGAGAAAGGTTTACAAGAGCTGATGGTGCAATCAACCCCATAAGAACATCAATGCCAGTGAACCAGAGCGTTCTGGTACTAAAACAATAATGATAGGATGTTCCTGGACAGATCTATGGCCCCAAATGCATATGTAGCAAAAGATGGCCTTGTTGGGCACCAATGGAAGGAGAAGCCCTTGGTCCTGTCTAGTTTTCACTGATAGTTCAAGGGAATGTCAAGGGACAGAAGGGGGGATTAGAGAAGAAGTTTAGGAGGACCAGTTAGGGATCTTATGGACAGAAAAATGGGAAAGGAAATAACCTTTGAAAGGTAAATAAAGAATTATCCAGCTAGGAGTTGGGGATTTAGCTCAGCGGTAGAGCGCTTGCCTAGGAAGCACAAGGTCCTGTGTTCGGTCCCCAGCTCCGAAAAAAAAAAAAAGAAAAAGAAAGAAAGAAAAAGAAATATGCAGTTAAAAAACAATAAATTGTTAAAAATTAAAAGAAAAATTAAAGAAAAAAAAGAAAAGAGAGCTTCCAGCTAACCACATCTATGGGCTCAGAAATCTAAAGATTCACTATCAGGAAATGATACTCAGAGTAATACTAGTCAAAAGATTGAGATGATGAAGTCTTAACTTGTAGCACTTCTCTCACATAGATATCAGTGTTAGACAACAACTGCACTTTAGGAATCCAAAGAATGGAGGAGTTTACTCTGAGCTGAGTACAAAATACTTGTCTTTCTCTTTTTCCTCAGGAGGTTTTTTTTTTTTTTTTTTTTTTTTTTTTTTTTTTTTTTTTGTATTAAAAGAGTAAAAGTCATGAGCTGTCAGGAAACAAATGTGCCAAGATGAAAACCTGTCTTTTGGAATAAAAAAAATTAGTGATATAAACTCTCTGATTTCCAGGAACCATAACAAGCAAGGAAATCCAGATACTTCTGAGAGGCTCCAATCTCCTTATTCTGTATGTGGAAGGATCAGGTCTAAGCTATCTCTTTAGTGATTCCACTCCAACCCTACACAGGATTCGCTGAGCTTTCCCAAGGACCACATATTTCTTTGTTTTTCTATACCAAGACAGAAACTCAGCTTCCTTCTCCCAATCTCTGATCTCTTCATCCTCTTTGTTCTCCCTCCCAAATGGCTGTTTACTCTGAATTAGAGGCCAATTACTGAACCCTAGAGGTACAGAAGGAATGCCTAAGAGGCAGATGCTGACAGGACAACACTTGTGACATTACAAAAGAAGATAAAGTTCTCCAGATTACAAGAGATTTTTCAGGAAGGGCCTAATGGTGATGTCACTGAGAACTGCCATGGCCTACCTGCTGAACAGCTTTCTTTACATTGACCAGATTTGAGGGTGCCCTTTCCATGAGTGTCTCCTTGACACAGTGGAAACCTTTATGTACTCCATATCTCTAAAATTAGAGACTTCTCTTTGCTTTATTAGTGGTTACATGCTCTGAATTAAACTGAAGGGCTTGGAATGGGTAGAAAAGATCTTGTAACATGGAGTGGAGGAGATTCTTCTGGATAACAATTTATTCCCAGGTACAGTCATGAAATACTGTTCAATATTGTAGGTTTTTATCTGTTTCCAAAGGCCAGTATTTTCCCTACAGACCTTCAATTGAATGAATATTGTATTTCACATTCTTATTGTGCATTCCTCCATATGGGACTTTATGAATATTGCTGAATGTGTACTCAAAAATTGCTTTCCAATTCCATTATCTGCAATGATTTTGGCAACAAATATGGCCCAGCTATAGAATAAGTATAACAATGTAAATATGGTGTACCTACTTGAAATGATAAACTCGCCAATCCTTATTTCATACCAAAACGACCAGACATCAGCAAACCAAAGGACAACATGGACTATGGAATTCACTGGTTCTCTAGTCCCTTTTGATGTAAATTCTGCATTATCTACCTTATTGTGTTCCAAGGAAGAGGCTTGAGGGTTTTGGATGTTGTACCATGATTCTTTCTTCAGGACAAATATAAGATACAGGAGGATGTGCAGGATGAGGAATTGCTTGAGGTCCAAAGATACCTCAACTTCGTTAGGTTAATAAGACATGGAGAGACTTTATTTGGCACTGTCATTTATGGATTCTACTTTGTTGACCTTGGTTGCCAGAACCCTTGTTAAAATTCCATCTAAGCTCCTAGCTATAGGATATATATATATATATATATATATATATATATATATATATATATATATATATGATAGATATATACATATAGATATAGATAGATATTTCAGCCACCACAACTAGATAAGATTGATGAATCTTAGATTTGCATGATTAGAAGAAACATATAGATATTTCCTGAGAGACACAGCTAGAGCATGTCAAATACAGAAGTGAATGCTAGTGGCAAACCAGTGAACTGAAAAGGGACCTTTTTTGGTAGATTTTGAGAAAGGATTACAAGAGTTTAAGGTGTTTTCAACAGCATAAGAACAACATTGCCAATGAACCAGATCTTCCTGGTACTAGACCAATATTCAATGACTTTACATGGACAGACCAATTGCCTTAAATGAATATGTGGCAAAGGATGGCCTTGATGGGCACCAATGGAAGGAGAAGCCCTTGATCCAACCTAGGATTATCTTCTATTTCAAGGGATTGTCAAGGGGCAGAAAGTGTGGTTAAAGAAGTGATAGTGAACAGGTAGGGTATCATGGGAAGGAAAATGAAAAAGAAAATAATCTTTTATATGTAAATATAGAAAGATGCAGTTTAAAGAGCACTAAAATTTGCCAAAAATAAATAAAAGAAAGATATGAAAGTTAAGAAAACTGGGAACTAATCACACCTATTGACTCGGAAATCTAAAGTGTTAGTCAGAGTAATACTAGTGGAAAGACAGAGATAATGAAATCTAAACTAGAAGCACTTCTCTCTCCCAAATATCAGTGTCAGACACAAACTGCACTATAGGGATCCAAAGAATGAAGGAGTTTACTGTGAGCTAGGGATGCAATACTTGTCTTTCCCTTCTTCCTTAGGACCTTTTTCTTTTGGACAAAAGGAATAAAGGCCATGAGCTCTCAGGAAAACAACTGTGCCATTCCCAACACTTGGCATTGGAGTAAAGAAATGAATGATATAAACTATCTGACTTCCAGGTACCATAAGATCATGGAAGTCCAGATGCTTCTGAGAGGCTCCCAGCTCCTGATTCCCATATGGGGAAGGTTAAGAGCAAGGCGATCTCTTAAGTTACTCCACTCAACACATATGAAGTACTCACTTAGCATTCCCAAGGACCACATATATCTCTCTTATTTTTATACCAAGGCAGAAGGCCAGGTTTCTTCTCCCCATCCTTGGTGCGCACTATGGGAGTAGAAGCCTTTTTTCCTACCAAGGTTTGTCTCCAAGTTCAAGGGAAAGCCAATTGGCAGAAAAGGGTGTTTGAGAAGAAGGGGAAGGAAAGGGGTTTGGACCTTATGGGTAGGAAACTGGGAAAGGAAATAATATTTTAGATTTAAATATAGAAACATCCAGTTTATAAACAATAAAATTTGCTAAAGAATAAAAAAAAGAAAGATATAAAATGAAACTGACAACTAATCACATCTATTGACTCAAAAATCTGAAGTAGCATTCACAGTAAAACTAGTGGAAAGACTGTCATGATGAAACCTCAACCAGAAGCACTTCTCTCCCCCAGATATCAGTGTTAGACACAAACTGCACTATAGGTATACAAAGCATGGTGGAGTTGACTCTGACCTGAGGACACAATACTTGTCCATTCTGTCTTCCTTAGGACACTTTCTTTTTGACAAAGAGAATAAAGGCGATGAGCTCTCAGAAAAACAACTGTGCCCTTCCCAACACTTGGCTTTTGAAATAAAGAAGTAAATGATATAAATTCTCTGACTTCCAAGACGCATAACAGCAGTGAAGTCCAGATGTTTTTGGGAGGCTCCCAGCTTCTGTTATCCTTATGTGGAAGGCTCAGATCTAGGATATCTCTTCAGCATTTCAACTCAATCTGTACCAACGACTCACTGGACTTTCCCAAGGACCATGTATTTCTTCCTTTTTTTTTTAATACCAAGAAAGAAGGCCAGCTTTCTACTCCCCATCTCTGAAATCTTCATCCTCTTTGTTTTCACTCACAAATGTCTGTTTACTCTGAATTAGAGTTCAAGTATTAAACACTAGAGGTACTGAAGGGATATCTGAGAGGGAGTTGTCATCACGACAACTCTTGTGACATCACGAAACCTAGGGGTTTCCAGGTTACAGTAGATGTTTGAGGGAGGGCCTAATGATTATGTCATTGAGATGTGCCATGGCCTACCTGTTAAACAGCTTTCCTTACATTGACCAGATTCAAAGGTGACCATTCCACGTATGTCTCCTCTGACACAGTGGAAACATTTACATACTCCATCTGTCTAAAGCTAGACACTTCTCTTTTCTTTGTTAGTGGGTACATGATCTGGACGGGGGTCAATGCACTATTTGTTGTGGCTCAAGTTGAGGCTATTGCTAGGTAAGTGATTAGGCTCTTGAAACCTCACAGAGTCATACTGATCAGATTTGATAGAGGTATATCGACTGAAAAATTTATTCAGGAGAATCAAGAAAAAGATAAACATTTGTCTTGAGAACGGTATAGAGTGTCCCTACTTGGATTCCTGGTCTCAGGGAGATTTAGCAGGTGACAAGGTGCTTCTCTTAAAACACCAGTATCAATCGGCCATTGGATCCTTGCACTTGTAGCTAAGATATGTGTAGTCACTTCAATTTTGTTTTCTGATTGGTTTTAAATGTATAAATATTCTCCACATGCCTTGGTTATGGACTATTGGCTTTTAAGTTATTGGATATGGTTAAAAAATGTAACATTAGTAACAGAAAGTTGACATAAAACTGGTAAATTTGGATGGAGTCATTCTAGATGACATGTGGCATGAGCCAATCTAGGAAAACAGGTCTAAATTGGGATGGTATTTTTATGGAAATCTTATCCTAGAAATCAGGTTTCTAAAAGATTTTAAGGCAATGTCTCTTTGTTGTGGTATTGGAGATAGCACCATCCTGTGTTCATATATAGGAATTGGCAGTCAAACCTTGTAGCATGAAGGATAGACTTGGTGTTTTGGAGACCGGATTTTGGGATGATGAGACTGATTTTGAGGAAGAGGCTGCTCAGTGTGAGAGGGAAAGATATGATCCAGACTGGACACATGCTAGTGCACGTCGCAACAAGGCAGACAATTAGGCAAGAAAGCGGTTATACCAACAGCACCTCCATATAACCCTCAACATAAAAGCATGGTGAAGCCTACAAAAGCTACTTCCCTTTGTCCAGAGGTGTGGAAAGTGATTAATAAGACCCTTGAATATTACCCTTCTGCTGTTGTACAGCTTCCTGTATTAGGCATTAAATCTTGTATTCAGCATTTTGTTTATTACACAAGAAAATTATTATAGCGTATACAACAGCTCAGATAGAAACATTGTGTGCCTTGATACATGATCGGGCCATATTATGCTGTAGTTTTGATGGAGAGTTTGACAATCATTATCCTAAGGATCCTTTGCTACAATTTTTCTTGAACATCCAGTGATTTTTCCAAAGGTAACTGCATCAGAGCCTTTGTCTGGAGCGTTAGATATTTATACAGATGGCTATAAAACAGGTTTAGGTGCCCATATGGTTGATTCTCAAGAATCAGTATTAATTCAGTACAGTCCAGGCACCCCCCAAATTACAGAATGTAAAATTATATTGGAATTTTTTAAAAGATCTCTTGATTCTTTTAATTTAATTTCTTACTCTGCTTACATAGTTAATGCTGTGTGCTCACTTGAACTTGCAGGGTCAATTCGGTCGAGTATTACTGTATGTCAAATTCTACTAGAATTACAAAATTTGATTTGGGCCAGAAAAAATAACTTTTTCGTATGACATATTCGAGCCCATACTAATTTGCCTGGTACCATGACCAGTAATAACACCGTAGTGGCTGCTAGAACTCGTAGAGAGTTTATTTTTTATGCTGCTCCGGTTGATCTTGCTAGATAATTTCATCAAAAGTTTCATGTTCCTGCCTTTACGCTTCAACCAAAGTTTAACATATCTAGGGCTACAACATACGATGTGGTGTTAGTTGCTTGAATTGTGTTCAATTTCACTACCCTCTTCATGTGGGTATTAACCCTCATTGTCTGATCCTTCTAAAACTTTGGCAGATGGATGTCACACACATATCTCAATTTGGAAATTTAAAATATGCTCATTTTTCTATTGATACCTGTTCCGTTCTTTTATATGCTACTCTGATGAGTGGTGAAAAGACTCGTAATGCCATTGGTCATTGCTTAGAGGCGTGGGCGGCTTGGGGAAAGCCTGATAGTCTCAAGACAGACAATGGACCTACCGACACTGCAAAGTCCTTTCAGGAATTTTGCCAGACAATGCAGGTCAGTCATACTACAGGATTACCATACAATCCCCAGGGTCAAGGAATTGTGGAAAAGAGTGCTCGTACCTTAAAAGAGCTTATATTAAAAAAAAAAGAGGGAATTGCCAGTTGCCGAACTCCAAAGGAACAACTTTAGCTCTTTTTACTCTAAATTTCTTAATTTTGGATGTGCATGGCTTCTCTGCTGCGGATCGCCATGCTGCTACTACACGTATAACTAATGCAGAAGTAAAGAGGAAGGATGTCTTAACTGATAAGTGGTGTGACCCAGATCCCATGATTTCAAGATCTAGGGATGCTGTATGTGTTTTTCTGCAGAATCAAGAAAATCCAATTTGAGTAGCTGAGTGCTTGACTCGAAAATTGCCTTCTGCTCTTCCTGAAGAGGAGACTATGAACCTTACTATTACTGGGAATGGTAATCCTGTGTGATTCACTCATCTTGTGACCTATTGTCCGATCCTGGCCAGTACCCATGCCAGTTCATAACAATTCAACTGTTTTGTCAACCATTTTCTCTACCTTCTGTTTGTATGGTGTTCCCCGTAAGTGTCAAATGGAGATATGCCCCAATGGTATGTTGCCACTAATTTTTCTCTGTCTCATACCTTATGTTTTACTATTAAGAACTCTTCCCTTACCTGCCTTTGGTTGCGTAGAGCCACATTTCAATATTCAATATAATATAAGCTCTAATGTGAGCAAGGTACCCATTTGGCATCTGGCCTCCTATCAGCCAATCAATGGATAGATTTAGTTCAAGAACAAATTGAAGCACTGTATTATGTGACACAGCTGTCCTGTGTTCCCTCCCTTAGAGGTTCATGCATTACTCCTTTGCAAGCTAACTTTTCTCAGCATTCTCAACAGAGCAAAGAAATCTCGAATTATCTGAAAGGGAACTGGTCCATGAAAGCAGATCAACTATCAAGACAATCGCAGATGTAGATTGCTGTTCTCAACAGCATTAGGTTGGACCCCAATACAGTTGAAGATTTTACCTAATGGATTAACAATGCTTTCTCCCTTTTTTAAGGAGTGGGCTGGCATGTTTTCCTGGGGTGCTATTTTCCTCCTTTGATGCGGAGTATGTCTCTGGCTTATTGGCCATTTAAAAAGACAACATCCCAGACACAAAGCGGTTGTTTACCAGGCTATGATCGTCCTTGACAATGGTGCTTCTCCCAACATATGGCTGGCCTCTTTAAAAGATTAAGAGTTCGCCCTAGATCATTTTTGTCACTGTCATGTGGAGTCAATGTATCCAGAGATGGGCAACTTTCCTTGAGCTCGGTCCAACCTAAGACATGAGGCCCTGTGGTAGGTGAACCCAACGATAGGTAAGACTGAGTCATCATCAGGAATGATCTAAGACACGAGCAATGAAAAGAATGATGTGACACCCAGATCTAGACCAGTCATTTTATTAAACAAAAGAGGGGGAGAAGTTGGGAGCAGCATGGTAAAACAAAGATGGCGCCGACATCCAGGCCCATGTAGTAGTAAATGACTTATCAAGGATGCACAGGCTTGTCCACTTGCCAGGGCGGCCTTAGGGTAATGAGGTGATCCACAGCCCGCCTGTAGTGAACAATGGTATTGCGTAATGCGCATGCGCGGAATTTGCACCTGGCATCATTTGGACGGGGCAGTAATGTGCTAATGAGGGATTCATGCTCTGTGCACCCATGAAGGACAAGTAGCAGGGGTGATAGGGGGGTGATTCGTGCTCCACCAGTCCCTGAAGGACAATTAGGATAGCCACAGCATGTTGTGTGTATATGGCGAGCACCTTTGCCACTCGAGGTCCCCTTATCAGCAAAGAGGTGGTCACGCAATAAAGACTGTTAAGAAGAATCCCACCGTGTTGCATATTCCTTGCTGGCCGAGGTGGAGGTGACACTTCAGAATAAAAGTCATAGAAATATCAGGAATTGAAGGCCCATTTCTAAACATATTGAAAGAAATATACAGTGAACCTCTAGATAACATCAAACTTAATGGAGAGTAGCACGAAGCAATCTCACTAAAATCAGGGTGTAGACGAGGATGCACAACTTTCTCCCTACTTATTCAAAATAGGACTCCATGTCATAGTCAGAGAAACCAGACATCAAAAAGGCGGTCAAAGGGATACAAATTGGAAGGTAAGAAATCAAAATATCACCATTGGCAGGTGATATGATAGTATATACTTAAGTGACCCCAAAAGTTCCACTAGATAACTACTTAGCCTGATAAATGACTTCAGCAAAGTGTCAGGGTATAACATTTACTCAAACATACCAGTAGCCTTCCTCTCCTCAATGGATAAACAGGCTGAGAAAGAAAATAATGAAACGACACACTTCACAATAGTACCAAATAATATAAAATATCTTGTTGTAAGTTTAAACATGCAAGTGAATGATCTGTATGACAAGAAGTTCAAGTATCTGAAGAAAGAAATTGAGGACGATCTCAGAAGATAGAAAGAGATTCCATGCTCATGGAATGACAGGATTAATATAGTAAAGATGATTATTTTGCCAAAAGCAATGTACACATTCAAAGCAATCTACACCAAAATTCCTACTCACTTCTTTAATAGAGATAGAAAGAGCAATTTGCAAATTCATTTGGAATAAGAAAAAGCCAGGATAGCTAAAACTATCCTCAACTATAAAATAAGTTCTTTGGGGAATCATCTGCCCTGAACTCAAGCAGTATTACAGAGCAATAGTGATAAAAACTGCATTATTGGTACAGAGGTAGATGGATAGATCAGTGGAATAAAACTGAAGACCCAGAAATGAACCAACACACCTATCATTTGATATTTGGCAAAGGAGATAAAAATAGTACTGATTCAACTGGAAGTCGGCATGTAGATGAATGCAAATTATACCATTTTTATGACCATGTACAAAGCTTAAGTACAAGTGAATCACGAAACTACACATCAAACCAGAAACACTGAAATGGATAGAAGAAAAAGAGTCTTGAACACATGGGCTCTGGAGAAAATTTCCTGAACAAAACACCAATGACTCATTCTCTAAGATCAAGAATTGACAAATAGGACCTCATAAAACAGCAAAGCTTCTGTAAGGCAAAAGACACCATAATTTGGAAAAACTGTAACAAACAGATTGGGAAAATATTTTTACCAATCCTATATCTGATAGTGGGTAATATCCAAAATATACAAAGAACTTAAGAAGTTAGACTCTAGAAAGCAAAAATACCCTATTAAATATGGGGTACACTAAATTACAAACATTCTCAGCTGAAGGTTATCAAATGTGCAAAAAACAAGAAAATAAATGTTCAACATCCTTAGTCATCAACGAAATTCAAATCAAAACAAATCTGAGATTCCACCTCACATCAGTCAGAAAAGCTAAGATATAAATCTCAGGTGACAGCAAATGCTGGCGAGGATGTGGAGAAAGAGGAACACCCCTCCATTGTTGGTGGGATTGCAGACTTGAACATCCCTTCTGAAAATCAATCTGAAGGTCCCTCAGAAAATTGGACATTCCATGACCTGAGGACCCAGGTATACCTCTCTTGGGCGTATACCCAAAAGATGGTCCAACATACAACAGCTAAATATATTCAACTATGTTCATAGCAGCCTTATTTATATTAGCCAGAAGCTGGAAGAACACAGATGCCCTTCAGCAGAGGAATGAATACAGAAATGTGGTACATCTAAACTATAGAATATTACTCAGCTATCAAAAACAGTGACTTCATGAAATTCAAAGGCAAATGGAATGAACTAGAAAATATCATCCTGAGTGAGGTTACTCAATCGCAGAAAAACACACTTGGTATACATTCATTGGAAAGTAGATATTATCCAAAAAGCTTGAATTACCCATCATGCATTACACAGATCACATTAAACTCAAGAAGGATTACCAAAATGCAGATGTTTCACTCTTTCTTTAAAAGGGGAAACAAAATACCCATGGGAGGGTATAAGGAGGCAAAGTTTATAACAGAGACTGAAGTAACTGCTGTTCAGAGCCTGGATCACATGTAGTCCATACATATACAGACACCAAAACTAGATAAGATGGATGAAGCTAAGAAGTGCAGGCTGACAATAACTGGATATTGATCCGTCCTGAGAGGCATAGACAGAATATGTCAAATAGAGAGGCAAAGGCCATCAGGAAAGCATTGAATCAAGAATCAGACCTCTGTTGGAGGAATTAGAGAAAGGAATGAAAGAGCTGAAGGGATTTTCAACCCCATAATAATAACAATGGCAACCAACCAGAGCTTCTAGGGATGAAACCACAACAGAAAGACTATACATGGACTGACCCATAGTTCCAACTGCATGTAGCAAAAGATGGCCTTGCTGAGAAACAATAGAATGAGAAAATCTTGTTTCTGCCAAGGTAGGACCCCCTGTGTAAGGGAATGTGGGGAGGTGAGGGGAGGACGTGAGTGGAGATGTGAACTCCCTTATAGAAGGTTAGGGGGAAGGGTTAAGGGGCTTATGGACTGGAAACCTGGAACTGGAAATGTAAATAGGAAATATCCAACAAGCAGAGAAAGAGATAGAGATAGATAGAGAGAGAGAGAGAGAGAGAGAGAGAGAGAGAGAGAGAGAGAGAGAGGAAGAAGAAGGAGGAGGAGGAGGAGGAGGAGGAGGAGGAGGAGGAGGAGGATTTGAAACAAAAAGAAAACTAAACTTCCATTCTTCCCAATTCCCTCTCTTCCTCAGCTGTTGTTTAGGCAGTCGTGTTAGTGAGAGGTTATAAGTGTAATTTCTTGTAATACTTTGAGAAACCATCTCATAGTAAACTTTAGTCTTTTACAATCTTCTCACACCCTCTTCTGTAATGTTCCTCAGCCTTGAATCAAGTGACATTTTGTAGATAGAACCATTGAGGCTGGACTTGAAATTTCTATCCTGAATTTTGAATAACTGGGAATTTTTCTGTGATCTTTTCTCCAGAGACTGTAATTAATTCTGTATATAAGGACCCAGGCTTTTATTATTGTTAGATAAGATACTGGCTTAAGTAAGTAAGGGGCTGTACATTCTCCCTCATAACCATGCTTCAATAGCCTTATATATGTGGCTAAATTACCAGTACCATCCATGTTCATTGAACAGGACTTAAGCAATATTAGAGAGCTGTTGGCTATCACCAAGCTATATGCCACTGCACTGTCCTCATGGTTATCCTGCCATGTTGATCATTGTGTTTTACAGGCATGATGTGAACAATCACTTGAAACTGACAAGACTGATGATTGTAATTACATTTTATACCAGAAATATGACCTGTGCCTGGCACATCTTCCTATATAAGAATATTGATTTTCTGATAGGCAGGAGAATGGTAAATTAAATTTCGCTTTAACATATCAAAAGGAAATTAATTTTTTTCCTACTGTAGTACGTTAAATTAATTGAAGCAAAATAAAATCTATAAACTGGATTTTGGGGAAATATCATTTAACAATGTAATCCTAACTCCTCTTAAATGATTAAAAGTCACATGTAGTTGGTAGCTGTCACACAGTATAAAATTGTCGTCAGGATTGGGACAATGAAATATTCTCTATTTTATGCAAATGAATAGTAATAATGAACAAAATTATGTACTAAGCTTCATGCTGTAGGTAACTAATTACATATATTCAATTGTATATAAGATAATTTCATATTAGCTAGGTGTCAAGTTCATGATAATTATGATTAAATTATTAATTAAATATTAAAATAAGCATACCAGGTTTAACAACTGGACATGGAAAATAAAATATACTAGAATAATCAAAAATATTTCTTAAAAGCAAAATGATGAAAACATTGTATATATAAAAGCAGGCTGGAGCTATATGTCACCTTAATGTTTTATATTGAGTTCCAGTAAGGTGGCTGAGCAGATACAATTTTATGCTATGAAAAACCAAGAACCTAAATTTGATAACTACACATATAGGTTTGGAAGACTTCCTTATGCACTATATGACACGAACCCATGAAAGCTTACACAGACTATTAATAATGAGACTAATGAGAACAATAATAAGAAGAAAAAGAAAAACGCAAAACTTTAGGAACATTTTAAAGAAATAATTGTATTGGCCTAAAAATGGGAAATTCAAAACATTTTCTTAGTAGATTAACTATTCAAAGGAAAATAAAATGCTTTTACTTCATTCTATATGAAAGCAAAAACACATGAGATGGATTGTGTAAAAAAAGAGAGAACTGCAAACTAAAAAAAATTAATATAGTCACTGGAGATTAAAGAAACAGACACTAACCCAAGTTTCTATAAGTAAACATTTGGAGGATTTATTGCTTAATATTAACATATTTAATCCAACACATCTTACTATGATAAAGGAAAGAAAGCTGGAAAAATTAATGCCTGAATGTAGTCTCAGAACGTAGAATGTGGCAAGATGTCTCAATTCAAAGATACCCTGAAATACATGAGAAAATTATAAATAGATTGATTTTATTATGGAATTAGTATTGTAGTATTAGCTTAGTGGTTAAGAGCACCTACTTCTCTTTAGAGCAACCACGTTCAGTTTCCAACAACTATGAAGCCACTTGCTACCAGCTGTAAAAGCAGCTTCAGGGGATCTGACATTTTCTGGTCTCCCCAGGTGCCTGTGTCCATGTGCACAAATCTATACTTAGACATTCACACATAACAGATCATTAAAATAAAAAGATTCATAAATGTATTTTCTGCACATATTATGAATACTAAGCATTCTACATATACAAACACAATTGATGCAAGTAATAAAAATGGAGAAAATTTGCAAATAGCCTAAAGAGTAAATTAAGAATTAATGCTTACACAGTTCAGTAAGCATAAACTGCAAAACTTCACAATTGAATTGCAATGTAGATGTTAAAAAGAAACGAGCATTTGAATTTATGACTAAAAGTAATATAAAAATTATTTTATTTATTTACATTCCTGCCAGTATTCCCTCTCCAGGTCCCCTCCCACAGTTCCTCATCCCATTCCACTGGTCACTAATCAGCCTAATCCCACTATAAAAACAAATTCAAAGAAAAAAAAAACCAAGCAATCATATCATTAAATGCCCAGAAAGAATTTTTCTTATCTTACCCCTTCATGTTAAAAGTCTTGGAAATAGAAGAAATACAAGGACCATACTGAAGCACAGTAAAAGCAATATACAGAAAATCATTTAGCTAACCTCAAGCTAAATGGAGAGAAACTTAGTGCAATCCCACTAAAATCGGGAACTAGTCAAAGATACCCCCCTCCATACCTTTTCAATATAGTATTCAAAATCCTAGACAGAGTAATTAGAAAACAAATGTAGATAAAGGCATACATATTGCAAATGAAGTATTCAAAATGTCACTATATGCAGATGATGTGGTCTTATATTTAAGTGACCCCACAAATTCCAAAAGTGACCTTCTAAGCCTGATAAACAACTTTAGCAGATTGGCAGAGTATAAAATTGATTCAACCAAATCGGTAGCCTTCCTCTACACAAAACAGAAATAGGATGAGAAAGAAATTACAGAAGTGACAACCTTGACAATAGTCGAAATGCATATAAAATACCTCAGTGTGATGCTAACCAAGCAAGTGAACATACCCATGACAAGAACACATGTCTCTGAAGAAATAAATTGAAGATCTCAGAAATTAGAAAGATCTCCCATGTTCGTGTATTGGAAGGATTAATATTGTATAAATGGCCATTTTGCAAAAGCAACTTACAGATTCAATGCAATCCCCATCAAAATTCCAACTCCATTCTTCAAAGACATAGAAATGGCAGTTTGCAAATTTATATGGAATACAAGAAATCCCAGGATAGAGAAAAATATTCTGAAAAATAATAGCATTCTGGGGTTATCACCATCCCTGAGCTCAAGTTATATTACAGAGCAGTGGTGATGAAAAATTGTATTGTATTGGTATTGCGACAAGCAGGTAGAACAATGGAATAGAATTGAAGACGCAGAAATGAACCCACACAGCTATGGCCACTAGAAAATTGACAAAGGATCTTAAACCATCCAGTGGAAAAAAAGATAGCATTTTTTTAAAAAATGTGCTGTTTCAACTGAAGGGCCGAATGTAGAAGAATGCCAATCAATCCATTCTTATCTCCTTATACAAAGCTCAAGTAAAAGTGGATTAAAGACTGACACATAAAACCAGATAAACTGAAACTAACTGATGTAAAAGCAGGGAAAAGCCTTAAACACATTGGGACTGGGGAAAATTTCCTGAATAGAACACCAAAGGCTTTTGTTCTAAGATCAAAAATTGAAAAACAGAACTTCATAAAATTTCAAAGTTTCTGTAAGGCAAAGGACACTGTCATTACCTCCATACAGCAACTAAGAGATTGGGAAAAGACCTTTACCAATCCTATATCCAATGGAGCGCTAATATCCAATATATACAAAATACTCAACAATCTATCCTCCAGAGAATCAAATAACACTATTTAATAGTTGGCTACAGTTCTAAACAAAAATTCTCAACTGATGAATTTTGAATGGCTTAGAAGCATCTAAAGAAATATTCAACATCCTCACTCGTTGGGGAAAAGCAAATCAAAACATTGCTGAGATTCTACCTCAAACCAGTCAGAATGGCTAAGATAAAAAAGTCAGGTGACAAAAGACTCTGGCAAAGGCGTGGAGAGAAAGGAACACTCTGTCACTGTTGAAATTGCAAGCTCTTAAAACCACTCTGGAAACCAGGCTGAGGTTCCTCAGAAATTGAACATAGTATCCTTTCCTTTCCACTACCTCTGGTGGGTGGTGGACTGGAGGAAGGGTAAAGGGTTTCAGAACTCTTCCTAAAGTAGGTCTTGAAAGATCTAAGCCTGCAGGAGAGAACCCCTCCTCCAATAAATGTTGATTGCTAAGGGAGAGGAGGGTCTTTATGGCCTCTCCCTTCTGTAATGAAGTGTCAAGGGGCCCAGTCTTGTGCCCATGACCATAGCCGCCATCAATTTAAGAGTTCAATGACTAGATCCAATCTAAAAGATATCCTTTTGTTGTCCACTTCCCCATCTTCTGGTTCTTATATTCCTTCTACCCACTCTTTCATGATGTTCTCTGAGCTGTGGAGGAGAAGACTTAGCTGTCCTATTTCCACCTGAACAGTTCAACACCACTGATTCCCAGCACTTTGTCCAGCTGTGAGTCTCTGTTCATGGTAGTCAGGGGCTTCTCTGATGAGAGCTGAGAGCAATGCTGATCTATAGATACAATTATGGACGTTTGGAAGGAAGTTTGACAATGTATTTAGAATTAGGTTCTTTCATAGGGCCTATATCACCCTAACCATAGGTTCTTGACAAGGTTACAGAACCTGGTGGGTATTCCTTCATGTGGAATATGCCTTGTATCCAATTGGAAAGCCACTGGTTTCTCCCATGACTGCGATGCCACCCACACATTAAGGGCACATCTTGCCTGATATTTTAGATTGAATGGTTCACCCCCGAGTAAGGTTGTAGTTGATTTTCTCCCCTGGAAGCCTACATAGCACTTTCTTGAACCAGGAAGGCTAGCCATTATAGACGAGGCTTTCACCTCAACTTCAGATTGACCCTTCTGTGACCTGTTACCAAAAGGAATCAGTATCCTCAGAAATAGGGTCTTACCATCAAGTTCTGGAGGGCTACGAAGAACAATGGCAAACAACCTGTAAAGTTGTGAGGGCTTTTGTAATATCGCTGGTCAGCAACTTTCAGGAAAACATCCCACGTCTGGCACTGTGATTTTTGTTTAATTTTGGTTTTTTGTTACTCTGTTAAATACACTCACCAAAGCCAGCTTGGGAAGGTCAAATTTTATTACATCTTTTCTGTTCCAGCCCATCATCAAGGAAAACCAAGACAGGATTGTGAAACAGAAACTACAAAGACTGCTCAATTGCTTGCTTCTAAGCTCACATTCAAATACGTTTACAGATTCCAGACCCACCCGCATAGGGCGGTGCTGCCCACAGTAGAGCAGGCTTTCCAACATCAGTTAACAGTCAAGGAAAGGCCACTTAGACAGAGTCAAGGCCAATCTGATGAAGGAAGCTCCTCAACAGAGTTTCTTTCTTCCAAGAATAGTCATCACAAGAAATCAATGAAAATAAAAAAATGAAAAGAAATCAATAACTTCAGGGGGATCATGGCTTATCCATGGTGGGTTCCTCCTTGTGATCTCAACAGTTGGTCTTGTAGATATATTCTGTAACCCAACGTTTTATAACTCCTCTCACAAACCCTGTTCTAACCTAATCACCTAAGGGGAGATGGAGTGGAAAGTAAGTTTTAAAAAAATAATTAGAGCAGAAAGAAATGCTTCATGGAAATAAAGCCAAAAAAGGAAGAATTTCTGCTTCCTAGATGCTTTCCTCGCATCATCTGTGAAAAGATAATGAAAACCGTTATGTTCCAGGTACAATAATTTCCAATGTTACAAATCATATAAATAATACTGCTTATCATTCATAAAACACATTGGCACTAATGTTTTGATGTGTTTTTCTAACTCACTCCTAGTGTAGAACTGATGAACTGGAATTGTTCGTCTGCTCATTTATACACGAGGGAAGTGAGGTTTAAACGTTGAGCCAATTTCCCAATACTCTAAGCTAATAAATGGCAGAGTAAGACATCCACACTTTCTCTGGCTTCATGGCATGGCCTCATGAGATATGCAAGTCAGGGTACCTTGTCAGGGAAATCCAAGAATCAGTATATGGGAGCTGAATGTTGTCTTGGATGCAAGACTGGGAGTAAGACACAAGTCAGCCGATCCACTGCTCAGGATTCCTGAAACAGAACACCAGAATATGTTAGAGAGCAAGGAGACTAAACTAAACATCTGGGAGTCCTCAGCAGATTGTACAGATCCAGGGCTGAGTGTTCATAAGTATATTGGTCTTTGTGGGGGTGGAAAGGAACACTTATTTAGATCCCCACCTCCTACTATGTGCTACTACCGTGGAGGCAATGCCTTAAGTCCAAGGTTTTTTGTTTTTTGCCTTCTTGTGTGTGTGTGTGTGTGTGTGTATGTGTGTGTATGTGTGTTTGTGTGTGTATGTGTGTATGTGTGTGTGTGTGTATGTGTTTGTGTATGTGTGTACATACATGTACGTGCTGTGTATAATGTAGGGAGTAATCCATTTTCTATTCTACCTTATTCATTGAAGCAGCATTTCTCAGTCAAACCCAGAGTTCACCAATATGACTAGTCTTGACAGCTATCTCGCTCTGGTGATCTGCCCTATCTCTACCTCCCTGGACTGGGATTCTGTGTGGGCCACAAATCCTACCCTTCATTTACATGAGTCCTGTGAGCCATCTCCTCAACTGCTAAGGTTCAAGTCCCGGTGTTGGACCCATCTCCTTTACTTTTGTTTTCTTATTCTTTTTTTTTATTAATTTTTTCCCTCTTGGTCATAATATCAGAACCAGGTAAAGGTATGGCTGGCTCACTCAAACAATCACTCAAATCCCTCCACACAAATGTGTTCTAATAAGGAGAAAGACCCTGCTGACTCTCTGTCCTGTAAAGTCTCACCTTAACAGATGAGTTAAAGGATGGGATTATCTTAGTAGGTGATTGTGGATGCTGTTGTTTATGTTGAGGGAGTCTGGCAAGTGAGGGGCCACAGCTGATTCACTTATAATAACAGAGACAAAGCTGAGTGTGGTAGTGCATACCTATATTATCAATACTCACGAAGATCACAAGTTCAAATCCAGGCTGGGCTACATAGTAAGTCCAAAGACAGCCTGGGGTACATCGGAAATCCAAAAACAGCCTGGGCTACAGAGTAAGTTCATGGCCAGCTTGGGGTACATAGTAAGTCTAAGGCCAACCCGGGCTACATAGAAAGTCCAAGGTCAGCTTGGCCTACTTACATGACTCACCTCCAAACAACAACAGGTTGTATTTTTTTTCCTTTTTCATTTCTGTCTCTCCTATTTCCTCTACACTGATACCAGTGCTGTAGTTTGGGGTGTCTGGGGGAGAACTTTCGTCATGTCTGATGGTCCAGGATTTCCCAAGCAGCATGGCAAACCAACAGTGCAGAAAAAGAAGTCTGTTTCGATTTTTGCAGAAAAATATGACACAGCTACAGTGGTGTCCGAAGAAATGGCTCTAAGATGAGACAATTCCTCGGGAGACTGGACTTGGATCTTGTGCTTGTTTCATCGTGATAAAACAATGATGTTCTCAACCAGAGTCTGTGTTGGGAATACAATGCTGTGCTTCCATTTCAACACTGCACAATCTCCATATGGCAACCCTGGAAAACTTGTCTGATATTAAACAGAAAATAGGAGAGACAAATTGAGTATATACACTGTCTTTAAAAGAGTATAAACGATGAATAATTTTTTTTAATTTTTTTTGTTTGTGGTAACAGGTTCAGTGTTCTGCATAAACTCTATAACACGACAATTTCTTTTTTTTTTCCATCGCCAAACAGAATGGACCTTATATTTTTCTATCGAGACGAAAAAATACCATTCTTTGCTTTAAAAAAGAAAACTGTGTTTCATTGGCTTTTTTTTGTTAATTCCTTATTTCTATTGTTTTGGGGTTCATTTTAACAATTAATTTTTCATTGAATTAATTATTTTCTTATTTTCTGGTGTAGAAAAAAATTTAGGTTGCTGGTTTTTGTTTCTAATCTAAGAATTAGTGTTGAAAAGAAAGTTTCCTCTTAGCACCTTCACAGTTATGTCTCTCACATTTTCATAGTATGTTTCCTATCTTCTTTTTTTCTAACTGTTAAAGAGTTTCCTTATATCTTGATATATGTATTACTTGTGAATGTGTAATTTAATGTTTCTGGACTGGGATACTCCTGTTGTCTCTCATTGAAGACTTCTATTTTAGTTTTTTTGTATTAGAAGGACACATCACGAGGGGCTGGAGATGCAGCTCAGTGGACAGAGTGCTCACTTGGCTCTCACACAGCTCTGGGCTCCACCTACAGTACCTCATAAGCCTGGTGTGGTGGTACATGCCCATAGTCCCATTACCAGGAGGACAACCAGGAGTTCAAAATCATCCTTGGGTGCATAGTGTGTTTGAGCCAGCCTGGGCTACAGGAAACCTATATAAACAAATATGTCCCACAAGACATCTTTTCTTAGGCATTTGCCAAACTTTGTTCTGTGATTTCTGAGTTTCTGAAAATTCCAGGGGTACTTGAAGGAAAAGAACATCCTGGTGCTACTAGGGACTGTCAGTCAGTGATATTAGCTGGTGAAGGCATCTCATACTAGCTGGTTTTCTGCCTGCTTCTGTTACTGATGGGCTGATCCGGGTCTACAGCTTTACTCATAATCGCCCTGCTTCCTTTTAGCTGTACCCATTCTTGTTCAAGCTCAGGCTGTAATGGTGTAGTGACAGAAAGAATTGGGGTCTCCTTTCAGCCCACTGATTCGCTCAACAATAAGTTCTTTCTCTGTAGAAATAGTTTCTCTGTTGTCTACATTATAAGAAATAAATATAACACTCCTTTCTGTTTTATTTTGACACTGGGTTTTATTATGTAGGTAGGGCTGGCCTGAAACTCACTGTATAAACCAGGTAGGCATTGAACTAAGAGAGATCCGCCTGTTTCTGAGTGCTGGGATTAAAGGGCCATGCCTGGCTCCTTCTTTTTTTAATTTTATTTTTAAGTTTATCTCTATGGTGCGTGCGCGTGCGTGTGTGTGTGTGTGTGTGTGTGTGTGTGTGTGTGTGTGTGTGTGCTCGTTTTGACCAAAGAGTCCATCAGATCATCTGAACCCTGGTCCTTTGCAAAAGCAATCAGTGTTCCTAAGCAGTGAGCCATCTCCCCATGCCCTTCTGCCTGCTCTAAACACCACTTCATTGTTCATCTTGCCCAGACATGTCTTTAATTCCTACTCTTAGTATTTGTTTTAATTCAGTGGGTTCCTATTCGATTTTATATTGTTACTTCTATTACCTCATCAAAATTATGGTTATCCTTTTGTTTTGGAAGTTTCTCATTGACAATGCTTGAATCCTGGCCTTAAAATCCTTGCTGACAATTCTGACAATGGTTTTCTCTTGGTGCCACCACCAGGGAACTAGTTTTTTTCATCTACTTTTCATTTAGGGGAATGGTCATGTTGTGACATGATTTCCATTTTGACATCATTTGTCTAAGAAGTCAGCAGTCCTGACTCTGTGGGTGCAGTGGCTGTTTATCCGTCATAACCTTTTGGTGGTGTTTTGGTTTTTCTGGATTTGCCTGATTGAATAAAAGGGATTATACCTCCAGTCCATACCTACAGGCATATCTTAGAGGGGTCAGGATGAGTGGTTCTCAACCTTCTTAATGTAACTGTTGCAGTTTATTGCAGTTTCCTCTCCAACCAGAATCAGCCAGTACAAAGAAAACGCAACTCAATTAGTATGAAAACGATCTAGATTCTAGATTAGGCAAATCCAGCCTACACTGTCATATTCCTAGCTCCCAAATCCCTCTTCCCTTGGACCTTCCATTTGCCTCGTCTCCATCTTCTCCTTCTTCCATGACAACTCTCTCCTGGCTTCTTTCCTATATTTTCCCTGACTCCTCCACCTCCTGACTCGCCCTCCTGACTCCTCCCCTCTCCTGACTCCCCCGTCCTGTCTCCTCCCCACTACAGATTAACCCCCTCTCTCTCCCGACTCCTCCCTCTGCCCAAATCTTGAGCTATTGCCTTTATTTTACTAATTCAGAGAGAACTCCAAGGCAAATCAGAACATTTCTCCCTTTTTGTCCAGTTAAAAAACCTTTTCCCTATTCATATGTGAACTAAATATTATTACCATTCTGCAATTTAAAAAAACAACAATACGCTCATCACCCAGTCCGTCAATTTTGTTCATTAACCTTGTCATCTATACTAAAAACTAAACTTGACTATATCCTGGTTCTAGATTCTATGCCAACTGAAAACTACCCTAACAGATTTATCATCTTTCTCAATACTAAACCACTTGGGTTGTCTATGAGACTACCAGTCTCCAACCACATCAGAAATCCAAGAATGATTAATATTACCTGAAAATATTGGAGGCACAAAACATGACTTCCAAGCTTAGCCAATTTATAGAGACTGCTGATCACCTGGACAGTCCCCCTATTCCTTAATATGTCGGAGAAACAGTCTTCAGCCTTCTGGCCCAGGATCATCTGACAGACCTTTGTAATGCAGATTTTGAAGGGCTGAATACTCTGCCTTGGCAGAGATTATCAGTCGAATATTCTGCATAATTTGTCCTTTTCTGGACAGTGTTTTGTCTGTAGATGAATTGAAGCAATTTGCTCAGTGGCTGTGTCACCACGATTTGAGCAATACCATTGATGCTCAATTTCTTCTTTGAGTCTAAGGGGTCTTGTCAGGGGCAGACAAGACTCTAGTCAAATGATCTAGGGAAAGAAATGTCCATAAATGGGTTATTCTGTGGACTTCTGATGCCCTTGAAGATTTCCTATCTACATGGGTGTTTCTGAACTGTTAAGCATAGACTAATGTTGGCCCTCTCTAATCGAAGTATTTCCAAAACCCATCTAAACTGACTCAGAACCATGACTTTGCAACCTCGTCTTTAGCTGGTACTGGTTAGTCAACTAAAAATAATGTATAATAGCAGTTATAGGACTGAGTCTAAGACTTGTATTCTTAGATACATAGCGGAGGCAAAATGCTTATTTTAAAGTAGCAATATTAATCTCAATTATAAATCAATAAGAAAGTATACCAATGAAAATCTCGCATTTGTGTAAAATGCATTCTATACCAATGAAAAGATTGCAGCTTCAACTTTGTATCAATTACAAACATTTCTATCAATGTAAAATATCGCTGTAAAATTTTGTTTAAGAGTAAGTTTGCTAATCTATCCCTGTTTGTCTATTTCTCTAACTTCTATACATTACTATATCACCACCCTTTTTTTTAAACTAAGAAGGATAAAAAAAAAGGAAAGGAAAGATAGCAATCCCTGAGTTTAAATTCTCTAGTTCCCAATGCCCAAAGCTACATTTGTATTGTATCCCTTAAAAGAAAACATATCCACTGTTCTTAGAATAACCAGAACCATCCACCCCAACATAAGGAACTGGAACGATGATCTTCCTTGTCTGCTTCCAGCTGAATTGGGGTGAAGAATTCCCTTCTGGGGCCCAAGGGGAATTAGGAAAATTTGGCTTAGTCGAAGTAGAGCTAGCCGGGATTTGCCTGCCAGTCACTCTGTGCTGAGAAAGTTCATCTCTTAGCTGACATCTTGACTAAGACATTCTGAAGGGCTGGATAAGTAAGCTGGCCATTCTGGAAAAGTTCTGAAAGCAGGCATTTAAATGAAGCAGCTTCAGTGTAATTGAGGGAGAATCAAACACAAAGTTGGGCTGGAAGGTCCCGGAAACTCAGCATCCCAGAATGTGGGTCATTTCAGGACTGTCTTTCTCTTCTTTCATCCTGCAGCACACAAAACTTTAGAAGCATCACATAGTTCTGTAAGCGCATTCACATGGAGTAAGCGGGGTGCACATCTTAGTTAATAAAGATAAACAAAGAAAGGTGACTGCCATTCTTCAGGTTACTTTGGTCATATAATCAAACCATAACATAATTTTTTAATACATGCCATTTTCAGGATGCATGTAATAACAAGTTATGAGAAATTCGTACTCAAAATGTTACTGGTTGTTTATAGACATTTTAGTCTCAACCAGTTCATACACAGAGACCTAAACATCCCCATATATACATCACCTATTTGTTGATTGTCTTAGTCTCCCTTTTATCTGTGTTGCCAAGTACTTCAGGAGGTCTCCCCTTGTCATGTCTGATCTTTATCAGCTTGGAAGGAACCCACAGCTTTTTTTCTCGTGAAGAAACCTAGGCATAACCCTTTCCCCACAGTGGCACATTTCCCATTTTCCATTCTGACGTCAGAATATCCTTAATATAAGCAGGCTGGTTTAGTTCAGTAGTCTTTTCCACAATAAAATGACTTTCAGCACCTGTGCTATTTTGTTCATCAGCATTTAAAAAATTTAAGGTTAATAAAGTACTATGTAGCCTATCTCTTGGAGTTTTTTTTTTTTCTTTTTTTTGGAGCTGGGGACTGAACCCAGGGCCTTGCGCTTCCTAGACAAGCGCTCTACCACTGAGCTAAATCCCCAACCCCTCTCTTGGAGTTTTTATTGCCCCCTTTTGCCTGTTAAGCATCTCCTTTAGAATTCGATTAGATGTCTCCACAATTGCTTGTCATGTAGGATTGTGTGCTATACCTGTAACATGTTTTATATTATAATATTCAAAGAAGCGATTAATCTTGTTAGAGATATATGCTGGACCATTGTCCGTTTTAATTTGTATGGGTATCCCCATTATAGCCATAACTTCTAACACATGTGTAATTACAGAATCGGCCTTTTCTGGCACTAAGGCAGTTGCCCATTGAAATCCTGAATATGAATATAGTATGGTGTATGTATTTCAGCTTACCAAACTCTGTAAAATGGAGAACATCCCTTTGCCAAATTTAATTTCTTTGGGTGCCTTTAGGGTTAGTTCCTGTAGGCAATGGAGTTTGATTATATAACGAGCAAGTAGGATATTGCCGCACAATATCCTTGGCTTGTTGCCAAGTGATAGAGAATTCTTTCTTAAAGCCTTTGCTCTTAACATGGTGTTTTTTGTGGAATTCGGAAGCCTCTAGTACACTTCCTACCAGGAGATGGTTAATTTCATTATTACCTTGCGCCAGAGGGCCTGGAAGACCTGTATGGGATCTTATGTAGGTTATATATAGTGGGTATCTCCTATTTCTGGTCTTTTGTTGTAGCTGAATAAATACTGATGTCAACTCAGAATAATGTTGAATTATTTCAGCACTCTCTTGTGTAAAACAACCCTTTCTGCATATTGAGAGTCAGTTACTATATTAAGAGGCTCTTGAAAATCTGACAACAACATGAGTATTGCACACAATTCAGATTTTTGAACAGACTTATAGGAACTATCAGTCATCTTGCTTACCTTATCTGATTTTTTTTTTCGGAGCTGGGGATCGAACCCAGGGCCTTGTGTTTCCTAGGCAAGCGATCTACCACTGAGCTAAATCCCCCCTTTTCTGATTTATATCCTCCATTTCCTGACTTACCGGCATCAGTGTAAAATGTAGGGGCTCCAGATATTGGAATTCCCTTTATTATATGAGGGAGGATCCTTTTAGTTCCTTTTATGAACAGAAGTCACTTGCTTTTAAGGTATCTGTGGTTAATCTCTCCCAAGTAGTTACTGCATTGTCTTTTCCAATGTTCATATTGTACCCACAAAGAGGCAATTTGTGCATTAGTAAAAGGTACCACAATTTCAGCCATATCCATTCCAACTAATTGTCGAAGTCTCAATTTTTTTTGAAGTATCAATTGAGAGACCTTCTCAATGTAGGTTTTCAGTTTCTTACTCTGTTTATGTGCTAAAAATATCCATTTTAAGATATAATCTTCCCTCTGCATGAAAATTCCTGTAGGGGAATGAGTAGAGGATAAGATGACTAATATGCAGGCCATCTTTCAGTAAATACAATCTAGATGTGTGTCCTGCAATTTCCTTTCTACCAAAGCTAGCTCTTTCTCAGCCTCAGCTCATAGTTTCCTTGGGCTATTTAAGTCTTTATCGCCTTGTAACGTTTGAAATAAATTGCTCAACTCTTGAGTGGTCAAGTCAATCACAGGCCTCAACCAGTTAGTATATCACAGTAGTTTCTGAAAATCATTAAGTATCCTTAATTGCTTTCTTTTGATTTGCACCTTTTGTGGCGTAATCCTTTGTAGATTTATTTTATACCCTAAATAATTAATAGAATACCCCCTTTTTATCTTCTCAGGGGCGATTCGTAATCCCTAGCAAGCAAGGTAAGGTTTTTTTCACTTCATCAAACATTCTTTCCAGGATATTTATATCTGAATCAGACAATAAAATGTCATCAATGTAATGATAAATAATTGATTGGGGAAATTGTTTGTGAATCATCTCTAATGGGCTGTACAAAATATTGACACAATGTAGGGCTATTCAATATTCCTTGTGGCAGGACTTTCCATTGATATCTTTTTATGGGGCGACCTCTATTGAGGGTAGGCACTGAAAAGGCAAACTTTCCTTATCGCCTTCATGTAGAGGAATAGTTAATAAACAATCTTTTAAGTCAATCAGTATAATAGGCCATTCCTTAGGCAACAAAGAAGTCAGTGGGATCCCAGGCTGCAGGGAACCCATCAGCTGAATAATCTTATTAATTGCTCTGAGATCTGTCAACACCCTCCATTTGCCAGACCTTTTTTTAGTGACAAATACTGGAGAATTCCAAGGGCTGGTGGACTCCTCTATATGTTTAGCCTCCAGCTGCTCTTGGACTAGCTCTTCTAATGTCTGTAGTTTTTCTTCTGTCATAGACCGCTGATCAATCCAAATGGGTTGGTCAGTCAGCCAACTTAGTGAAAAGCTGTTGTTGTCTTAACAGCAGTGGTTCCTTGTGGTAGCACTAAATATTCGGCCTCTGCTGTATCTTGCTTATGGAAAGCTTGGACCGTCTCTAACTGTATTTGATAACATTCCCTGATTGATTTAATGTTTTTATTAGGAGCCTGATGAATTTCAGGTCCAGACCCTGAAACTGACGGGAAATTAATTTGCGTTTTCCACTGCTGTAGTAGGTCTCTTCCCCATAAGTTAAAGGCTATATCATCCACATATGGCCTTAATTTTCCTACCTGGCCTTCTGGTCCTATACATTTAAGCCACTTGGTGCTTTGTTTTATTTGGGATAAAGTGCCAACACCTTGAAGCTGCATATCCACTCCTTGAAGTGGCCAACTAGTGGGCCAAGATTTTGGAGAGATGAAGGTAACATCTGCTCCAGTATCAACCATTCCTTGAATTTTAATTTTGTTTACCAGTATTTTTAGTTTTGGCCTATGATCGTCCTTAGACGTTGGCCAAAATATTCATTTTTCGCTCCCTTTGAGGCTTTTGGAACTGTCCATAGGACTTCCCTCAGCCTCCTCTGGCTCAGAACATCTATTTTTGAAGTCATGGCATTTAACTGTTCTGAGTAAGAGAACTCTCCCTGCCTGGCATTGGAGCCTGCAAGAGGCCCCCTGGGAGTTTTTTGGCAGGATGTGCCAACATCTGTCTGTTTTTGCTCTACATTGCTTAGTCGAATGTCCACCTCAGCCACATTTTTGACACATTCCAGGACGCATAGTCCCCCTTTTGGTATTACTTTGGTTTTTCTTGCAGTAATATCAGAGATGATACTGCTCACCACAATTAAAACATTTGAAATCTTGGGTCTTCTCTAGCTGCCCAGTGGCAGCTTGTCCTATCACAGTTGTATCAGGAGAACAAGATCCAACAATAGCTGTATATCTAATCCACTCATCTATTGGTGGGGATCTAGCCTTCAGTGGTCTGATTACTTACCTGCATTCTACCGTATTTGCATTTTCAAAGGCTATAGACTCAATTATCGCCTTTTTGCTGCTGAATCTGATACACTCCTTTCCACAGCTGAGGTAAGCCTTTGTAAAACGTCAGGGAAGGTTTCTTTAGGACCTTGGATTACTTGAGTAAATGTTTAAAGTCTTTTCCCTTATTCTGCAACTTTGTCCCAGGCCTTTAAGGCTGACGATCAACACTATGCCAGAGTTTCTTCATCATATACAGCCTGCACCTCTTCTTCAGCAAAGAGGCCTTCACCAAGCAGTTGATCTGTGGAAATCTCTCTGTCCCTAGCGCTATTTTGTCGTGCTATTTCCCTCACTACTTCTCTCCACCACGAAATTCATTGTAAATTTTCAGCAGGCTCTAGAATTGCTCTTACCATATCTTTCCAGTCTTGGGGGATTACTCTATTTCTAATAGCCCAAGACATTTGCTCATCTGTGACATAGACTAGGGGAACTGATAATTGGAGGATTTTTTTTTGATTTGTGACATATTGTAATTCTGACTCTTGCCAGAGTATGTCCTGTGCCATGGGAATCTCTCTCACTTATTTTTCTTCATTTCAGGAAGTCAGTTGCCCTACGATATTTAGACATAGCACCTCCTCTGATGTGTGATGTGAAGTGAACCATTTCCAAAGAATGTCACTGAGATGGGGTTGACAAGCAATCACCTTCTGCTACAGTAAACCATTCCTCGTCTTGCATGTCGCCTCGGCTCTTCCAATGCACTTCCAAATGTGGAATTTGTTTTTATACAAATGGCTAGCACTGTAACTACATTTCAGTGCTTTCTTTATTCTGTCATTAGACTCGGGCAAGATTTTCAATTTATAAGGTATGTTTCAGTCTAGGTCTCAGAAAGTTTTTTATGTCAACTATAACATCAGAAACTTCCAAATCTACCCCTAAAACATGAATTGGGTTAAGGAACCCAATGAACCTTTTATTATTTTGATCATTCTTACAAAAAATTTCTCTTCCATCATACTAATACAGACATGAATTGCACTGTTATTGTGTTGCCACAGTGTCCCCTACTGCATTGCACCTAGACAGAGGGTTCACAATAGGCCTGCTCTGTAGCAATTCACAATGTTGCATTTCCAAATACAAAAGAATCCCCATCCCCTCTCCTTGAGTTTCTCACTATCAAACATTCTGTTCTATTCTTCAAATCAAAATTTATTATAGGCCACATATTTACTGAAATCATCTTGAACATTTCAGCATTTTAAAATATAAACTTTATAGCAAAGAAACAGAAGGGCACGGGATGTTAACATTTGGTAACTAAAAAAACAACAAACTTAAAAATATACATAATGAAAAATGGGACAAAACTATTTCTAACCATGCAACTTAGCACTGATATATACTGAAATAATCACCACTATTTTTATATCAAATATTAATTTTTATTTATTTTTCAATATTTATGCCGTTTTAATTTCTGATTATGTGGAATCAGAAAAAGAATGTATTATTCTTTAACTCCAAGGAAATAAAATAACTTTCCTTCTGATACATAACCATGAATATTCTACATTCTCATGAGGAATAAAATAGCATATACGTAAAATTATTGTGTCTGTATATAGATTAGAAATTAAGTCTGTTATAAATGTAAAGTTGAGACAAGAACTTACCTTACTGTGAAAGGTGAACTAAGCTTGAGTATCTCCTCTGAACAAAGATGCATCATCATCCTTTCTCATGTGTAGGTCAGATTTATAGACACCATTGCTAAATTTTTCTTGTAGGAACATGAAAAAAGTGAAATTAGTGTCTCAAATTATTATCTTATTTCAATATAAACTATGTAGACATCCTGGAAAAATATACTGATACATTTAAACTTCACATCATTCCTGTTGTGGTAAATAAGTTTGCTTTTAAAAGACAAGTTGAAAGGGAGTTCAAAATGGATTTAAGATAAGAGTAACTGGTGTGCAAGTTTCATGACATCATTGGGTACATGACTCGATGCTGGAAAGTTGGATTCTAGTTACCCATCTGTGAAGTGTGACATATACATGTGCACACTTATATGCAAATAAACATAGAGATGCACACAAATTCATCCATGAAGGCACATGCACTACAAAAAAACATATACTTTCAAAGGTGGTTTTGTTTTGTTTTGTTTTCTTTGCTTTGCTTTCATTTACTAGTAATGACTAATGCCTTTAATTATACCATAAAATCTGAGAAGGGGCTGACAAGTAGGAGGCCAGAGCTTCACATGTGAGAGCTTCAGAGCAGTTAGTACAAGGCTAACGTGGAAAACATGAGAAGTTTTCTCAAAATCCTAAGAGCTTGAAACATAGATCAAGGCCTCCCTGGCACAGAGTAGGTTATGGGTTTGCTCTTCACAACTGAGTTTTTTCATTCAAATTTCAGATACTTCTCTATTGAATGATTTTCAAATAACCAAATTGTGATTAATTTTTGAAATAGTTTTGTGTTCAAATGTACATCTTTTAAACTCTATCCTTTATCTCTGACTTTCTAAATCAGAAAAAGCATAGGAACATTCAATTATCTGGCCTTATATGTTGTATATTTTCTTTTTAAATGTTTTTTTTTATATAGCATTATAGTGTTCCTGGGATTTACAGATTCTCTACTTGGAATATTAGGGGATACAGACTTGAACCTTTGGGTCAGACCTTTACTGGTTCTTTCAAACAATTTACTATTCCTCTTTCAGTAGACATAAGGACCTGTTGCTGATCTGTGGCTAAGACTGGGTGTGGATTACAATAGTGTCGATATCCTTCTCCAATGTGAACCCATACATGTCCCTTAAACACATTCTTGAAAGATTGTTTCTAGTTCATGGAATTTTCATTAGATAGCTACATTCTTTCATTTTTGGACGATGTTTTTTAAGAGTATTCTGGCATTTATGTCAATTTCTATCCTCATGGGAAATTTCTGTTTCTTCTCTGGATACTTCTAGGAACTGTGTTTCTGCTGAGAGCCGTGTTCAGTTTGGTCACCTGGGTTCAGATATCTTTTTATTTATCATGTCTGACATTTGTTTGGTTCAGTATTTTATTGTTCTCATTTTACAATTCCTTCATTGTTATGACTGCATACTTTTCTCTTCCTATTTTGACTTTTCCTCCTTTTAGTCTTCAGTAGATCAATGGATCTTCCACCTGCATGGAGCCTGGGTATTGCTCATCACTGTTTCTCATGTATGCGCCGTTCTATAGAGTTAATAGTTTTCAATGTCTAAGAGTATAGATTCTAGTTTTTGGTATTTATGAAAATTGCAGCGATCATAAGTTCTAGAATAACATGATATCCTTACCTATTCATTTTTTTAGTTTTTCTGGAATGATTAAATAAACAATTTATAGAGAGTAACAAGCATTAGAAAAATGAATATTGTGAACATATTTCTGCAAGAGGTCTCATGTATTGATGCAGCTGCAATAACGAGATATGCCATGCTCTCTGTGACTGCCCCCACATCTCCCTTCTCCTTTCCCAACAGTGATAGTATTTACTCATTTATTTTCCTTCTCCCCTTACATTTGTTCATTCATTAGTTGTGTGCTCAAATGCTACAGTATTCTAGTTAGTTGAGAGGACAATTTTCAGAAGTGACTTATTAGCTTCTGCCATGTGGGTCACGGGGATTGATCTCAGCAGTTCAAGTTCAGATTGGCAAACAACCACCCTTAGCAAGGGAACCTTTATGCAATCCCCAAATTTAATTTTCTAATAATATCTGAGAGCATTTCTATGACTTCAGAATTAGTACCTTCATTATTTTAATGGAAAGTGATTATGTGGGAATTGATTTTGTACATTATAACCACAGTGCTATAGTGCTACCCATTCTTCTATTTTATGCACTAGTCAATACATTTGTATAGGTGTTTTAAAAAACCTGCTTAGCCAACAAGCACAACCTCTGCTGATAATATTACATAGGTTCCTTATGTTGATGGCTATGTCTCTGCATCATTTTATGCTCACTGTTTTTGCATACTGATTTCTCTTTAATTTATATTTATGATGCACATCATGGAGACCCTTTTGTTATGGCTGTTTGGTTGATAGTAATTTTCTTGTTATTATTTCATTGGGGACACAAACACTTACCAAACATTCACATATTTATATTTCTACTGTATATTTTTCTCTGGTGATTTGACTATACTATTTATGGTGCAGTGGAGAGTAATCTCTAGTGAAGTAAAAGTCAAACAGTGTTTAAAAAATTGACTACCTCTATTCTTTTTATCTATCACTTATTTTCATAGTAAGAAAAAAGAAGCCTCTCTCATCCTAGTATTTGCTCTTACTTACATAAAAAAATAATTAGCAAATTAATTAAAATTATTTTAGAACAGTAGTTTTTCTAAGCTTATAATACCTAGATATAATACTTTAGCCATGTGCTTTCTTAACTCTCATGCATACTATAGAGTAAATATATTTAGTGTGCTTGAGAACTCCATATAAGAGGCTACAAATATACCTCAGCTGTTAAAGGCTTTTGACCCAATCTAAATGTCAATGAAACTGAAATTAGTCACTATATATTAGGTGTTTGCATTGAAATAGTCAGATATTAGCACTTTGTAATTCTCTACATCATATCAGGTCTAATTATAATGATAGTGAATCCATCCAATTACAAAATTCACTATTATATCTAATACCTTATTTGAATTATTTAACATGTGTTTTGGTTTCATCTTCAGATTCTATACCAAAGGAAGCATAGTTAGGAAGCTCTCCTATAATCAAATAGAAACATCTTCTGTGGTATTCTGGTATATTAGTATATTATCAAAATTGGTTTCTTTGGTTCATTTACTTTGGAGAGATCTTATCTCAGCAGAAATGCTGAAATGAAATATAAATTAAATAAATTCACTGAATAAAATATAAATATTTATAAAACATAAATGATATAGTAAAATGTTATAAAACACAGAAATAAATCACAAAATTCAAACTCAGATTACCCACACCAAACACCCAGCTCACTGAAAATAAAGACCATGGACCCATTCTATAAGTAAGTACCTGTGAGCACATGCTTGACAAGACTCTAAGTTCTTTCTCTCCCTTTACATTAAGGGAGCAGAGGTAATGGTTTCCCCTAAGTTCTCATACTTATCCATGGTTCTGGTTAAGATGCAACGAAAAATCTAGAATGCCTGTTTATTGAAGATTAGGTTTTTTTTCTTATTTGCATCCTTAATGTATCATAATCAATGAAATTCTAGATGCTTAGAGAAGATGTATTATATAAATAAATGATGAAGATTCAATTTAAAATTATATTATGATTATTAGAAGAATTTTCCACTCAATTTCAGTAGCAATTTAATATAATACAGACTCTGCCATTCTTCTCCAAAGATTCCAGTCAGGATGTGTCTTAATACACCACACTTATTCAAGTGTATTTTGTATCTATTTGTATCCACCTCCCCATGACAGCCACCTCAATATATATTTCATATACAGGATATGCCTATCCTGATATTTTCATTTATTTGGATGATACTATTAAAAAGATACAAGCTCCCTGTTTCTGGCTGCGCCCAGAGATGACATAGTACAACAGCTGACTGTACACAAATTTGGTGGGGGAGAAAGCTGGACTCCCAGTATCATGGACAATTCTGAGAACTTAGGGGAAACCATTTCCTCTGCTCACATTCCTGTGCTGAGAGGGAGCTGCTTAGAGCCCTATGGATAGAGGAACCTAGGTAGAGTAAGGGAGGCGATCCTTCCAGTATCTTCCTGTGTCCAGAGATGAAAGCCAGTGGCCAGAAATAGTAACACAACTGAGAACACAGGTTTTCCCAACCCTTCTTCTCCAAGCCTTCAGGCTGGAGGCCTCAGGACACAGAAAACAAGAGTAGTCTGGGACAGGACACTTCCTGTTTCTGCCTGCACCCATTGCTGATCTGGTTCTACATATCTCTGTACCTACATCTTGGTGGGTGAAAAGAAGTCTATAGGAACAGTGACAAAGAGTTTTACAGGATGGTCAAGCCACTGTCAGTGACAGCAAGACCACGAAACACCAGAGAAATCCTGATGACAAGAGTCAAGCACAGGAACCTAAGCAACAGAAACCAAAACTACTTGGCATCATCTGAGCTCCCTTAACCCAAGAAAGCAAATATTGGATATCCCAACAAACTGAAAAAGCAAGATGTGGATTCAAAATTATTTTTCATGATGATGATTGAGGACATTGAATAGGGTCAAATAAAACTCTTCAAGAAATACAGGACAACATGGGTAAAAAATAGAAGCCCTTAAAGGGGAAACAATAAATTCCTTCAAGAATTACAGGAAAACACACTCAAACAGATGAAAGAATTTGAAAAAATCTAGGATCAATAAGGTGGGAATAGAAGCAATAAAGAAAGCACAAAGAGAGACAACCCTGGAGGTGGAAAACCTAGGGAAGAAATCAGAAGTCATAGACAGAAGCATCAGAAAGAGAATACAAGAGATAAAAGATAAAAATCTCAGGGGCAGAAGATACTGTAGAAAACATTTACACAACCATCAAAGAAAAGGTAAATCTCCAAAAGCTCCTAATGGAAAACAACCAGGAAATCCAGGACACAATGAGAAGATCAAACCAAAGGAAAATGGTTATAAAAGAAAGCAATTATTCCCATATAAAAGGTCCAGTAAATATCATCAAAAATTATAGGAGAAAACTTCCCTAACCTAAGGGGAGAAATGCCTATAATAATAAAAAAATCATACATTTCTCCAAAAAGCTTGGACCGAAATGATATTTCTCCCTTCACATAATAGTCAAACAACAAATGCACAAAACAAAGAAAGAATATTAAAGGCAGTAAGCAAAACAGTCAGGTAACATATACAGGCATACCTATATGTATTACACCAGACTTCTCACGAGAGACTATGAAAGTCAGATCCAGAGTGGATATTATAAAACACTAAGAGAAAATAAATGACAGCCCAGGATACTATACCCTGAAAAACTTTCAATCAACGCAGCTGGAGAAACCAAGATATTTTATGATAAACTAAATTTACACAGTATATTTTCACAAATCCTGCCCTACAAAAGATAATAGATGGGAAATTCCAACATAAGGAGGGAAATTACACCCTATAAAAAGCACGAAAGTAATCCTCTTTCAACAAACCCAAAAGAAGAGAGTCACAGAAACATAATTCTACTTCTACCAAAAAATAATTACAGAAAACCACAATAACTATTCCTCAATATCTCTTAACATCAATGCTCAATTCTCCAGTAAAAAAGACATAGACTAACAGACTGCATACATAAAGAAGAACTAGAATTTTGTTGCATAATGGAAACACAGCTCAGTGACAAAATCAGATAGTATCTCTGAATAAAAGCCTGGAAAACAATTTTCCAAGAAAATGGTCTGAAGAAACATCCTGGAGCATACATTCCAGTATCTAACTCAACCAAAAGTTATCAAAAAAAAGATAAGGAAGGACACTTCATTTTCATCAAAGAAAAAAAATTCCACCAGGGTCATTTCTCTATCATGAATATCTATACGCTACATCCAACGGCACCTAAATTTATAAAGGAAACTGTAATACAGATCAGGCTAACAAAATTGTAGTGGGAGACTTCAACAACCCACACTCTGCAATGGCCAGGTCATGGAATGGGAAACAGAAGACACAGCGAAATTAACAGATTTTGAACCAACTGGATTTAAGAAATATCTATATAATATTTCATCCTTGAACAAAAGAATATACCTTATTCTCAGGAACTCATGGCACATTTTCCAAAACTGCTCATACAGTTGGTCATAAAAGAGGCATCAACAGATACAAAAGAGTGAAATAATCGCATGCATTTTCTCACACTACCATGACCTAAGGCTGGACTTCAATAACAACAAAAATGTCAGAAAGCCCAAATACACATGGACGTTGAACAATATTTTACTCAGTGATAATTTGGTAGAGGAAGAACTAAATAAAAAAATTAAAAATGTTTTAGAATTTAAGGAAAAGGAAGGCACAAGCAACTCATAGTTATGCGACACAATGATAGTATAGCTAAGAGAAAAACTCAAAGCTCTGAGAGTATCCAAAGTGAAACAGGAGAGAGCATACATTATTAGCTTGACAACAAATATAAAAGCTTAATAACAAAAAAAGGAGATACACCAAAGAGGAGCAGAAGGCAGGAAATAATCAAACTCAGGTCTGAAATCAACTAAGGAGAAACAAAAAGAAGTCTACAAAGAATCAATTAAACCAGGACCTGGATCCAAGGGTAAATCAACATGATAGATAAACCTGAGCTAGCGTGACAGAAGGGCACAGAGAAAGTATCCAAATAACAAAATCAGAAATGAGAGGAAAACAAAACAACAGGATCTGCAGATATTCAAACATCATCATACCGTATTACTGAAATTAATATTCAAGAAAAGTAGAAATTCTGGATCAAATGATCCATTTTCCATACAGGGAGCAGTTACCAAAATTAAGTTAGGGTCAGATAAAATATCTAAACTGTACAACGTATCCTAAAAAATTAGAAACAATTATTAAAAGGCGCCAATTGGGAAAAGATCACAGGACCAGATGATTTTAGTGGAAATTCTATCAGGACTTCCTAGAACCAAATACCACTATTGTCCAAATATTCCACAAGATACAAACGGATGAACACTACCCAATTCCATCGATGAAGCCACAGTTATGCTTATACCTAAAGCACACAAAGGCCCAATAAAGAAAGTGAACTTCATATCAATTTCCCTTTTGAACATTGACAAAAATAGTCAATCAAATCATTGCAAAACATAGCCATGAACACATCAAAATGATCACCCATCACTATGAAGGAGCCTTCATAACAGGAATGCAAGGAAAGTTCCATATGGAATTCCATCCACATAATCCACTAGATAATCAAACTGAAAGATAAAATTACATTTTCATCTCACTAGATGCTAAAAAAGCATTTGACAAAATAAAACACCCCTTCACAGCCAAAGTCTTACAATCATAGGAATTCAAGGCCCATACTCAACAACAGTAAGGTAATGTACTGCAAACCAGTAGCCAAAAGTCAAACTAAATGAAGAGAAATTTGAAAGTTTCCCTCTAAAATCAGGGACTAGACAAATCTATTCATTCTCTCCCTACATATTCAATATAGTACTCAATATGTTAGCCTGACCAATTAGACAACAAAAGGAGGTCAAAGGGATACAAATATTAAATGAAGAGGTCAATATATCACTATTTGCTGGTGATATGTTAGTTTACTTGAGTGACTCCATAATTTCCACCAGAGAACTGCTGCAGTGAAAAATAACTTCAGCAAAGTCCTGGGCAAAGAATTAACTCAAACATATCAGTAACCTTTCATGAATATACAGACCAAGAAATGAATTAGGTCAATGACACTCTTCACAATAATCACAAATAAAAAAAATACCTCCGTATAACTCAAACCAGGCAAGGGAAAGTGCCGTATGAAAAGAACTTAATTTCTCTCAAAGAAGAAAATCTCAGAAGATGGAAAGACTTTTCATGTTCATGGGTTGGCAGTATTGATATAGCAAAAATGGCCAATTGCCAAAATCAATCTACAGATTTAATGCAATCCCCAAGAAAATTTAATCAAAATTCTTCATACAGTTAGAAAGAGAAATATACAAGTTCCTTTAGAATAAGGAAAAAACAAGGAAGTGGAAACTATTCTCAAAATAAAAGAAATACTGTGGAAATAAACATTCCTAACCTCATGTTGAATATCCAGCAATAGTGATAAAAATTATATGGTATTGGTACAGAGACAGGCATGTAGTACACCTGTGTTGGTCCATCTAGATGTCAGTATGTAAATTAATGTAAATCCATCCATTCTTAACACACTGTACAATGCTGAAGTCCAAGTGGATTAAGGGCATCCAGAAAAAAGAGATATACACAAAGCAGTAGAAGAAAATGTGGGGAAAAGCTTGAACACATGATAACAATGGAAAATTTCTTGAACAGAACTCCAAACCACTGGCTTATGCTTAATGATGAAGAGTTGACCGATTGGACCTTGTAAAAATGCAAAGTGTCTGTAAGGCAAGAAACATGGTCATTATGACAAAATGGCAACTAATATCTTGAAAAAAGATCTTTGTCATCCTATATCTGAAAGAGAACTAATATTCAATATGTACAAAGAACTCAAGAAGTTATACTCCAGAAAGTCAAATAACCCTATTATAAATGGGGTACAGAACTAAACAAATAATTTTCAGCAGAAGAATTTTGAATGTCCGAGAAATACATAAAGAAATGTTCCACATCATTATTCATCACGGTGATGCAAATCAAAAGATACACCAGGCAGAATGACTAAGATCAAAAATTCAGTGAACAGCAGATGCTGGTCACAATGTGGAGAAAGAGGAAGACTCGTCCATTATTGGTGGGATTGAAATGAGGTATAATATTCCGTAAATTACTCTGGGCTTTCCTCAGAAAATTGGATAAGTAATGCTGAGTACTTAGCTCTTCCACTCCTGAGAGAGCTCCTCATATTCCCAAATGATGCCCCAACATATAACTGGGACACATGTTATACTATGTTTATAGCAGCTGTACTCATGATAGCCAGAAGCTAGGAAGGACCCAGATGATTTGACCACTTAAATGATTACAGAAAATGTGATTCATCTACATAATTGAGTGCAACTCAGTAATCAAATACAATAACATCATGAAATTCATTAGCAAATGAATGAAACTATAAAATACCATCCTGAATGAGGCAACCAAATCATACACACATGCAAAAAAAAAAAAACAAAAATAAAACACACACACAGACACAAACACACACACACGCACAAACACACACACACACACACACACACACACACACACACACACACACACACTACCCCAAAATCCTGAATTACCCAACACACAATTCACATACCGCTTTAAGTTCAAGTAGAAGGATGAACCAAGTAAGGATGGTCTGTCTTAAAAGGGGAAACAAAAATATTCTAGGACATGATATGGAGCTTAAGTTGAGAGCAGAGATTGAAGAAATAGCCATTCTGAGCCTATACCCCCTGGGGATCCAACCCACATACGTACAGTCCCCAAACTTAAACAATATTGCTGATGCCAACAAGTGCCTGCTTACCGGAGTCTGATATAGCTGTCTCCTGAAAGGCTCTTCGAGATCATGACAAATACCGAGGCTGATGTTTCCAGCCAACCATTGAACTGAGAACAGGGTCCTCTTTGGAGAAGATAGAGAAAGCATTAAAGGCGCTGTAGTGCCTTGCAACCCAGTAAGGACAACAGTGGTCACAAACCAGATCTCCGTGGGACTGAAGCACTTCCTAAAGACTGCACATGGACAGACTGGTGGCTCTAGCTGCATATGTAGCAAAGCATGACCATGTTCTATACCAATGGGAGAAGCCCTTGGTCATGCCAAGGCTGGACCTTCCAGTAAATAGAATGTCATGCTGGGGAGGCAGCAAGGGGATGTTTTTGCGGAGGGGAAACACATTTGAAGAAAACACGGCAACGGAAGTAGATAGGGATAGGGCACTTATGGATGGAGTCCACACACATACAGCCTTTACACTTTTCTATGCCTTTAACAGCTCAATGGAAAGGCCACTTCCTAACCTCTGACTGGCTAAACTATTCCCCACTTATATTCCCACGTTATTACTTGCTAAAATCTATATCCCATCTTTCTTGCCCTGGACATCATTGGGCAGATCTCCTGGGTCTGCTTATTCTCATGCTCTTCTATGTCAGCTGCTTCTCTGTCCTGAAAGTCTGTCCTGGAGAATATCCATGCCTTCGTGCTCTCTGGACCTTTGTCCAAGCATCCTGAAACTCCTGCTCTGTCTGCCCTGCCTAGACACTTGCTATCAATATATCTATTTTCCAATCAGAACCAATTGAGACAGGGTCCCTGATTCATAAGTTCAGGACACTATGAGAAGCATGAGAATAAAATCACCTACATTAACTATTTGTATGTGATTTTCTGGGAACAATATTATCCAAATCAGAAAGAGATACTTGTTAAAGTACTAGAATCATAGAAAATGTCAAGTAGACACATAATAATTATAATAATGATAATAATAAATATTAACAATAATATATAATATAATAATAAAAGTGATAATAAAAATAATAATTACAATAATTATAATAAATAATAATAATAAAATCATCATCATCATAATCGTCATCATCATCAAAGCCTAACGGAAGAGAGAAATAAAAATACAAAATCTGTGAAGGAAAAAGACTACGTCACGTAAAGTTGAGCACATGAGACTAACAACTGAATTTTCAATGGATATTCTAAAATATAAATGGGCTTGGATCACCTTTCAACACGTTTTTCAAAGAATACAGATACTAGCCTAGAATATATTACTGAGCAAATGTATCATCCACATCAACACAATAGGAGAAACTTTACATAGCATAATCACCAGGAAGTCATGTCTCTTCAGCAATCTTAGTCTAAAAATGGAAAAACACAATCTGAAAATAAGGGATATTATCAAGAGGACAGAAATGGTAAATAACCCTGTAGTAATTCATCGGATGAGGAAAAAAGTATGTGGCAATAACAAAATAAAAATGACCCATAAATACTCCTCATTAATAACGCTAAGCATAGGGGTTGGGGATTTAGCTCAGTGGTAGAGTGCTTTTCTAGCAAGTGCAAGGCCCTGGGTTGGTCCCTAGCTCCAAAAAACAACAACAAAAAATAAAAAGAAATAATGCTAAACATTAACTGTCCCACACCAATAATATACAGGCTATCAGTTTGTATAAGAAAACAGGTTTATTTCTCCTGCATACAAAAAGTACATTTGTTTTAGGTACAATTGCATACTCGTGTTTAGAATGCAATTGCCCATATTTCTTTTTTTTTTTCTTTTTTTCGTAAGTATATTTATTGTTCATTAGTTTTTTATAAAAATCTAGAAGATTTTCTGTTTAATTTTAATAATAGAATTTTCATTTAAATGTATTTTTTTTCTTTTTTGGGGGGTGGGTGTTCCCCTCCCCTATCCTCCCGCCATTACCACCCTCCCCCCAACAATCACGTTCACTGAGGGTTCAGTCTTAGCAGGACCAACGGCTTCCCCTTCCACTGGTGCTCTTACTAGGATATTCATTGCTACCTATGAGGTCAGAGTCCAGGGTCAGTCCATGTATAGTCTTTGGGTAGTGGCTTAGTCCCTGGAAGCTCTGGTTGGTTGGCTTTGTTGTTCATATGGGGTCTCGAGCCCCTTCAAGCTCTTCCAGTCCTTTTCTTATTCCTTCAACGGGCGTCCTGTTCTCAGTTCAGTGCTTTTCTGATGGCATTTGCCAATGTATTTGCTGTATTCTGGCTGTGTCTCTCAGGAGAGATCTACATCCGGCTCCTGTAGGCCTGCACTTCTTTGCGTCATCCATCTTGTCGAATTGGGTCGCTGTATATGTATGGACCACATTTGCAGCAGACTCTGAATGGGTGTTCCTTCTGCCTCTGTTTTAATCTTTGCCTCCCAATTCCCTGCCAAGGGTATTCTTGTTCCCCTTTTAAAGAAAGAATGAAGAATTCACATTTTGATCACCGGTCTTGAGTTCCATGTGTTCTATGCATCTACGGTAATTCAATCATTTACTCTAATAGCCACTTATCAATTATTGAAAAGGATGTGTGTTTTCTGTGGTAGTGTTACCTCACTCAGGATGAATCCAGTTCCCTCCATTTGCCTATAAATTACATAAAGTCATTGTTTTTGATAGCTGAATAGTATTCTTATTTGTAGATTTTCCACATATCATGAGGCAATATTTATTTGCTAGAAAGCATACTGTTGGGAGAACATTATTTTGTAAATTTAATTCATCTTTTTTCATTAGTTTTATCTGAATGAATATTATTTGGTAATATGTTTAAATTTTTAGGTAACTGTGTGAGTGTGTGTGTGTGTGTGTGTGTGTGTGTGTGTGTGTTTGATAATTCAACTCTAATATTACCAGGAAATTGCTTGAGTGAAAATGACACTGAGAATTTTTGTATATATTTTATATATAAACTTTATATATATATATATATATACATATTTATGTATTTATATATATCATATAGTGTATATATACTTATATATATGAATATATGTTCTGTATATTTTTTCATAGCATTGTTTAGATATGTGTACTAGATTAAGCTTTCTAATTGCATTTTTAGCTTTTTCCAACACTAATTTTATCTTATTAGGTGTCTAGAAAGAAATACATGGATGCATGAATCATCTCAACGTCAAATGTCGGTACACTCAATGTTATATCTTCCTTTTAAACATGATTGTTCATCTTTGGTCCATATAATATATATATATATATATATATACATATATATATATACATATATATATACATATATATATATATTTAATTTACTCTTTTTATATTAGAAATGTGTGCTACATTGCATATATGTATTTGTTGATAACTTTCTCCTGTGAACAAATTTTAAGAATAAATGACTTATGTTCATTAGTATAAAATCTAAGATCATTGAGTTTTTCCCGAAATCAAATGCCATAATGCATAAATATAAGAATCATTTTCTGACTGTGCCTATTAACAAAAAATATTTGATATACAAATCCTATAAACATATTTTGATATTATCCATTAAAGTTTCTTCAAGGTGTTGTCCAAATTTTAATAAAGGAAGTCACCAATTATGTCAATAAATTTTTCATTCTATATTCCTTTAAATTGTAAAATATATTTTTATTTAAATAAGTCATAAGAAAAAGGAAAATGTTATATAGACAGCAAAAGAGACCAAAAAAATTAGTGCCAAACTCTAATATTTGTTTCAATATCAGATATTGCAAATGATAATTACTGTATTATTAATTTAACGAGATAAGATATAATTTTTTTAATAATTTTTCCTGAATATTTTATCTATTTACATTTCAAATGTTATTTTCTTTCCTTTTCCTCCCGTAAGATCCCTGCCCGTCTTCTGTGAGGATGTGCCAATTCCCACCAATCAACTTCAACCTCAATGCTCTGGCATTACCCTACATCGGGGATACAAGCCTTCACAAGATTAAGGGCTTTTCCTTCCAATGATGTTACACAGAGCAATCCTCTGCCACATATGTGGCTGGAGACATGGGTCCCTCAATCTGTACTCACTAGTGGGTGGTTTAATCCCTCGGATTTCTTGTGGGTCTGGCTGGTTGATATTTTTGTTCTTCCTGCGATTTTGCAAACCCCTTCAGCTCATTAAGTATACTCTCTAACAACTTCATTGAATCCCCTTGTTCAATCCAATGTTTAGCTACAATCATCTTCACCAGTGTCAGTAGGGTTCTGCCAGAGTCTCTCAGGAGACATCCTTATCTGACTCCAGTCAACAAGGACTTGTTGGCATCAGAAAAAGTGACTGGTTTGTGTGACTGCATATGGGATAGATCCACAATGGGGCAGTCTCTGCTTGACACTTTCTTCAGTCCCTGCTTAACTCTTTATACTTGAATTTCCTCCCATGAATATTTTTTATCCCTTCTAAGAATGAATGTAACATCTGCATTTTGGTCTTCTTCCTGTTTGGGCTTCACATGACCTGTGAATGATTTCTTATGTATTCCACACTTTTGGGCTGATACACACTTACAATAAATGTATACCATTTGTGTTCTTTTGTGACTGGGTTAACTCACACAGAATGATAATTTCTAGTCTATCCTAAGAATTTTATGCAAGCATTGTTTTTGATAGGTTAGAAGAACACAGGTGTGTAAATGTACTATATTTCATTTATCCATTACTATGTTGAGGGAAATCTGGTTTCTTTTCAGCTTCTGGCTATCATAAAAAAGAAAGGTTGCTGTCAACCTGTAGCACCATTTGTCCTTTTTATATGTTGGGGCATCTTTTGGGTATATATCAAAGAAATGGGATTGTGGTATCCTCAGGTATTCCTATATCCAACTTTCTGTGAAAATTCCAGACTTATTTCCAGAATGGTTATGCAAGCTTGCAATCTGACCAAAAATGGAGGAGTATTCTTCTTTTTCCACCTCCTTGCCAGAATCTGTTGTGAATTTCTTATCTTAGCCATTCTGAGTGGTGTGCTGTTTACCTCAAAATTTGTTGATTTGCATTTACCTGATGGCTAAGGATGTTGATATTGCTCAGTAGAGAATTATTTCTTTAATGCTATTCACCATTTTTGAAAGGACTATTTGAGATTCTGGAGTCTAACTCCTTGAGTCTTTGTATAGTTTGATTTTAGCCCTCTATCAGAAGGAAGATTGGTAAAGATCTTTTCTTAACCTATTGATTTTACCTTTTTCCAAATACCAGTGCCCTATGACTTAAAAAAGCTTTATGAAGTCCCATTTGTCAATTCTCCATCTTGGAGCAAAGCCATTGGCATTCTATTCAATAAATTTCCCCACTTTTTCTTCTATTAGTTTAAGATTATATGTTACTTGTGGAGAGACTTGATCCACTTCGACTTGAGCTTTGTACAGGCTGATAAGAATTGATTGATTTCCATTCTTCTACATGCTAACCTCCAGTCGAATGAGAACCATTTGTGGAAAATGTTATCATTCCATTGGATGGTTTCGGTTCATTGTCAAATATCAAGTGGCCATAGGTATATACCTTCATTTCTGGGCCTTCAATTATATTCCATTGATCTACCTGACTGTCTCTGTACCATTCCCATTCAATTTTTATTATTATTGTTCTGTAATACAGTTTGAAGTCATCGATAGTGATTGCCCTAGAAGTTCTTATATTGTTGATGAACTTTTTCATTATCATGGGGTTCTCATTATTACAAATGAATTTTCAAATTGCTGTTTCTGACTCTGTGAAGAATTGAGTTGGAATTTTGATGGTGATTGCCTTGAATCTGTTGATTGCTTTTGGCAAGACTGCCATTTTTACAATGTTAAACCTGCACATGCATGAGCATGGGAAATTATTCCATCTTCTGAGATCTTTTTCAACATTTTTCTTCAGAGACTTGAAGGTCCTGTCATACAGAACTTTCACTTGCTTGTTTAGAGTCAACCTGAGGTATTTTTTATTATTTGTGACTATTTTGAAGGCTGTCATTTCCTTAATTTCTCCTCAAAGTCTTTATCCTTGAAGTATAATTCTACTGATTTGTTTGAGATAAATTCTTTATCAGCTGAAGGAGTATTCTGGTGGAATTTTGGGGATCACTAAAATATACTATCACATCATCTAAAAATCGTGATATTTTAACTTCCTGCTTTCTATTTTTTTCCGTTTTGCCTCGTATTTTTGTTTAATTTTTGTGTATAAGATTTCCAGTACTATATTGATGGGGTAAGTAGAGTATAGGCAACCTTTTCTGGTTCGTGATTTTTGTGGTATTGCTTCCAGTTTCTCTCCAGTAAGTTTGATGTAGGCAATTGTTTTTTTTTTTTTTTTTTTTTTTTGGTTTTTTGTTTTTTGTTATTTTTTTTTGTAATGTTGCTTTTACTATGTTTAAGTATGTGCATTGAATTCCTAATATTTTCCAAGACTTCTAACATGAAGAAATATTGATTTTTTTAAATTTTTTTATCAGCATCTAAAAAGATGATCATTTGTTTCCCCCCCTCGGGAGTTTTTTTACATAATTTATTCTTCTATATGCAGACATGCAGAGGAACTATAATTTCTTGAAAATTCTGTCATTTTCCCATTTAATGGTTTTAGCATCTTTGTCAAAGAAAAAGTGACCATAGGTGTGTGCATTCATTTCTGGATCTTCAGGCTAGGATATCTGGTAAAATTTTTAATTACCATGGATAGAGAAACCAAGACATTCCATGACAAAGCCAAATGTACACAATATCTTTCCACAAATCCAACCCTACAGATGATAGTAGATGGAAACTTCCAACACAAGGAGGGAAACTACACCTTAGCAAAAAGTAGGAAATTAATCTTTCAACAAACCCAAAAATGATAGCCACACAATTGTAATTACATTTCTAACAACAAAAATAACAGGAAGCCATAGCCCATTTCATTTATTATCTCGTATCATCAATGGACACAATTCCCCAAATAAAAAGATATAAACTAAGAGTCTGAATAAGTAAAGAGGATCCAAGATTTTGCTGCATACAGGAAATACACCTTAGAGACAAAGACAGAGTATCTCAGGGTAAAAGGATGGAGAAAAATTCTAAGCATATGTTCCCAAGAAACAAGCTGGAGTAGCCTTTCTAATATTGAACATCATTGACTTTCAACAAAATGTTATCAAAAATGACAAGGAAGGGAACCATACTTGTCAAAGAAAAAATAATACTGAGATGAACTTTCAATTCTGAACAATTATGTTTCAGATGCAAGGACACCTAAATTCATAAAAGAAACATAACTATAGTTCAAAGCAAATATTGCACCACACACAATAAATTGTTGGAGACTTCAATTCTCCACTCTCATCAACGGAATATTTATGGAAACTGTAACTAAACAGATATAGTCAAAATAACAGATGTTATTTTAATAACTTAAAAAGTCCACATGGATTTAACAGGTATTTAGGTAACATTTAATCCTAAATCAGAAGAATATACCTTTTCCTTTGCACTTGATTGTAACTTCTCCCAATTTGAACATATACTCATTCACATAACAGGCCTCAAATGATACTAGAATATTGAAGTAATCCTAAGCATCCTATCTGATCACCATGGAGTAGGGCTGCTCTTCTATATTTTATTATTTTTTGTATTTGTTTATATTATCGATGATTTATTTACGTGGTATTTTTGAAATATCATCTTTCTTGATAGTTTGTCACTATGCATTAAAGACTGGGTTAAACCTAGTGGTAGTTCTTACATTTTTGCCTCTACAGTAGCAAGAGTGAGCTCTCCATTACAATGTTGGTTTATTTACTACATTTTGAGTTAACTCTTTGTGCATACATTGCATTTAATGTTTTCTGTTTGTTTGAATATATATTTGTATTATCTAACCTAACAAATTCGTAATTTTATAATGAAATTTTTAATTTCATAACTTCAAACTCTAACTTTTGATCTCATTTTGCTTATATTTTTTCTCCATTTTAAATGCATTTTTTCTTGGTAAATACTTTTCCCTCCATATGCATGTTTGTGCCTTTATGGGGTTTTGTTATTGTTCATCAATGGAAAAATTCAATTTATTCACTGCAGCAGCCATATATGAAGAATACAATAATTAATTAGCTATTTCAATAGGATGGATTACTTATTAAAAATAAGAATCTCTGAAACAAAGAACAGTGATGAATTTCACACGGCCCTACCCCAATGATCCCAACATGAAATAATGCCAGGTAGTGTGCTGTGTTCATGTGGTGGTTGGAAATAATTTATGGAAGAATAAAACCACATACCACAGAAAATTTAAAATTCCCTTTCCCCCTACTCACAGATATATATGGGATTATAGGGTGGTCAATACAATTAATTGAAGCAGAAGTTAACAATTATGTTGCTACAAGAAAGTGATGGCAAGGAAGAATTTTAAACTGTGGTCAACAATATAATTGTGAATATTTGTTCCCAAAATTGAGGGTTTTTCCCAGGACAATAATAGCTGGACTGAACCCAGCTTTTATCTATACAGTGTGGGGAACCATGGCCCTAATGGGATGATGAAGACAAAAAAAACAATAGCAAAAGGGTATATTAATAGAAGAAAACCATTAATGCAAACTACCACAAACAACTTTACGTTCTAACCAGAAAAGGCACCAAAACTTAAGTCACATTTGAGCACCCTATGTGAAGACAAAAGAGAGTGGGCCATGGAATTTGTGCCCTTCATGTTTTTCAAGTACTTTACAGAAACAGGAAACTCAGACTGCTTTTCCCTGATTTATTAAAGGTTTTTAGAGCCCTCATGTATTAAAATACCATTTGAAAGTATTGATAGCTGCTGTCTAGGTTTTGTCCAAATTCACAAACTTCTTGGACTAAAGTTCCAAAACGTAATTAGGCCCAACCCTGAGCTGTATATCTATGACAAGGCAATAATAACAGATATTTTTAAGTCCCAAGCACTAAAGAACTACACTATTCAGTACAGTGATCCAGTTTAATTCAAATACCTCAAGAGAGTAGGATGATACATCTAAAAAAGGGTTAGAAAAGTGTAGAAGAATCAACTCCTTCCTCGTGTATGAAAGCATTTACGGTTCTGCAGTAAGACCTAAGAGGCAGTACTCAAGTAGCAATGGGAAGAAAGAATTCAGGCAAGACAGTGAGGTAAACTAGCATGGTGAGTTTATGTAAAGAAATACTTAGAAATGAAAATGTCTTGTAAACTAAAAAAAGTTTTTTTTTCATTATTTTCTCATTTGAATCAAAAGAGACATCCATGAATAATTCCCCTCTAAGTCTTCCATAAAACAGGTTAAAAAATTAATATAAACATTTATATGTTTGAAAATGAAACAAAAAAAAAAACAAAAAACAAAAACTTGCGTATGTTTCAGAGCAGGATCACAGGGAAATGTAATGAATCTGTTCAACATGAAACCTAGAGTGGAAAGCAGGATCTAGAATTAAGAATCCCATGAGAAAGGGAGTCGAGTAGTGACAGGAACATGGCCAGGCCTGACAGATAAGGCTGGGCCCTTTACAGGGACAAGAATGAGGTAAGAAAATATTTCAAATAAAGCAGAAACTTTCCTTTCTTCTCACCTCAAGTATCTCATCCCTAAAAAAAAACATTTTGATATTAATACAGAAGAGTTATGGTATGTCACTCATTCCCGTTTCCTTTTAACCTTCTCTCCGTAAGTCAGGAAGTTGAACATTTCAAATTTCCAAGAAGAAAAATTCATCGGCAGGTATATGCATGTCCTGTGGACCGTGTGACAAACTGAAATATGTGAGGGCAGAGGAGGTGGAGACTGTCTCATTCCACAGAACAGAAATGTGACTGCTCAAGAAAAGAAGGGATAAGGCAACCATAACCGGTAAACTAGTTCTCATAACATTAAGCTTATTTACGTTATTCTTAACTATATTTAGTTCAAATCACTTTCCAGCTCAATCTTCATTTTGAATGATTTTGATCTATCCTGCAATGTGTCTGTACCATCTTCTCTTCCTAGTATTGGCTTTCTTCATGGGGATAATATATTATTGTGGCTGCATAGGTGATGTTTTTATTTCTATATATCACTCCCTTTACGTACTATATGTGTAGTATCATTTAAGGAGTTTCATTTGGAGAAGGAATGAATGATTGACCCAAAATAATTGTTTAAAAACTCTATTGAGATTATTTAGATGATATCAGGTATCCATTCTCTACATATAATTGCTTCTCTCCTATGATAAACAAACAAAAAAATTTATTCTAGCCAAAATAATCTCTATAATTTTAATATCTGAAAAAACAGAAGAACATTAAGATAATGTGGAATATTAGATCAGCTGAACTCCATGTTCATTTATTAAAGAATAACCAGAGTCATTGAGACGTTTCTGGAACATAATATAGGAACAAAAAAACAAAGCATTGAACAAATAGTGGCAGAAGAACAGGGTCATTTTGTTAAATGTAGCTTACCTTCAGATCCAATGTTTTCTTTTATTTAGTAAAAATTTAATTTAAATACTCTTTTTCACTGTTTTTCATCCTGTCATTGACTCTATTTTAAAGCTCTATCCCATAACTAGCATGATTATGAAACTTAAAACCAAGAAATTTGCGTGTGTCAATCACTTTCTGCATTTCCTTAGTTGTGGTTATTCTGTTCCCAATGGTCATGTTGTGTTGAATTCAGGAAGAATTTCTGTCTCATTTGATGAAAATTTTCTGAAAGCATATATTATTCATATTTGTAAAATGCTATGCATATGTTTAATAGTACTGGATATTATAGTTAAAAATCATTTGGATAAGGAATTTTTGCATGAATATTATAACACGCTAAAATACTAAAGAGAAAACGTAGAAGAGCAAGATATTTATTAAATATTATTACACTTCAAGAGTTTGTAACTTTACAAAATATGAGCAAATCACTTCTTTCTGTTAAATTCAAATTAATGAGCTATTACATTCTAATCAAACAGCTGTGTCAGCTCCCATAAAGTTGGAAAAATGCTATTTGCAATCCAAAATGTTTGCAATAAGTAAATGGGCAAATTATATATCCGCATGTACTCAACAAGCATCTAATGTAAGCATAGGCTTGCTCTTAATGAAATAATTACTACCAGATATAATGTGAAAAAATACATCTATTTAAGTATTTTTTTTTGTTTTATAACAGCTATTAATTCATGGTCTGAGTAATGGGTTAAATCACCAAACCTTGAACAGTAAATAGGAATTTCTAGTGAGTTAGAGGTTCTCTCAAGCATCTCCAAGTAAATCGATCTAAAATATATTTCTTTAAAATTCTCCTAAATACACTTATCATGAAATATTCCACATCTCAGTAAATATCTCCAACATATTTTCATTTCCCCAAAACAAGACATTGTCTTTCTTTCTTCTGACCCTCGCGATAATCAGTCTACTACCAAACAATATAATTTACAACATAGCTATCTGATATGAATCTTTTTCTTTATCACTGACACTACTTCCAGATTGACTTCAAAAACATCCTTCAAATCATTCTGTGTATCATTTCATAATACATAAGTAACCAGAGTCCCTTACTTGGTACATAGAGAGTTAAACAAACTTATTTCAAACTATTCCATGATTTCTTAGACATTTTCCATTAATAAAAATTCATATCTCTCATATTGTTTCTGTAAGCCCATATGTGATATCTAAGCTTCAGCTTTATTTGGTCCTCTCTTCCATCACTTAATCTATACAAACTCTTTTCACATTTACTTTTTGTATATGTCAAGCTCTTTTCCTTTTATTGACCTCATATTTATAGCAATATTGCACGAAATATAGTTAATTATTTTTCATCTAATTTAACTTAGCTGTCACTTCCTTAGGACAATCTCCATGACCTTATTTCTAAGATAGATTCTTCAGTTATTTGCATACAATCAACTCCAACACACTGATTTATGCATTCATTTTTTTCTTTTTTTTTATATCATAATGCAATTTTTATAAGAGAAAGCTCATAATACTTTTTTATTCATTCCTAATCTACACCACTATTAAGGAGCCTGGTACATTAATGGAGACTGTTATTTATTTCATGATTCATTAAGTTGTAAAAATAAACTTTATACTATTCTTCATTTTAATGAATATGGATTCCATGCATTGGTTAAACAATCATGAAGTATTTATGTGAGTTCTTCAATATATTACAATTCAATGACCTGGATGACATTACCTAAACATTTTTATTTGTCAACGATAGTCTATTTCATATTCAACAGCAATGCTTTGTTGACTGAGCAATTATCGCAGCTAGGAATACTTTTGACATGAAAGAAAAAGATAACTAATTTTAATTGATAGCACCCATGTCAAAATGCCAGCTGCGAATCATTTGTGGTCCCGTCTCTGAAAATACAAAGAAATGATCATTCCTAGGAACTTCCTGGTCACGGAGTCAAAGTTCTTTTGTGAGCTGTTTCAGTGAAAGATTAAAAACCAAGAGGACCCAAAGCTGTGTTTATAGAGTTGAACCTGTACCTCATCTCTCTCTCCCCAGATCCCACCAGGAAATGGCTGGACATCCAGGAGTGCTGACACACTGAGGATCACAGGAGAGACTACCACTTTTTAAGGGGAACTGCCAGGAGCCCTCAGAACCCATGAACAGAGGCGCAGTCTGTTACAGGATACTTCTGGTTTCTATCTATTCTATGTCGCTGAACCTGATCCACAGCTCTTGGTACACAAGATCTTTCAGGAGAGAGGTAGTGTCCCTGGAGTCCTGATGCATAGGCTCACAGGAGGATCAATCCATTGTCAGAGACAGTAAAACCAGCTAACCCCAGAGATAACGAGATTGAAAGAGGGAAGTATAATAGCCTAAGCTACATAAACCAAGGTTACATGACATCATCAGAACTCAGTTCTCACACCAACATAAGGCTGGATACCCTCAACACAACAGAAAATAAAAAGAAATGTTTTCACTTCAAATCACTTAACATGATGATGTTAAAGGATTTTAAGAAGGAAATAAAGAATTCCATCAAAGAAATACAGGACAACAGATATAAAGACAATGAAGCACTTACAGAGGATACACAAAAATTCCTTAAACAATTACAGGAGACCTTAAAGAGACCATAGGCAAATGGATGAAACTAGAAAATATCATCCTGATGTAAGTAACACAAACACAAATAAATGCACATAGAATGCACTCACTTGTAAGTGGAAATTAGCCTAAGAGCTCAGAATATCCATAAAAAAACTCATATATTCTCTGCAGCTCAACAAGAAAGGACAGAGTGACTGCTTCAATCCCAATTAGAAGGGGGAAGAAAATTATCATGGGAGGCACATGGAGGAAGGACCCTGTGAGGGAGAAGGGAGTTAAATGGAAAAACAGGAGAGCAGGATAAGATGTGGGAAGAGACAGGAGAGAAGCACAGAGGACCAGGAGAATGAGTATAGAAAGAAGGAACATTGGAGGATGGTGTAACCTCTAGAATGTCCCAGATACTAAGGATGCAACAGGTTCTCTGGACTCAACATTGATGACATTAGCCAACATCAACAACAGTGAAATTGAACCTGAAGACACCACCTGCAGTAGATAGACATTACCACAGTGTAAGGATGAGACCACTCACTCATCACTTATTAAATCAGAGTTATCAGTGTCTATTGAAAGGCAGGAGTAAATATGGAGCAGAGCTTGTAAGAAAGGCCATCCAGAGATCTGCAGACACCAAAATGGACACTATTGCTGATGCCGAGATTTGCTTGCAAACAGGAGTCTGGTATGTCTGTCCTCTGAGAGGCTCTGGCAGCACCTGACTGATACAGATGCAGATATACACAGCCAACCATTGAAATGAGTCTACAGATTTCAATGGAAAATATAGGGGAAGGGATGATGGAGCAGAAGGATACTGTAATTAACAACAATATCATATAACCAGTCACCTCAGGGCTCCCGTGGACCTAAGCACCAACCATAGATTATACATGGTCTGGTACCCTACGTATTTAGTAGAGGACTCCCTCGTCTCACATCAGTGGATAGAGAAGCACTTGGTCCTTTGGATGCTTGATGTCCCAAGGAAGAGTGATTATAGAGGGGTAAGGAAAAAGTGAATGGGGCTTGTGGAGTCACCCTCTTAGAGACAAAGTGGAGGAATATGTGGAGGTGGGGTTTATGGAAAGGGGGTAATATGTGAAATATAAACAAATACAAGGTTAATAAAACTACTAATAAAGAAGTGGTTTTTTCCATACATTACTTTACTGCACAGGTTAGCTTGGAACATTTATTGTTGCCTAGATGCATATTTCTTCCTACAGTACCTGATATCTTGTTTCTCTGAGGAGTGTAGCCTTAGATCTTCCTCTTCATTCAAAGAAGGGATAACACTTAACTCTTTTCTCCAAGCAAAGGTGATTGTCGATATGTCTGTAAAAGGCAGGAGGCATTTGTACAATCTAACTGGGGTCAACAAAAGAATTATTTACAACCAAAGCTAGTAACGCAAACAGTTTGTGTTCAATCAACTTATCAGTATTGAAAGCATCCCAGGTCTTCTGGCCAGGCAACATGTGTATTCATGAAGACAAGAGACAGGAGCAGGGCACAGAACTGAACAAGAGTAATCAATAGTTGTGAGCCACCATGTTGGAATCAGGGTCTGAACTCACGTGGTCTGCAAGAGCAGTAACAGTTTTCAACTACCAAGACACTTCTCAAGTCACACACAATCAATGTTTATACAACCCCCCAAACACAGCACCACTTGATGTGTATAAATACACATACTAGACTTGCGGTGTGATTTATTTTTGTGAATGTTCAGTCAGTGTGATACAAACGATCTTGTATTCATAAATTTTGTCTTAGCCATTTTCACTTGGAGGTTTTCTTCATTCTCAGCTTTGGTGTTTACATTTATCTTCAAGAGACGAACTGCCCTGAAAGCCTACCCCCTCTAACTCCCCATTGGCTATGCCTGCCTTTCTTCACTAAGTTAAACACCACCTCAGACTCTACTCTTTCATTTTGTTCAGTGTAGTAGACTCTCCAAATCCATAAAATGGAATCCCAGATGCAGAGGGAAGAAGTTTTTCTGTTTGTTACTTTGTTTGCTTTTAGTTGCTTTTACCCACTTCCACTGGTTTGAACTTGTGTCCCATTCAATAGAAGGTACTTAATTCAGCCAGCATTTTGAGAAGGGCTGTGGGTGGAGTGTGAAAAAAGGAAAATTACAGGAGAGAACTCACTGGGATTTTTATGATAGCTACAAATTGTTTATTGACTTGATTTTTCAGTTACACAGAACCCTGGACAGCACTGACTGGAACTAAAACTTCACATCTGACAATTTGTTCGAAGGAAAAAAAAAAGCCTTAAAGACAAAATTGATCCAACAATATAAGCCCTAAGTTGTAATGATTGACCCTCTATAAAGAGAAACATTAAACTTTTTTTTAAAAAGATGATTTTGATGTTTTTGTATAACAATTTTAGTCATTTCCTTTCTGTATTTCCCTTCCCAATTCCCCTCCCTCATCCTCCTCCCTCATTCTGCCATCATCTCCTACAGTTCTCCCTTGCTTCCTTCCCCATCATCCTCCGTCATCCCTTCGGTCAACACCTTCTCTCACGCCATTCCCTCTCCAATTGGGACCGAAATTCTGAATAAGTCCCCCCTCCTGTATAATGTCCCCTTTCTGCATGTAATACCTAAGTTTAATTAATTACATGAGTACAGAGGAATTAGACTGAACAACTTATCTACAGGTACAGGAATAAAGAAGGTAGTGAAGCAGAAATTTCTAGTTTCTTTGGAGACTCAACTGTGTCATGGATGTTGTTCTGGAAATTCTTAGGAAAGGATGTTTTGCTGAGAACAAACACATGGTATTTTTGGTAGCTGCGTGGGAAAAGGGCTTGTGATGTTTAGAAAGGGTAAAGTATAACCCTGGACAACAGTGGGCAACACCATCGAATTGGCTTACCGTGCCCCTCTTCGCTGATGCTCAATGGACTTTGATGACACTGTGGAATTGGTTAACCTTTCCTTCTCCACTGACCATTGTTTGTCATGACTTTGTAGAGAGAAAAGCACCAGAGAAATTCTTGTGGTGACATTGTGGTGGCTTCTTGCTTCCTCCTCGAACCCAGGCCAATTGGAAGAGCTCAACAATTTGTTCTGGGTTGAACTGTTCCTGGTGATTCTTGAATGGTTTTTGCAAGTAGATCGACATACCTCTGCTGATTCGAGACAACTGAACTGATATCCTGATGATGAAGATTGAAATCGTCCCAGAGAACTATTTCTATGAAGGTCCACAGGGTCCTTTATTTGCCCTATTATCCTTTCCTTTCCACTACCTCTGGTGATTGGTGGACTAGAGGAAGAATAAAGGGTTTAAGAACTCTTACTAAAGTAGGTCTTGAAAGATCTAAGCCTGGAGGATAGAACCACTCCTCCAATTAATGTTGATTGCTAAGGGAGGGGAGGGTATTTATGGACTCTCCCATCTGTAATGAAGTGTCGAGGGGTCCAGTCTTGTGCCCATGACCATAGCCGCCATCAGTTTAGGAATTCAATGACTAGGTCCAATCTAAAAGATATCCTTTTGCTGTCTACTTCCCCATCTTCTGGTTCTTTTATTCCTTCTACCCACTCTTTCATGATGTTCTCTGAACTGTGGTGGAGAAGACTTAGCTGTCCTATTTCCACCTGAACAGTTCAACACCACTGATGCCCAGCACTTTGTCCAGTTGTACGTCTCTGCCCATGGTAGTCAGAGGCTTCTCTGATGAGAGCTGAGTGCAATGCTGATCTATAGATACATATTGGACGTTTGGAAGGAAGTTTGAAAATGCATTTAGAATTAGGTTCTTTCATAGGGCCTATATCACCCTAACCATAGGTTCTTGAACAGTTTACAGAACCTGGTTTGTATGCCTTGTATCCAATTGGAAAGCCACTGGTTACTCCCATGACTGTGATGCCACTAACACACATCTTGCCTGACAGTTTAGCTTGAATGGTTCAACCCCGAGTAAGGTCGTTGGTGATTTTCGCCCACGGAAGCCTACATAGCACTTTCTTGAAAAAGGAAGGCAAGCCATTATAGAGGAGCCATCCACCTCAACTTCAGATTGACCCTTCTGTGACCTGTGACCAAAAGGATTCAGTATCCTCAGAAATAAGGTCTTACCATCAAGTTCGGGAGAGCTATGAAGATCAATGGCAAAAACCTGTAAAGTTGTGAGGGCTTTGTGATCTCGCTGGTCAGCAACTTTCCGAAGATATCCCACATCTGGCACTGTGATTTTTGCTTAATTTTGGTTTTCTGTTGCTCTGATGAATACCCTCACCAAGGCCAGCTTGGGAAAGGAAATCTTTATTTCATCTTATCTGTTCCAGCCCATCATCAAGGAAAACCAAGACAGGATTGTGAAATTGAAAATACAGAGATTGCTCACTGGCTTGCTTCTAAGCTCACTTTCAAATACATTTACAGAGTATAGATCCACTGGCATAAGCGGTGCTGCCCAGAGTAGACCAGGCCCACAGTAGACCAGGCACTCCAACATCAGTTACATTTAAGAAATGCCACCTAGATATTGTCAAGGCCAATCTGTTGGAGGAAGCTCCTCAACAGAGTTTCTTTCTTCCAAGAGTAGTCATCACAAGAAATCAATGAAAATAAAAAAAAAAGAAAAGAAATCAATAGCTTCAGGGATATCATGGCTTATCCATGGAGGGTGCCTCCATTTGAACTCAACAGTTGATCTTGTAGATATATTCGGTAACACAACGTTTTGTAACTCCTCTCACCAAACCCTGTTCTAACCTAATCACCTAAGGGGAGATAGAATGGAAAGTAAGTTTTAAAAAAATAATTGGAGCAGAAAGAAATGCTTCTTGGAAATAAAGCAATAAAGTAAGCATTTCTGCATCTTAGACCCTTTCCTCGCATCATCTGTGCAAAGATAATGAAAAGTTTTACGTTCCAGGTACAATAATTTCCAATGTTTCAAATCATATTAATAATACTGCTTATCATTCATAAAAAACATTGGCACTAATCGTTTTGATGTGTTTTTCTAACTCACTCCTAGTATAGAACTGATGAACTGGAATTGTTAGTCTGCTCATTTATACATGAGGGAACTGAGGTTTAAAGATCGAGCCAATTTCCAATACTCTAAGCTAATAAATGGCAGAGTAAGAAAGCCGCACTTTCTCTGGCTTCATGGCATGGCCTCGTGAGATATGCAAGTCAGGGTACCTTGGCAGGGAATTCCCAGGATCAGTAGAGGGCAGCTGAAAGTTGTCTTGGATGCAAGACTGTGAGTAAGACACAAGTCAGCCGAGCCCCAGCTCAGAATTTCTGAAACAGAACACCAGAATATGTTAGAGAGCGAGGAGACTAAACTAAACATCTGGGAGTCCTCAGCAGATTGTACAGATCCAGGGCTGAGGGTTCATAAGTATGTTTATCTTTGTGGGGGTGGAAAGGAACAATTATTTAGATCCCCACCTCCTACTATGTGCTACTACAGTGGAGGCAGTGACTTATGTACAAGGTTTTTTCTTTTGTTCCGGTGTGTGTGTGTGTGTGTGTGTGTGTGTGTGTGTGTGTGTGTGTGTGCATACAAGCACGTGCAGTGTATAATGTAGGGAGTAATCCATTTTCTCTTCTACCTTATTCATTGTAGCAGCATTTCTCATCAAACTCATAGTTCACCAATATGACTAGTCTTGACAGCTATCTTCCTCTGGGGATCAGTCGTATCTCCCCCTCCCTGGACTGGGATTCTGTGTGGGTCACAAAGCCTACCCATCATTTACTTGAGACCTGTGAGCCATCTATTCAACTGCTAAGGTTCAGGTCCTGGTGTTGGACCCATCTCCTTTACTTTTTATTTCTTATGCTTTTTTTTTTGTCTTGGTCATAATATCAGAACCAGGATAAGGTATGACTGGCTCACTCAAACATTCACTCAAATCCCTCCACACAAATGTGTTCTAATAAGGAGGAGGACCCTGCTGACTCTCTGTCCTTTAAAGTCTTACCTTAACAGATGAGTTAAAGAATGGGATTACCTTAGTGGCTGATTGGGGATGCTGTTGGTGATGTTGAGGGAGACTGGCAAATGAGGGGCCACAGCTGAGTCACTTAAAATAACAGAGACAAATCTGAGTGTGGTAGTGGATACATATATTCTCAATACTCGTGAAGATCACAAGTTCATATCCTGCCTGGGCTACATAGTAAGTTCAAAGGAAGATTGGGATACATTGTAAATCCAAGACCAGCCTGGGCTACAGAGTAATTCCATGGCCAGCCTGGGGTACATAGTAAGTCCAAGGCCAACCTAGGCTACGTAGAAAGTCAAAGGTCTGCTTGGCCTACTTACATGACTCTTCTCCAAACAACAACAGTTTTTTTTTTCCTTTTTTGTTTCTATATCTCCTATTTAATCTACAACGATACTAGTGCTGTAGTTTGTGGGTGTGAGGGAGAACTTTCTTCATGTCTGATGGTCCAAGATCTCTCAAGCAGCATAGAAAACCAAACAGGGCAGCAAACATGTCTGTTTTTATTTTTTCAGAAAAATATGACACAGTTCAAGTGCAGTCTGAAGAAATGGTTCTAAGATGGGACAATGCCTCGGGTGACAGGGCTTGGATCTTGTGATAGTTACCTTGTGATAAAAACAATGATATTCTCAACCAGAGTCTGTGTTGGGAAAACAATGCAGTGCTTCCATTTCAACACTGCATAATCTCCATATGGCAACCCTGGAAATCTTGTCTGATATTAAACAGATTATAGGAGAGAGAAGTAGAGTATAAACACTGTCATTAAAAAGGGGTTGAATGATTTTTTTTTTTAAATTTGTCTGTGGTACCAGGTTCAGTGTTCTGCATAAACTCTAAAACACGGCAATTTCTTTTTTTTTTAAATCGCCAAACAGAATGTACCTTATATTTTTCTATCTAGGTCTAATAGAGACGATGAAATATCATTCTTTGCTTTAAAAAAGAAAATTAATTGTGTTTCATTGTCTTTTTTTTGTTAATTTCTTATTTTTACTGTTTTGGGGTTCATTTTAACAATTATTTTTTCATTGAATAAATTATTTTCTTATTTTCTAGTGTAGATAAAAATTTAGGTTGCTGGTTTTTGTTTCTAATCTAAGAATTAGTGGTGTAAATAAAGTTTCGTCTTAGGAACTTCATAGTTATGTCTCACACATTTTTATAGTATGATTCCTATCTTCTTCTTTTTTTTACTGTTACATAGTTTCATTATTTCTTCACATATGTATTACTTGTGAATGTGTACTTTAATGTTTCTGGACTGGGAGACTCCTATTGTCTCTCATTGAAGACTTCTATTTTAGATTTGTGTATTAGCAGAACACATCCCGAGGGGCTGGAGATGCAGCTCAGTGGACAGAGTGCTCACTTGTCTCTCACACAGCTCTGGGATCCACCTACAGTACCTCATAAGCCTGATGTGCTATTACATGCCCATAGTCCCATTACCAGGAGGACAACCAGGAGTTCAAAATCATCCTTGGGTGTTTGAGGCCAGCCTGGGCTACATGAAACCTGTATAAACAAATATGTCCCACAGGAAATCATTTCTTAGGTATTTGCCACACTTTGTTCTTTGGTTTCTGAGTTTCTGAAAATTCCAGGGGTACTTGAAGGAAAAGAACATCCTGGTACTACTAGGGACTGTCAGTCAGAGAAATTGGCTGGTGAAGCCATCTCATCCTAGCTGGTTTTCTGCCTGTTTCTGTTGCTGATGGGCTGATCCATGTCCACAGCTTTACTCATAATCGCCCTGCTTCCTTTTAGCTGTACCCATTCTTGCATCAAGCTGAGGCTGTAATGGAGTAGTAACACAAAGAATTGGGGTCTCCTTCCAGCCTACTGATTCGCTCAACATTAAGTTCTTTCTCTGTAGAAATAGTTTCTCTGTTGCACATTATAAGAAATAAATATGACACTCTTTTGTGTTTTATTTTGACACTGGGTTTCATTATGTAGATAGGGCTGGCCTGAAACTCACTGTATAAACCAGGTAGGCATTGAACTCAGAGAGATCAGCTTGTCTCTGAGTGCTGGGATTAAAGGGGCATGCCTGGCTCCTTCTTTTTTTTAATTTTATTTTTAAGTTTATCTCTATGGTGTGTATGTGTGTGTGTGTGTGTGTGTGTCTGTCTGTCTGTCTGTCTGTCTGTGTGTGTGTGTGTGTGTTTGTGTGTGTGCATTATGACCAAAGAGTCCATCAGATCATCTGAACCCTGGTCTTCTGCAAGAACAACCAGTGTTCCTAAGCAGTGAGCCATCTCCCCATGCCCTTCTCCCTGCTCTAAACTCCACTTCATTGTTCATCTTGCCCAGACATGTCTTTAATTCCTACTCTTAGTGCTCTTAGTACTCTTAGTTTTCCTTTTAATTCAGTGAGTTCCTATTCGATTTTCTCTTGTTTCTTCTATTACCTCACCAAGATTAGGTGTATCCTTTTTTTGGAAGTTTCTCATTGACAACGCTTTAATCCTGGCCTTAATATCATTGCTGACAATTCTGACAATGATTTTCTCTTGGTGCCACCACCAGTGAACTGGTTTTTCTCCTCTGCTTTTCATTTAGGGGAATGGTCATGGTGTGACATGATTTCCATTTTGACATCATTTGTCTAAGAAGTCAGAAGTCCTGACACTGTGGGTACAGTGGCTGTTTATCCTTCATATCCTTTTGGTGGTGTTTTGGTTTTTCTGGATTTGCCTGATTGAGTAAAAGGGATTATATCTCCAGTCCATACCTACAGGCATATCTTAGAGAGGTCAGTAAGAGTGGTTCTCAACCTTCCTAATGTAACTGTTGCAGTTTCTTGCAGTTTTCCTCTCCAAACAGAATGGGCCAGTACAAAGAAAATGCAACACAATTAATATGAAAACAATCTAGCATCTAGATTGGGCAGATCCACCCTACACTGTCATATTCCTAGCTCCCAAATCCCTCTTCCCTTGCACCTTTCATTTGCCTCGTCTCCAGCTTCTCCTTCTCCCATGACAACTCTCACCTTGCTTCTTTCCTATTTTTCCCTCACTCCTCCCCCTCCTGACTTCCCCCTTCTGACTCCTCCCCTCTCATGACTTCCCCACTCCTGACTCCTCCCCTCTCCTGTCTCCTCCCCTCTTGCTCCCGACTCCTCCCTCTGCCCAAATCTCGAGCTATTGCCTTTATTTTACTAATTCAGAGAGAACTCCAAGGCAAATCACAACATTTCCCCCTTTTTGTCCAGTTAAGAAATCTTTTCCCTATACATATGTGAACTAAATATTATTACCATTCTGCAATTTATAAAAACAACAATACACTCATTACCCAGTGCATCAATTTTGTTCATTAACCATGTCATCTACACTAAAAACTATACTTGACTATATCCTGGTTCTAGATCCTATGCCACCTGAAAACTACCCTAACAGATTTATCATCTTTCTCAATACTAAACCGCTTGGGTTGTCTATGAGACTACCAGTCTCCAACCACATCAGAAGTCCAAGAATAATTAATATTACCTGAAAATATTGGAAGCACACAACATGACTTCCAAGCTTAGCCAATTTATAGAGACTGCTGATCACCTGGACAGTTTCCCTATTCCTTAATATGTCGGAGAAACAGTCTTCAGCCCCTGGCCCAGGATCATCTGACAGACCTTTGTAATGCAGATTTTGAAGGGCTGATAACCCTGCCTTGGTAAAGATTATCAGTCGACTATTCTGCATAATTTGTCCTTTTCTGGACAGTGTTTTGTCTGTAGATGAATTGAAGCAATTTGCTCAGTGGCTGTGTCACCACGATTTGAGCAACTCCAATGATGCTCAATTTCTTCTTTGAGTCTAAGGGGTCCAGTCAGGGGCAGACAAGTCTCTAGTCCAATGATCTAGAGAAAGAAATGTCCATAAATGGGTTATTCGGTGGACTTCTGATGCCCTTGAAGATTTCCTATCTACAAAGAAAGGTGACTGCCTTTCTTCAGGTTAGTGTGATCATATAAACAAACCATAACATAATTTTGTAATACTTGCCATTCTCAGGATGCATGTAATAACAGGTAATGAGAAATTCGTACTCAAAATGTTACTGGCTGTTTATAGACATTTTAGTCTCAGACAGTTTATACATGGAGACCTAAACATCCCCATATATACATCACCTATTTGTTGATTGTCCTAGTCTCCCTTTTGTTCTGTGTTGCCAAGGACTTCAAGAGGTCTCCCTTTGTCATGTCTGATCTTTATCAGCTTGGAAGGAACCCACAGCTTTTCTTCTCCTGTAGAAACATAGGAATAACCCATTCCCCAGCGTAACACATTTCCCATTTACCATTCTGACGTCAGAATATCCTTAATATAAGCAGGCTGGTTAAGTTCATTAGTCTTTTCCACAATCCAATGTCTTTCAGCACCTGTGCTGTTTTGTTCATAAGCATTTAAAAAATTTAAGGTTAATAAAGCACTATGTAGCCTATCTCTTGGAGTTTGTGTTGCTCCTTTTTTCTGTTAAGCATCTCCTTTGACTTTGATTAGATCTCTCCACAATCGCTTGTCCTGGAGGAATGTATGGTATACCTGTAACATATTTTATATTATAATATTCAAAGAAGCGCTTAATCTTGTTAGAGATATATGCTTGACCATTGTCCGTTTTAATTTTTATAGGTATTCCAATTAAGGCCATAACTTCTAACAAATGTGTAATTACAGAATCGGCCTTTTCTGACGCTAAGGCAGTTGCCCATTGAAATCCTGAATATGAATCTATATTATGGTGTATGTATTTCAGCTTACCAAACTCTGTAAAATGGAGAACATCCATTTGCCAAATTTCATTTCTTTGGGTGCCGTTAGGGTTCGTTCTTGTAGGCAATGGACTTTGATTATATAACGAGCAAGTAAGACATTGACTCACAATCTCCTTGGCTTTTTGCCAAGTGTTAAATATTTTTTTCTTTAAGCCTTTGTTGTTAACATGGTGTTTTTTATGGAATTCTGAAGCTTCTAGTACACTTCCTATCAGTAGCTGGTCTATTTCATTATTACCTTGCACCATAGGGCCTGGAAGACCTGTATGGGATCTTATGTGTGTTATATGTAGTGGGTAACTCCTATTTCTGATCTTATTGTAGCTGAATAAATAGTGATGTCAATTCAGAATAATCTTGAATAATTTCAGAAGTCTCTATGTGAAAAACAACCCTTTCTGCATATTGAGAGTCAGTTATTATATTAAGAGGTTCTTGAAAATCTGACAACACCATGAGTATTGCACACAATTCAGATTTTTGAATTGACTTATAGGGACTCCAAGTCACCTTGCTTACATTTTCTGATTTATATTCTGCCTTCCTGATTACTGGCATCACTGTAAAATGTAGGGGCTCCAGATATTGGAATTCCATTCATTATACGAGGGAGGATCCAGTTAGTTCCTTTTATGAACTAGGGTTGCTTGCTTTTAGGGTATCTGTGTTTAATCTCTCCCTAGAAGTTAATGCATGCTCTTTGCCAATCTTCATTTTGTACCCACAAAGAGGAAATTTCTGCATTAGTAAAAGGTACCACAATTTCAGCCGGATCCATTCCAAATATTTGTTGAAGTCTCCATTTTCCTTTAAGTATCAATTCAGAGACCTACTCAATGTAGGTTTTCAGTTTCTTACTCTGTTTATGTGCTAAAAATATCCATTCTAAGATATAATCTTCCCTCTGCATGAGAATTCCTGTAGGGGAATGAGTAGAGGATAAGATGACTAATATGCAGGCCATCTTTCGATAAATACGATCTAGATGTGTGTCCTGCAATTTCCTTTCTACCAAAGCTAGCACTTTCTCAGCCTCAGCTGATAGTTTCCTTGGGCTATTTAAATCTTTATTGCCTTGTAACGTTTGAAATAAATTGCTCAACTCTTGAGTGGTCAAGTCAATCACAGGCCTCAACCAGTTAATATCTCCCAGTAGTTTTTGAAAAACATTAAATGTCCTTAATTGCTTTCTTTTGATTTGCACCTTTTGTGGCCTAATCCTTTGTAGACTTATTTTATACCCTAGATAAGTAATAGAATCCCCTCTTTATATTTTCTCATGGGCGATTTGTAATCCCCAGCAAGATAAGGTTTTTTTTCACTTCATCAAATATTCTTTCCAGGATATTTATATCTGAATCAGAAAATAAAATGTCATCCATGTAATGATAAATAATAGATTGGGGAAATTGTTTACGAATCATCTCCAATGACTGTTGTACAAAATATTGACACAAGGTAGGGCTATTCAACATTCCTTGTGGCAGGACTTTCCATTGATATCTTTTTATGGGGCGACCTCTATTGAAGGTAGGCACTGAAAAGGCAAAACATTCCTTATCGCCTTCATGTAGAGGAATAGTGAAAAAAAAAACAAAAAAAAAAAAAACTTTTAAGTCAATCACTATAATAGGCCATTCCTTAGGCAACAAAGAAGACAGTGGGATTCCAGGCTGCAGGAAACCCATCAGCAAAATAATCTTTCTAATTGCTCTGAGATCTGCCAATACCCTCCATTTTCCAGACCTTTTTTTAATGACAAATACTGGAGAATTCCAAGGGGTGGTGGACTCCTCTATATGGTTAGCCTCCAGCTGCTCCTGGACTAGCTCTTCTAATGTCTGTAGTTTTTCTTCTGTCATAGACCGCTGATCAATCCAAATGGGTTGGTCAGTCAGCCAACTTAGTGAAAAGCTGTTGTTGTCTTAACAGCAGTGGTTCCTTGTGGTAGCACTAAATTTTCAACCTCTGCTGTATCTTTCTTATGGACAGCTTGGACCATCTCTAAATGTCCTTGATAACATTCCCTGACTGATTTAAAGTTTGTATTAGGAGCCTGATGAATTACAGGTCCAGACCCTGAAACTGAAGGGAAATTAATTTGAGTTTACCACTGCTGTAGTAGGTCTCTTCCCCATAAGTTAAAGGCTATATCAGCCACACATGGCCTTAATTTTCCTACCTGAACTTCTGGTCCTATACATTTAAGCCACTTGGTGCTTTGTTTTATATGGGATAAAGTGCAAACACACCTTGATGCTGCATATCCACTCCCTGAAGTGGCCAACTAGTGGGCCAAGATTTTGATGGTAACATCTGCTCCAGTGTCAACCATTCCTTCAATTTCAATATTGTTTACCAGTATTTGTAGTTTTTGCCTTTGGTCCTCTATAGATGCTTTCCAAAATATTCGTTTTTCGCTCCCTTTAAGGCTTTTGGAATTTTCCATTGGACTTCCGTCAGCCTCCTCTGGTCCCAGAACATCTATTTTTGAAGTCATACCATTTAATTGTTCTGAGGAAGAGAACTCTCCCTGCCTGGCACTTGTGCCTGCAAGAGGCCCCCTGGGAGTTTTTTGGCAGGATGGGCCCCGATCTGTCTGTTATTGCTCTACATTGCTTAGTCGAATGTCCACCTCTGCCACATTTTTGACACATTCCAGGAGGAATAGTCCCCCTTTTGGTATTACTTTGGTTTTTCTTGTAGTAATATCAGAGATGACCCTGCTTACCACAATTAAAACATTTGAAATCTTGGGTCATCTCTAGCTTCCCAGTGGCAACTTCTCCTATCACAGTCGTATCAGGAGAACAAGATCCAAAAATAGCTGTATATCTAATCCACTCATCTATTGTTGCGGACCTTGCCTTCAGTGGTCTGATTACTTCCCTGCATTCGGTATTTGCATTTTCAAAGGCTAAAGACTCAATTATCGCCTTTCTTGCCACTAATCTGATACACTCCTTTCCACAGCTGAGGTAAGCCTTTGTAAAACGTCAGGGAAGGTTTCTTTAGGACCTTGTATTACTTGAGTAAATGTTTAAAGTCTTTTCCCTGATTCTGCGACTTTGTCCCAGGCCTTTAAGGATGACAATCGACACCATGCCAGAGTTTCTTCATCATATACAGCCTGCACCTCTTCTTCAGCAAAGAAGCCTTCAACAAGCAGTTGATCTGTGGAAATCTCTCTGCCCCTAGCTCTATTTTGTCGTGCTATCTCCCTCACTTCTTCTCTCCACCACGAAATCCATTGTAAATTTTCAGCAGGCTCTAGAATTGCTCTTACCATATCTTTCCAGTCTTGGGGGATTACTCTATTTTTAATAGCACAAGAAATCACGATTTGTTTTACAAATGGTGAATGCATTCCAAAATTAGTTACGCTTTCCTTAAATTTCCTCAATTCTAACACATCCATTGGTTGCCATTCAAATTCTTCATATCCCTGTGGATGATCACCATCTGGAGGCCTTTGTTGTACAGTAACTGGATAGACTAAAGTTTTTTTCCTAATAACCTTAGGTTGGCTTTCCCTAATTTTATCTTCTGTCTCTCCCTGAGTTTTTTCTTTAGTTGTAATTTTAAATTCCTCTCTTCAAATCTGTACCCATGCTTCATATCTCTCCTGTCTTTCCCCCTGTCCCTTGATTTCCTGAATTCTCTGTTCAAGGCTTTGCTTCCAAACTTTGAATTTTTCTTTATATTGTACTTCTAATAATCTGCTATCCATTATCTTTTGATTGATTAATTTTAAAAAGTTATTCTCCAAGTCTTGCTTCCAATCCTCATTACTTTCTCTCTACTGTTCAGTATGACTTGTGTGCTGTTGTATGTTCTCTTCTAACATCCTTTCTAGTTCCTATCTACCACCTTCATTTTCATCATTCTGTCTCTTATTCTGATCTAAATAATTTCCTGTGTCTTCAATTATAGTGTTCCTTCTAGGCTAGATTGCCAAGAGTTAATTTTCTCTTTCTGTTGTTCATGTTGTTCCATAATTACCTATATCTTCTGTTCAAAGCCCTGCTTCCATAATTTTAGCTTCTCTTTATGTTGTAATTCTAATATTGCAGCCTATGCCTTATTTTGAGTTGCTAGTTTTAATAAATTATCCTCTAGACTTTGTTTCCAGATTCTATCTCTATTTTCCTGCTGTTCAATTTGAACTTTGAGTTGTCAAATTCTTTTTTCTGGCGTCTCTTCTAGCTCCTGTTGCCAAAACTTAAGCTTATCTCTCTGTTGTTCAGAGTCATCTATATATCTCAGAAATTTCTGTTCTAGCATTACTTGTAATTTCTTTTCTAATGCTAGAAATTTGCTATCTAGGGCCCTGTCTTTTGAGAAGATATAGTAAATCAGAAGAATGAATATTGCAATACTGGTAAATTATAAAGTATCTATTTCCTCAAAATTCATAACCGTTAGACCATTCAAAATATCATTCCATAAGGCCCAAAAGATATCCATTGTGTTTCTCATCTTTAAGTATCAAAAGGTTATACATATCTCTTACATCAAAGTAGTACCTGATCCGTAGCCCTTTATACCTTTTTCTCCCTCCGCCTCGGAACACATGCAATCCTCTCGATTCTTTGTTCCCAGGGAGGGGCCTCTTTGGGTTCTCTCCTGCTTTGCTTGGTCCTGTGGTGATCTAAGGAATCCTCTTCAATGTGCCGGAAAGAAAACTCCCTCACAGGCAGTTGTGCTCTAGGTTTTCCTATCCCTTTCCTTGATTATAGATGATGCCATCGGCTGTAGTTCTCTGTCTGAGCTTTGGGGCAGGGAGCCTCTCTGCAGTTTTCTGTAGACCCCCTCAGACCCAGTCAACTCCCAATCCACCAATACTCCTGCCTAGATCTCTATCAGAGCCCTATTCTGGGGGTGAGAGGGAAGTAAACTTTTATCTCAGGTTAGTTGAGTTCTAATGGATAAGTTGTGCGCCAGTTGTTGCAGTTGCCTCTCCAACACAAATCGGCCCATACAAAGAAAACACAATTCAATTAATGTGAAAACAATCCAGCGTCTAGATTGGGCAGATCCACCATACACTGTCCTATTCCTAGCTCCCAATTCCCTCATCCCTTGCACTTTTTATTTGCCAAGTCATCAGCTTTTCCTTCTCCCACGATGACTCTCTCCTTGCTTCTTTCCTTTCTCCTCCCCTGACTCCTCTTTTTCTCAGTTCAACATCATGTCTCTAAACTCTCCCTCTGCCACCTATCTTCATTCCTCCTCTCCCAACTCTCTCAAATGTCCAATCCTCTCCCCTCTCCTCAGGTTCTAATGGCTCAACTGTCGCCAACTGTCTTCTCTCACACTATTCTTTGAACCTCTTCCCCTCTCGCTCCCGACTCCTCCACTGCCCAAATCTCCTGCTTTTGCGTTTATTTTACAAATTCAGAGAGAACTCCAAGGCAAACCACAACAGAACAGTATTCATTTTACCCTCTAGGACCAATTAAAACTAAGCTTATTTGCCAAATAAGAGCAATCCACTTTGCAAAACACTACCTTTGTGTTTATCTTCAAAGTCAACTTCTTACAAACTTTTTTCCTCTTGGAACGAACAGATTTTGACAAAGAATGTTCGTTTCAGAATGGGAAAGCATGTTTTGTCCATATACAAAAGTGTGCTTTTTACCTTCTAGAATCACTTAAAACTAAGCTTATTCGACAAGTAACAGCAATTCACATTGCAAATCACTAGCTGTGTTTTTATCTTCAAAATAAACTTCCTCCAATCTTAACCCACTTTGAACGAACAGAATTCGCCAAAGAATGTTCGATTCAGAATGGGAAACGCATGTTTTGTCTATATAGAAAAGTATGCTTTTTACCATCTAGAACCACTTAAAACTAAGCTTATTTGCCAAGTAACAGCAATTCACTTTGAAAAACACTAGCTGTGTTTTTTTATCTTCAAAGTCAACTTCCTACAAGGTTTTCCCACTTGGAACAAACAGAGTTCTTGAAGGAATGTGCGATTCAGATTGGGAAACATATGTTTTCTCCATATACAAGTCTGCTTTTTACCTTCTAGAATCACTTAAAACTAAGCTTATTCGACAAGTAACTGCAATTCACATTGCAAATCACTAGCTGTGTTATCATCTTCAAAATAAACTTCCTGCAACCTTAATCCATTTTGAACAAACAGAACTCGCCAAAGAATGTTCGATCCAGAATGGGAAATGCATGTTTTGTCTATATAGAAAAATATGCTTTTTACCATCTAGAACCACTTAAAACTAAGCTTATTTGCCAAGTAACAGCATGTCATTTTCGAAACACAAGCTGTGTGTTTATCTTCAAAGTCAACTTCCTAAAAACTTTTCCAGCTATGAACGAACAGAATTCGCCAAAGAATGTGAGGTTCAGACTGGGAAACACGTTTTGTCTATATAGAAAAAAAACGCATTTTACCATCTATAACCAGTTAAAACTAAGCTTATTTGACAAATAGCAGCATTTTAATTTGGGAAACACTAGCTGTGTGTTTATCTTTAAGGTAAACTTCCTTTAAGCTTTTCCCAGTTGAACCAAACAAATTCGCCAAAGAATGTGCTATTCAGAGAGGGAAATGCAGGTTATGTCTATAGAGAAAAGTATGCTTTTTACAGCCTAGAACCACTTATAACTAAGCTTTTTCACCAAATAAGAGCAATTCATTTTGCAAAACACTAGCTGTGTGTTTATCTTCAAAGTAAACCTCCGACCAGCTTTTCCCGCTTGGAACAAACAGAATTAGACAAAGAATGTTCCATTCAGAATGGGAAATGCACATTTTTTCTATATAGAAAAGTCTGCTTTTACTGTCCAGAACCACTTAAATGAAGCTTATTTTCCAAGTGACAGCAAATCACTTTGCAAAACACTACCTGTGTGTTTATATTCAAAGTAAACTTCCTACAAACTTCTCCCTCTTGTAACAAACAGAATTCACAAAGAATGTGAGATACACACTGGGAAATGAATCTTTTGTCTATCTAGAAAAGTCTGACTTTTACCGTATAGAACCACTTAAAACTAAGCTTATTGGACAAGTAACAGCAATTCACGTTGCTAAACACTAGCTGCGTGTTTATCTTCAAAGTCAACTTCCTACAAGCTTTTCCCACTTGAGACAACAGAATTGGCCAAAGAAGGAGAGATTTGGACTGGTTAAAGCATGTTTAGTCTATATAGAGAAGTATACTTTTTACCATCTAGAACCACTTAAAACTAAGCTTATTCGCCAAGAAACAGCAATTCATTTTGTAAACACTAGCTGTGTGTTTATCTCAAAGTCAATTCCTACAAACTTTTCCTGATTGGAATGAACAGAATTCGCCAAAGAATATTCGATTAAGAATGGGAAAGGCATGTTTTGTCTATGTAGAAAAATCTGCCTATTAATGTCCCGAACCACTGACTTCTAAACTTATTTTCCAAGTAACAGCAATCCACTTTGCAAAACACTAGCTTGTGTTTATCTTCAATGTCAACTTCCTACAAGTTTTTACCGCTTGGAACAAACAGAATTGGCCAAAGAATGAGAGATTCAGTCTGGGAAAAGCATGTTTTGTCTATATAGAAAAGTCTGCATTTACTGTCCAGAACCACTTACAACTAAGCTTATTGTCCAAGTAACAGCAGTTCACTTTAGAAAACACTAACTGTGTGTTTATCTTCAAAGTAAACTTCCTACAAACTTTTCCCGCTTTTAACAAACAGAATTCTCCAAATAATGAGATAATCAGTCTGGGAAAAGCATGTTTTGTCTCTATAGAAAAATATGTTTTTTTTTTCCATCTAGAACCACTTAAATCTAAGCTTATTGGCCAAGTAACAGCAATTCACTTTGTAAAACACTAGCTGTGTGTTTATCTTCAAAGCCAACTTCCTACAAACTTTTCCCACTTGTAATGAACAGAATTCGCCAAAGAAGGGTCCATTCGGAATCAGAATCCCATGTGTAGTCTATATAGAAAAGTATGCATTTCACTGTCTAGAACCACTTAAAACTAAGCTTATTCGTCAAGTAAGAGCAATTCATTTTGCAAAACACTAGCTGTGTACTTATCTTCAAAGTAAACCTCCGACCAGCTATTCCTGCTTGGAATGAACAGAATTTGTAAAAGAATGTTTGGTAGAATGGGAAATGCATGTTTTGTCTATATAGAAATTCTGCTTTTTACCATCTAGAACCACTTAAAACAAAGCATATTTGCATAGTAACTTCAATTAATTTTTCAAAACACAAGCTATGTGTTTATCTTCAAAGTCAAGTTCCTACAAACTTTTCCCGCTTGTAATGATCAGAATTCACAAAGAATGTTCGATTCAGAATGGCAAACACATGTATTGTCTATATAGAAATGTCTATCTTTTATCATCTAGGATCACTTAAAACTAACCTAATTTGCCATGTAACAGCAATTCACTTTGCAAAACAGTAGCTGTGTGTTTATCTTCAAAGTCAAGTTCCTACAAACTTTTCCCGCTTTTAATGATCAGAATTCACAAAGAATGTTCGATTCAGAATGGCAAACACATGTATTGTCTATATAGAAATGTCTATCTTATATCATCCAGGATCACTTAAAACTAACCTAATTTGCCATGTAACAGCAATTCACTTTGCAAAACAGTAGCTGTGTGTTTATCTTCAAAGTCAAGTTCCTACAAACTTTTCCCGCTTTTAATGATCAGAATTCACAAAGAATGTTCGATTCAGAATGGCAAACACATGTATTGTCTATATAGAAATGTCTATCTTATATCATCCAGGATCACTTAAAACTAACCTAATTTGCCATGTAACAGCAATTCACTTTGCAAAACAGTAGCTGTGTGTTTATCTTCAAAGTAAACTTCCTACAAACTTCTCCCTCTTGGAATGAACAGAATTCACCAAAGAATGTGAGATTCAGACTGGGAAAGGCATGTTTTGTCTATGTAGAAAAGTCTGCCTTTTACAGTCTAGAGCCACTTAAAATAAGCTTATTCTCCAAGTAACAGCAATTAACTTTGAAAAACACTAGCTGTGTGTTTATCTTCAAAGTAAACTTCCTACAAACTTTACCCGCTTGTAACAAACAGAATTCTCCAAATAATGAGATATTCAGTCTGGGAAAAGCATGTTTTGTCTGTATGAAAATTATGTTTTTTTTCCGTCTAGAACCACTTAAATCTAAGCTTATTCGCGAAGTCTCAGCAATTTACTTTGTAACCACTAGCTGTGTGTTATCTCAAAGTCAACTTCCTACAATCTTTTCCCCCTTGGAACGAACAGAATTCGCCAAAGAATATTCCATTCAAAATGGGAAACACATATTTTGTCTATATAGGTAAATCTGCCTATTAACGTCCAGAACCACTTACAACTAAGAATATTTTCCAAGTAACAACAATCCACTTTGCAAAACACTAGGTGTGTGTGTATCTTCAAAGTAAACATTTGACCAGCTTTTCCCACTTGGAACAAACAGAATTCGCCAAAGAATGTTCGATTCAGAATGGGAAATGCATGTTTTGTCTATATAGACAAGTCTCCTTTTACCGTCCAGAACCATGTAAAACTAAGCTTATTAGCCAAGTAACAGAATTCACTTTGCAAAACACTAGCTGTTTGTATATCTTCAATGTCAACTTCCTACAAGCTTTTCACGCTTGGAAAGAACAAATTTGTCAAAGAATGTGCAATTCAGATTGGGAAATACAGGATATGTCTATAGAGAAAAGTATGCTTTTTACAGTCTAGAACCACTTATAACTAAGCTTATTCGCCGAATAAGAGTAATTCATTTTACAAAACACTAGCTGTGTGTTTATCTTCAAAGTAAACCTCCCACCAGCTTTTCCTGCTTGGAATAAACAGAATTTGCCAAAAATGTTCGATTCAGAATGGGAAATGTAGGTTTTGTCTATATAGAAAAGTCTGCTTTTACTGTACAGAACCACTTAAAACTAAGCTTATTTTCCAAGTAACAGCAATTCACTTTGTAAAATACTACCTGTGTGTTTATCTTCAAAATCAACTTCCTCCAAGCTTTTCCTGCTTGGATCGAACAGAATTTGCCATAGAATTTGCGATTAAGACTGGGAAACGCATGTTTTGTCTATATAGAAAAGTATGCCTTTTACCGTCCAGAACCAAATAAAACTAATTATTTACCAAGTAACAGCAATTCACTTTGCAAAACACTAGATGTGTGTATATCTTCAATGTCCATTTCCTACAAGCTTTTCCCGCATGGAACGAACAGAATTCGACAAAGAATGTGCTATTCAGATTGGGAAATGCATGTTAAGTCTACAGAATAAAGTATGATTTTCACAGTCTAGAACCACTTAAAGCTAAGCTTCTTTGCCAAATAAGAGCAATTCATTTTGCAACACACTAGCTGTGTGTTTATCTTCAAAGTAAACCTCAGACCAGCTTTTCCTACTTGGAACAAACAAAATTTGCAAAAGACTGTTTGGTAGAATGGGAAATGCATGTTTTGTCTATATAGAAAAGTCTGCCTTTTACCTTCGAGAACCACTTAAAACTAAGCTTATTTGCAAAATAACAGCAATTCATTTTGCAAAACACTAGCTGTGTGTTTATCTTCAAAGTAAACTTCCTACTAACTTTTCCCGCTTGGAACGAACAGAATTCGCCAAAGAATGTTACATTCAGAATGGGAAACGCATGTTTTGTCCATATACAAAAGTATGCTTTTTACTGTCCAAAATCACTTAAAACTAAGCTTATTTGCCAAGTAACATAAATTCACATTGCAAATTACTACCTGTGTTTTTATCTTCAAAATAAACTTCCTACAACCTTAACGCACTTTGAAAGAACAGATTTCACCAAAGAATGTGAGATTCAGACTGGGAAAGGCATGATTTGTCTATATAGAAAAATCTGCTTTTTACCGTCTAGAACCACTTAAAACTAAGCTTACTTTCCAAGTAACAGCAATTGATGTTGCAAAACACTAGCTGTGTGTTTATCTTCAAAGTCAACTTCTTACAAGTTTTCCTGCTTTGAACAAACAGAATTTGCCAAAGAATGAGAGATTCAGACTGGGAAAAGCATGTTTAGTCTATATAGAGAAGTATGTTTTTTACCATCTAGAACCACTTAAACTAAGCATATTGCCCAGTAACAGCAATTCACTTTGTAAACACTAGCAGTGTGTTCATCTAAAGTCAACTTCCTACAAGCTTTTCCCGCTTTTAAGGAACAGAATTCGCCACAGAATGTGCTATTCAGATTGGGAAATGCATATTATGTATATAGAGAAAAGTGTGCTTTTCATAGTCTAGAACCACTTAAAGCTAAGCTTCTTCACCAAATAAGAGCAATTCATTTTTCAAAACACTAGCTGTGTGTTTATCTTCAAAGTAAACTTCCTACAACCTTCTCCCTCTTGGAACGAACAGAATACACCAAAGAATGTGAGATTCAGACTGGGAAACACATGTTTTGTGTACATAGAAAAGTCTGTCTTTAACTGTTTGGAACCACTTAAAACTAAGCTTATTGGCCAAGTAAGAGCAATTCACTTTGCAAAACACTTGCTGTGTCTTTTTCATCAAAGTCAACCTCCTACAATCCTTTCTCACTTTGATTCAACATAATTTACCAAAGAATGAGAGATTCAGACTGGGAAAAGCATTTTTAATCAATACAGAAAAGTCTCCCTTTTACTGTCGAGAAACACTTAAAACTAAAGTTATTCGCCAAGTAACAGCAATTTGAAAAGAAAATTATACAAATTCTAGGTTTAGAAATATAAAATTAAAAGAGTTTGCCCCAAAAGCCACAAACTCAGGGCTAAGCCCTGCCGCCAGGAATAGCAGGCCATAAAGATAAAGAAAAGGAATGCAGGATCCAGCTCAGGCTATCGAGGACTGACCCATAAACCATCCAAAGACGTCCCCCCAGCTTACTCAGAGTCATACTTTAACCAGATGTCCTCCAGACCCTGATAAGCCCCTACTTGTGCTTTTCAGCCATTGTGTCCTACAGAGAGCATTCCAAGAAACCGGACAGCCCAAGCCTAACCAGAGGTGTTTCAAATACAAATGCTCCATCAATTTTGACGAACTTTTAAAAATAATGAGGACCTAAAGACCCTACCCTTCTCCTGATTTAGTAGCTCTGTTCCAGGAACCAGGGGGCCATAAAACCTTCTGGCGTCCCCTTATCTCCTGGAGCCATAAAACAATCTTGTAACTTGTGGTGCATTCCCCTTTGACATCCCCCATCCCCTGGTGCTCACAGCCTCTGCCTTTAAATACTCTTTTTCCCAGCCTCTCGGGGTCGACACCTCTGTCTCCTGCGTGGGATACGTGTCGGCCCGGAGATCTCTGTAATAGGTCTCCGTAATAAACCTCGCCTTTGCTTATTACATCCAAAATGGTCTCTCTGTGTCTGGGGTCCGCGATTTCCCAAGACTTGAGTAAGGGTCTCTCTGCGTGGGATCTTTCATGTTTATGGGGGCTCGTCCGGGATCTGCGCGACTACCCCAGACTCCGAAGACCCCTTGGAGGTGAGTTGGATGTTTGTCTGAGTGTTTCTGTGTGAGCGGCGCCGCAATTGTCAGTCTGTGTCTGTCTCTGTTTTGGTTCCGCCGTGTGTGTATATATGTGTGTCTTAGTACTGGTCAGTGTTAAGAGGGCAGATGGGTATTCCTGCCCTGTGGTAAGAGGGCAGATGTGTGTTCCTGCCTTGTGCTGAGAGGGTGGATGTGTATTCCTGCCCTGTGCTAGGAGGGTGGATGTGTGTTCCTGCCCTGTTCTAGGAGAGTGGATGTGTATCCCCACTCAGTGCAGCTGCCTTTGTGGTTCGTGAGGACCCTCTGGCTGCGGAAGGGGGGACGCCCCGGGCCCGCAAAGCTGCAGCCCCTGGAAGACGTTCCACGGGCGGAGAACAGTCGGGAGAGCCCGGCTATGGACAGTCAGGAGGACCTGACTCTGGTTTTCTGGAACAAAGGAGATGGAATGCTCCTTTTACCTAGGCGGGAGTGGACGAGGAATCCCACTCCGTCAGAGGTCGAGTTCGGCTGCCTATTTAAATATAGGCACGGACAAGTGTGCTTAGTCGTTAGGACAAGAGGACACTCTGGAATCCTGTTGGGAGGTGGAATCAGATGGTCCATCTCATCCCAAAAGCAGCTAAGGTTAAGCTGCAGTTTGGGCCACGTACTGAAGGTACCAGGCATCTGTGAAAGTTGGTTATAAGATGCTTTGTCTTGATATTGTTTGTCTGGCTTGTTTTCTGTGGTATTGTCGAGTGTCTTTTTGGCTTTTGTTTCGTTTTTGAATTTTGGACTGACGACTGTGTTTGAATTTGGACTGACGACTGTGTTTAAAATCTTGGACTGATAACTGTGTTTGAAATCATGAAACTGTTTGCTTTGTTCGTCAAAGAGTTTTACTTGGTCCTCTTGGTGCTTAAGTTAAGAGTTAAAAATAATTTGCTTGAGAAAAATTGTTTTCTGCCAGGGAGTTTTGTCTTTCTCTCTTGAGCCTCCTCTCCAAGGAGAGAGGCGCCACCCTTTACTCCCCTTGATCAGCCTAGCTGCTGTTAACAGTTGTGTAAACAGACATTAACAAAAACCTTGAGGACAAAACTGCTCGTAAATAAAAAAGTTCCCCAGATTAGGCCACCGGTATGAAACAAGTATAGTGAGTAAAAAACTTAATTTTATGGACCCCGCTCTAGTGGCGGTGTGTTGGTTGATAGCCAGTGTTAAGTTTTTAAAACATAGTGTTTTATCTGTGCTTGTGCTCCCAACACACAGTAGGGGGGAGCGAAACTAGCTGTGGAGCTGCTGCAGCGAGCATGAAGACTTCTCAAGTCTCACCCAATTTTTCTGGCTCTTCAGGAGCTGTTTAAAAGGAAAAGGCTTAAGGTAAAAAGAAACACTATAGAGAGATTTCTTAGTGAATTACTACACCTTGGTTCTCGATCTCTGGGAATCTCACGATGGACAGCTGAGATAAACTAGAAAAAGATTTAAATTTTGCTTGAGAGCAAGGATTCTTAAAGGCGGAGTTTCAGCCGGTATGGCACTTAGTGCGTAGCTGCCTAAAAGATCAGAAATGCTGTCAACAGGCTATAAAAAAGGGACAGGCTGTGTTAGAAATGCTACAGGAAAAATGATCTAAAAAGGCTGAGAGTGAGGTGGGGGAGGACTCTAAGAAAAACAAGAACAAGAAAGGAATTTCTGCTTTTAGTGACCAGACCTTCAACTCTTGCTCACAGAAAGAGGGTGCTCATTAAGAGAAGTTCTTTAAGGAGCCTGCCTTATCTGCTGGCCCTATTCCAAGAGAGTAGCCAGTCTCCAGCATTAAATTACTTTTCTCACTGGTCATCATTAGCATGGAGAATGCCTTTGATCCTATCCCCACAGCAGCCAGTTCCTGCCCCTATGGTCGAAATGTCCCAGGTTGGGGGACAGAGAAGCCCCTAAAATAGTTTCAAAGAATCTACAACAAACTGTAAAGAACTTTGTTTTGTTTTGCCAGTTTAAATTTAGAATTCAGGCTTTGGCTGTGGCCGAGGTCAGGATTAATGTTTTCTTTTCCATGGGCCTTTAGCCCACTGAGAAAGTTTGGTAAAGGGCTGCTACTGAGGTCCTGAAAGCCCCAGGTGAACTGGTTACAATTCTTTTGTCAGCTGCTTAGTATCTAAAACCCAGGTTCTAACGTCTCTCCATCCTTTTGTTATTAGTTCTTACTGGAAGCCTAGTGCCATTTAGAGGATGGGTCTCTTGAGCGATAAAGCCACTGAGCTGGCACTAAAAAAAAAAAAGTACTCCTTAAGGGAAAATCTAAGTCCAGAGAGACAACCGGTAACAGATAGGCTGCCCCTCTGCTCACTTTTCTGTTTCACAGACACAAGGTTTTTTTGTCCCAAGAAAGCCTCCTGGCTTAGCTGTGTGACTAAATGCTATTTGCCCTCTTCAGTGGACCTCTATTCTCGAGATTCCCTTGTTTTCTCACTATCCCATTTGAGATGCTTGTTAGTAACTGTTACAGGTCTTCTTTACCACCAAGGAAAGACAGAATCCTACTAGAGGCCAGAAAAAGTGTTCCAGAGATGGATGGAAGGCCCTCACTTCTGCCTGCTCTCTTCAGACGCCTGAAGGTAGGGAGTGCTCCAGGTCTGCCGCCAGACTCCAAGGGTGGGTCTCTGAGGGGCTAGAAAGTGCCCCACCAATCTGGCTAAGATAAGGAAAGGATATAAAGAGAATGTTACAGAAATTTAAAGGGTTAAGTTGCTGAGAGTTAGTACACGTTACAGAGAAAGAGGTAAAAAGAACAGAAAGCTAGAGAAAAAAAGAGACAAAAAAAAGAAGAAGTTAGAGAGATAAAGAGAGATAAAAGATGAGAGAGGAACATATACTGGCCACAGTAGTTAGGGAACCTAGGAAGATAGGACCTGACAACAGAAGAGAATTCCTGGCTAAAGATCAGTGTGCCTAATACGAAGAAAAAGGATATTGGGTCAGGGACTGCCCCAGAAAGAACAAGAGGGGACACTGGAGAGCCTCTTGGTGCTGGCTATACACAGAGATAGAAGGGAAGCCCACCCAGTTGTTTTGTGGATACAGGGACCCAATGCTCTGTGCTCCTATGCCCCCCTGTGGGCCAATATCCAAAGACCTTGAGTGCAAGGAGCTACTGACAACGAACAATACTTATGGACTGCCCGAAGAACAGTGGACCTTGGCGTGGGCCGGGTAACCCACTAGTTCATAGTCATCTCTGACTGCCCCCATCCCTTGCTCATGAGAAAATTGCTCTCCAAATTGGCTTGCGTGGGCTGAAATGGCTGGATGAGGCCATGTGTATACATATCTATAGACTGTGTATGTGGAGCTTAAGACCTGTCTCAGTACACCAGTAACTGATGCTGGGAGATGAATGGCTTAGTGCTTTTCTGCCTGGAACACACTGTTCCTGCCAGCCGGGCACTAACAATTATCACCCAATCCAGGACTTAAACTGTGATAGAGTGGCTGATAGAGTGTCCAAAGATGGGACTACTGGTCAGCTGCCATGGACTAGATTCTCCACCGGTTGGGGACAATCTGGTCACCTTGCTGCCCAATCCGGACCTGGAGCCACCACAGCACGAGTGTCAAACACTGACAGAAGCACATGGGTGGAGGAAAGACCTCTGCGACTGGCTGATTGACCCCTGCTGAAAGCCGAGGACCTTGTCCACAGACGGGAACAGTTCTCTTCATGAATGAAGGTCAGAGACAAGTGGGTGCTGCCATGGTGGACAACACAATGTCATCTAGAATGGCTGAACCCCAACCCCCCCAGCACATCAGCGCCACAGATGTCTTTGCCATCTCTTAGATGCCCTGATGAAGCCAACAACTGTGAGTACTATTCATTGCTTAGGATATCAGGAGGAAAGAGATTCAGTGACATGGGACAGTAACAAAACAGATAAAGTGGCTCGAAAAATGGTTATACAGGAGCCTATCCTGGTTACAGGCCTACAAGAGACAGCCACTGGGAACTGAAATTGGACTAAGGGATGGCCTCACTTAGAATGTACAACAGAAGAAAAGGCCCAAGTTGTTTAAAAGATAAAAGGACAATGACACACTTGGGGAGAAAGCTATACTCCCCAGAGAACAAAGAAAAGACTCACTTTGCCAAATACAGAAATGGACTCATTTAGGAGATAAAAAGTTTGTCCAAGTAGTTAAATGTATGTAATAGACTTTAAGATTTTAGCCAGAGAGGCAGTAGAAAATATAAGGTATGTCAATAAGTGAATGCTTAACAAGCAAACAAGACAAAGAGACCTAGAGAGTTTAACGAAAAGTCGAAGTGAACTTCACTGAGATAAAACCAGAAAAATATAATCACAAGTATCTCCTAGTGCTTGTAGATACTTTTTCAGGAATAGATAGAAGCTTTCATCACCAAATGAGAGACGGCCTCTGCAATCATCAAGAAGATACTGGAAGAAATCTTCCCCAGGTCTGGAATGCCCAAGGTAATCTGGTCAGACAACGGCCCTACTTTTGTTGCCAAGGTAAGCCAGGGTGTGGCCAAGTATTTAGAGGTTGATTAAAAATTACATTATATCTACAGACCTCAAAGTTCAAGACAGGTAGAATAAATAAATAAAATTTTAAAAGAGACCCTAAACAAATTGACCATGGAGACTGACACAGACTGGGTGACACTCCTTCCCTCTTGCTCTCTTCAGAGCAAGAAATACCCCTTCCAGATTCAGCCTTACCCCCTTTAAGATCTTATATGGGGCCTCAGCTCCCCTGACTGTATTAGATGATGTTACTGAACCAACATGTCATAGTGCCATAGTAATAATGATTTGTGTGCCAGGCTAAAAGACCTACAGGTGATACAGAAAGAAATCTGCTCACAGCTGACAGCAGCCTATGCCCCGGAGACCCCTGAGACATCCCATCAGTTCCAGGTCGGAAACAGCTACACTGAGCCCAGACACTCGATCCTCGCTGGAAAGGACCATACCTGGTGCTGCTGACCACCCTGACAGCCGTCAATTCTCAGCCCTCACCAGCCGTGTACTAGCTGTTAGGGCTGAGAGCTGGGACCTAGAGAGAAATTCAGTCATGTTTGTCCTGGGTTCCATCGAGATAGGTGTGGGGATAGGCTTGATTTCTATTACAAATAATGTAACATTACATATGTTAGTACTCCTAACACTTCTTGGGACTGTGCCTCAGGGATCACAACCTATATAAGTTTAGAAGTTCTGAAAGACAGTCATGACCTTGGTGTATAGGTTCAGATAGTGTCCAGATTGGAATCCTGATACTAAAGACTTAGTAAGAGACAAAAAAAAGGAGTTGAGAATTACTTAGGGCTAGGGCTATCTAGGTGCTACAAGGGCAGCACAAGGACATCTGCTGTTGCCCTACAATACAAGGCTTATAGAGAATTCAGAACTGCCATTGACTCAGATATAAAAAGAATAAAAGACTTTTTAGCTGACCTCCAAGAATACCTAACCTCCCTCTCAGAGGTAGTCCTTCAAAATAAGAAAAGATTAGACCTGATATTCCTTAAAGAAGGAGCCTGTGTGCTACACTGAAAAAATGTTGCTTCTATACAGACCATTCAGGAGTAATTAAAGACTCCATAAATAAACTTAAAAAAAGGTTAGACAAAAGACAGACAGAAAAACACATCAGAGATGGTTCGAGAGCTAGTTTAGTAGATCTCCCTAGATGACTACCCTACTCTCTGCTACAGCTAGGCCATTATTAATAATTTTCTTGGTTTTAGTCTTTGGCTCCTGCGTGACAAACAGGTTAATTGCTTTTGTTAAAAATTGAGTGGGTGCTGTGCGGTTGATGGTTGTGAGACAACAGTACCAGTCAGTTAAGACAACTGGTGAGACCAAATAAGACTTGATATCAAAATTCTAAGATTAGAATTATTTAGTAGGAGAAGACGGGAATGAAAAGAAAATTATACAAATTCTAGGTTTAGAAATATAAAATTAAAAGAGTTAGCCCCAAAAGCCACAAACTCAGGGCTAAGCCCTGCCACCAGGAATAGCAGGCCATAAAGATAAAGAAAAGGAATGCAGGATCCAGCTCAGGCTATCGAGGACTGACCCATAAACCATCCAAAGACGTCCCCCCAGCTTACTCAGAGTCATACTTTAACCAGATGTCCTCCAGACCCTGATAAGCCCCTACTTGTGCTTTTCAGCCATTGTGTCCTACAGAGAGCATTCCAAGAAACCGGACAGCCCAAGCCTAACCAGAGGTGTTTCAAATACAAATGCTCCATCAATTTTGACGAACTTTTAAAAATAATGAGGACCTAAAGACCCTACCCTTCTCCTGATTTAGTAGCTCTGTTCCAGGAACCAGGGGGCCATAAAACCTTCTGGCGTCCCCTTATCTCCTGGAGCCATAAAACAATCTTGTAACTTGTGGTGCATTCCCCTTTGACATCCCCCATCCCCTGGTGCTCACAGCCTCTGCCTTTAAATACTCTTTTTCCCAGCCTCTCGGGGTCGACACCTCTGTCTCCTGCGTGGGATACGTGTCGGCCCGGAGATCTCTGTAATAGGTCTCCGTAATAAACCTCGCCTTTGCTTATTACATCCAAAATGGTCTCTCTGTGTCTGGGGTCCGCGATTTCCCAAGACTTGAGTAAGGGTCTCTCTGCGTGGGATCTTTCACAATTCACTTTGTAAACGCTAGCTGTGTTTTTATCTCAAAGTCAATTTCCTACAAACTTTTCCCGTTTGGAACGAACAGAATTCGCCAAAGAATATTCGATTCAGAATGGGAAACGCATGTTTTGTCTATATAGAAAAGTCTGCCTATTAAATTCCAGAACCATTTACAACTAAGCTTATTTTCCAAGTAACAGCAATCCACTTTGCAAAACACTAGCTTGTGTTTATCTTCAATGTCAACTTCCTACAAGCTTTTCCCACTTGCAATAAACAGAATTTGCCAAAGAATGAGAGATTCAGTCTGGAAAAAGCATGTTTTGTCTATATAGAAATGTCTGCATTTACTGTCCAGAACCACTTACAACTAAGCTTATTGGCCAAGTAACAGCAGTTCACTTTAGAAAACACTAACTGTGTGTTTATCTTCAAAGTCAACTTCCTTCAAACTTTTCCGGCTTGTAATGAACAGAATTCGCCAAAGAAGGTTCCATTCAGAATCGGAATCACATGTTTTTTTCTATATAGAAAAGTATGCATTTCACTGTCTAGAACCACTTAAAACTAAGCTTATTTGTCAAATAAGAGCAATTCATTTTGCAAAACACTAGCTGTGTATTTATCTTCAAAGTAAACTTCCGACCAGCTTTTCCTGCTTGGAATGAACAGAATTTGCAAAAGGATGTTTGGTAGAATGGGAAATGCATGTTTTGTCTATATAGAAATTCTGCTTTTTACCATCTAGAACCACTTAAAACAAAGCATATTCGCATAGTAACTTCAATTAATTTTTCAAAACACAAGCTATGTGTTTATCTTCAAAGTCAAGTTCCTACAAACTTTTCCCGCTTGTAATGAACAGAATTCACAAAGAATGTTCGATTCAGAATGGCAAACACATGTTTTGTCTATATAGAAATGTCTGCCTTTTACCATCTAGAATCACATACAACTAAGCTTATTGGCCAAGTAACAGCAGTTCACTTTTAAAACACAAGCTGTGTGCTTATCTTCAATGTCATCTTCTTAAAGCTTTTCCTGCTTGGAAGGAACAGAATTCTCCGAAGAATGTTTGATTAAGACTGGGAAATGCATGATTTGTCTATATAGAAAAGTCTGCCTTTTACAGTCCAGAACCACTTAAAATAAGCTTATTCTAAAAGTAACAGCAATTACTTTGCAAAACACTAGCTGTGTTTTTATCTTCAAAGTAAACTTCCTAAAAACTTTTCCCACTTGTAACAAGCAGAATTCTCCAAATAATGAGAGATTCAGTCTGGGAAAAGTGTGCTTTGTCTATATAGAAAATTATAGTTTTTTTTTCCGTTTAGAACCTTTTAAATCTAAACTTATTCACCATGTACCAGCAATTCACTTCGTAAGACACCAGCTGTGTGTTTATCTTCAAAGTCAACTTCCTACAAACTTTTCCCGCTTGGAACGAACAGTATTCCCCAAAGAGGTTCAATTCAGAATGGGAAACGCATGTTTTGTCCATATAGAAAAGTGTCATTTTTACCTTCTAGAACCACTTAAAACTAAGCTTATTCACCATGTAACAGCAATTCACTTTTGGAAACACATGCTGTGTGTTTATCTTCAAAGTTAATTACCTACAGGATTTTCCTGCTTCGAAAGAGCAGAATTCGCCAAAGAATGTTTGATTCAGACTGGGAAAACCATGTTTTGTTCATATAGAAAAGTCTGTTTTGGGGTTGGGGATTTAGCTCAGTGGTAGAGCGCTTTCCTAGCAAGCGCAAGGCCCTGAGTTCGGTCCCCAACTCCAAAGAAAAAGAAAAAAAAAAAAAAGAAAAAGAAAAAAAGAAAGGAAAAAAAAAGAAAAAAAAAGAAAAGTCTGTTTTTTACCCTCTAGAGCAACTTAAAACTAAGCTTATTTGCCAAATAACAGCAATTTACTTTGCAAAACACTAGTTGTGTGTTTATCTTCAATGTTAACTTCCTACAAACTTTTCCCACTTGGAAGGAACAGAATTCGCCAAAGAATGAGAGATTCAGACCTGGAAACAGATGTTTTGTCTATATAGAAAAGTAGGCTTTTTACCCTCTTGATCCACTTAAAACTAAGCTTATTTGCCAAGTCACAGCAATTCACTTTGTAAAATACTAGCTGTGTGTTAATCTTCAAAGTCAACTTCCTGCAAACTTTTCCTGCTAGTAACAAACAGAATTTGCCAAAGAAGGGTGGATTCAAATTGGAAACGCATGTTTTGTCCATATAGAAAAGTGTGCTTTTTAACGTCTAGAAACACTTAAAACTAAGCTTATTCACCATGTAACAGCAATTCACTTTTGGAAACACATGCTGTGTGTTTATCTTCAAAGTTAATTACCTACAGGATTTTCCTGCTTCGAAAGAGCAGAATTCGCCAAAGAATGTTTGATTCAGACTGGGAAAACCATGTTTTGTTCATATAGAAAAGTCTGTTTTGGGGTTGGGGATTTAGCTCAGTGGTAGAGCGCTTTCCTAGCAAGCGCAAGGCCCTGAGTTCGGTCCCCAACTCCAAAGAAAAAGAAAAAAAAAAAAAAAGAAAAAGAAAAAAAGAAAGGAAAAAAAAAGAAAAAAAAAGAAAAGTCTGCTTTTTACCCTCTAGAGCAACTTAAAACTAAGCTTATTTGCCAAATAACAGCAATTTACTTTGCAAAACACTAGTTGTGTGTTTATCTTCAATGTTAACTTCCTACAAACTTTTCCCACTTGGAAGGAACAGAATTCGCCAAAGAATGAGAGATTCAAACCTGGAAACAGATGTTTTGTCTATATAGAAAAGTAGGCTTTTTACCCTCTTGATCCACTTAAAACTAAGCTTATTTGCCAAGTCACAGCAATTCACTTTGTAAAATACTAGCTGTGTGTTAATCTTCAAAGTCAACTTCCTGCAAACTTTTCCTGCTAGTAACGAACAGAATTTGCCAAAGAAGGGTGGATTCAAATTGGAAACGCATGTTTTGTCCATATAGAAAAGTGTGCTTTTTAACGTCTAGAAACACTTAAAACTAAGCTTATTCACCATGTAACAGCAATTCACTTTTTGAAACACATGCTGGGTGTTTATCCTCAATGTCAACTTCCTACAAGCTTTTCCCACTTGGAAGGTACACATTTGCCAATGAATGTGCTATTCAGATAGGGAAATACATGTTATGTCTGTAGAGAAAAGTATGCTTTTCACAGTCTAGAACCACTTAAAACTAAGCTTATTCGTCAAATAAGAGCAATTCATTTTGCAAAACACTAGCTGTGTGATTATCTTCAATGTAAACCTCGGACAAGCTTTTCCCGCTTGGATCGAACAGAATTTACAATAGAATGTTTGCTAGCATGGGAAATGCATGTTTTGTCTATATAGAGAAGTCTGCTTTTTACCGTCTAGAACCACTTAAAACTAAGCTTATTCGCCTAGTAACTTCAATTATCGCTTCAAAGTCAACTCCCTACAATCTTTTCCCGTTTGGAACGAACAGAATTCACAAAGAATGTTCGATTCAGAATGGGAAACACATGTTTTGTTCATACAGAAAGGTCTGCTTTTTACCATATAGAGCCACTTAAAACTAAGCTTATTCGGCCAATAACAGCAGTTCACTTTCCAAAACAATAGCTGTATGTTTATCTTCAAAGTAAACGTCCTACAAACTTTTCCCGCTTGTAACAAACAGAATTCTCCAAATAATGAGAGATTCAGACTGGGAAATGCATGTTTTTTCTATATAGAAAAGTATGCTTTTTAACCTCTAGAACCACTTAAAACTAAGCTTATTAGCCAAGTAACAGCAATTCACTTTGCAAAACACTAGCTGTGTGTTTAATCTTCAAAGGCAACTTCCTGCAAACTTTTCCCACTTGTAATGAACAGAATTCGCCAAAGAATGGTCCATTCAGAATGGTAAATGCATGTTTTGTCATATAGAAAAGTGTGATTTTTACTGTCTAGAACCACTTAAAACTAAGCTTATTCACCATGTAACAGCAATTCACTTTTTGAAACACATGATGTGTGTTTATCTTCAAAGTCAACTTCCTAAAAGTTTTTCCCGTTCGGAATGAACAGAATTCGCCAAAGAATGTGAGATTCAGACTGGGAAACACATCCTTTGTCTATATAGACAAGTATGTGTTTTACTCTCTATAACTACTTAAAACTAAGCTTATTTGACAAGTAATAACAATTTAATATGTGAAACATTAGCTGTGTTTTTATCTCAATGTCCTTTGTATTACTGTATATGTAGAAAGATATTATGTAAATTTGGGTTGTCATGGAATATCTCAGTTTCTCCATTTATGTTAATTGAGAGTTTTCCTGCATACAGTATCCTGGGCTGGCGTTTGTGTTCTCTTATGGTCTGTATGACATCTGTCCAGGATCTTCTGACTTTCATAGTCTCTGGTGAGAATATTGGTATTATTCTGATAGGTTAGCCATTATATGTTATGTACCTTTTTCCTTACTGCTTTTAATATTTTTATTTGTTTTGTTCATTTGGTTTTTGACTATTATGTGATGGGAGGATTTCCTTTTCTGGTCCAATCTATTTGGAGTTCTGGAGGCTTTGTGTATGCTTATGGGCATCTCTTTCTTTAGATTAGGGAGGTTTTATTATATAATTTTGTTGAAGATATTACTGTCCCTTTATGTTCACACTCTTCTATACCTGTAATCCTTAGGTTAGATCTTCTCATTGTGTCCTGGATTTCCTTTATGTTTTGCACTAGTGCTTTTCCATTTTACATTATCTTTGACAGTTGTGTCAATGATTTCTATGGAATCTTCTGGTCCTTAGATTATGTCTTCTATCTCTTTTATCATGTTGGTGATTCTAGCATCTGTGACTCCAGGACTCTTTCCTTGGTTTTCAATTTACAGGCTTGTCATCCTTGTGCTTTCTTTATCATTTCTATTTTCATTGTTAACTCCTGGATGGTTTTGTTTATTTCCTTCTCCTGTATTGCTGTTTTTCCAGTAGTACTTTATGGTAGTTTTGGGTTCCCTCTTTCTTGGATTCTATTTGTTTACCTCTGTATTTTCTGTTGTCCTGTATTTTCTTAAGGGGGTTATTTATGACCTTCTTAACATCCTCCATCGTCATGACACAATGTGAATTTAAAGCTAGATCTTGCTTTTCTGGTGTGTTTAGATATCCAGTGTTTGTTTGATGGGAGAATTGGGTTCTAATGAACCCAAGTAGTCTTGATTTCTGTTGCTTGTGTTCCTGACTAGCCATCAGTTTCTCTCTGGAGTTAGCTTGTCTTGCTCTTCCTGACAGTGGCTTGAACGTCCTGTGTGTCAGGACTACTGTAGACCTGTTTTCTGTCTTCTTTTACCCAGTTATGGGAACAGAGTATTTTGCTCTCAGGCATGTAGTTTCTCCTGTTCATGGGCTTTCTGCTGTCCCTGTGGGCGGGAACCAGAAAGAAAATTCCCATACTTCTCCTAGGTCCTTCTGGTGGGGGAGGGGGCACAGAAGGCTCAAGGTGTTTACCCCTTGAGTGAGGAATCTTGGCAGAGAGTAGTTTTCTCTGGTTTCCCAGGAGTGTCTGCTCCTCTGAAGGTCTAGTTCTCCCACCCTCAGGATTTGGGTACATGGAGCTGTTTGACCAGTTCAGTTCAGATCCAGGACCAGTCTGGAACATGGTGCTCCTGTAGCTTTACTCCTCCTATATTCCTGTGTCCAGAGGCACTATACAGTTTTGTCTTGGGCCAGAGATGTGGGCAATGGTGTGCAGAAGTGGCAACCGCTGTGCCTTTTATGCTCGGTATTACCCACACTCCGGGGTGATCAGCCCTCTCTCCCACAGCGTCTAGGAGAAGGGAGCTCTAGGTCTGGAATAGGGAGGTTCAGGAGCCAGCTAGAAACTGATAGTGCTTGGTCCCAGAGGAGTTCTGCCTTTCCACCCTTGCGTGTTCTGAGTCCTCCAGTCAGGTCACATCCAGCAGAAAAGTTGTATTCACCTCTTTCTCAGGCCTGAAGTCGCTTGTTGGGCTGACTTTCACCTTTCCATGAGAGCTGCAAGCAGTAATGTCCTGACCCTACTGCTCGTAGGTTCCTATGCACAGGAGGCCCAGGTGGAGCTAGTAATATTTTTTTCTTGAATCAGGAACGTGAGCAGACTTCTCAGGGATTTCTGCCCCTCTGATGGTATGAGACATCCCCACCCACACGAGATTTGAGTGTAGAATACTGTTTGAACCATTTCAGATACAGGTGCAGTTTGGACTTCAGGGCACCTTCAGCTTGACTGCTCCTATATCCATGTGTCCAGAGGCACTATGCAGTTTCCTCTTGGGCTAGGGATGTGGACACAGGTGGGCAAAAGTGGCAGTCTCTCCTTCCCTGACATCCCAGTATTGCCCACTCTTCTGAGTGTTCAGCACTTTGGCCCACAGAGTTTTTAAATGAGTTTCAAATGTTCATTTCCTATCCTACAGGTCTCAAGTCTTTCCAATTCTCCTCCAGATCGTTGGTGAAGACCCCTCTGGTAAAGGGGATGTACAGCAGGCCCCATCAGACAAAGAGGGCTGCAAAACTTCTTCTATTAAAGGTAATCTCAGTGATTTCTCATATTGCACACATTCCTACCCCCTCCCCACATGAGACTATAATAACTTCGCCAGCTGCTAAAGCAGGGCAGAGAGATATGTACACTCACAAAGACAGTCAAAGAAGTCCCTCATCTCCACCACACCGCCTTGTGCAATCTGCTTTGGGTAAAATGAGTTTGAAAACTGATTCTGCTGACAAAGGGGATTTCAGAACTTACCTATTAAACGAAGAGGACCTTCAAACCCTCCACTGTTAAAAATGGGCTTAATTCATCACTATGGTACAAGGGGGACAAAATAATCATAAATCCCCAAGTGAATCTCATAACACACATACCAGCCCAAGAACAGACAAAACTTTCTGCATGTACACCATTAGATCAAGGACCATTGCCAGTTTCAGAAGAGGTTCTTGAGAGGTCCTCACCCATGCAAGATGTGGTAGAAAATTCTGAGTCTACCCAAGGGATTCTTTGGCCTTCCGCACATAAAAATTGTGATCTAGCACCCTCATCATGTCCCCCAGGGCTTCCAATGTCCCTATACAACAGAGAATTATGCAAATATCCTCTGCCATCCTCAAAAGAGCCAAATTTTTCACAACACACAGTCAATGAGCCATGTAGACTCCATATCTTTACAATGTGTAGAGAAGATAAAACATCCTCTATCTCCTCAGGTGACCCTACATCATACTGTCCTGAAAGGAGAGTCTCCAAATTTTACACATATACGTCGGAGATGCTAGAATTTCACCAAAATGAGCTGGATTCTCTGAGTAGTATTCTATTTCATAAAGAGACTGTGGGACAAGAAACATCTACAAAAGGAGTTCTACCCACAGCCACATCTATAGAGATGGCTTGAGGATGTACTACATGTACAAAAGATGTTCTAGGACATATTCCATCTGTAGAGAAGTTTACGGATACAACCATATGTGAGCGAGGAGTAGGGGTACAAGATATGCAAACAGAAGTGTCTGTACCATCATCGACATCTGAGGAAAGGGATTACTTAGATTCCATTTGTGTAAAAGAATGAATATGACCTCTGAAAAATTAATAGGAGACTATAGAAACTTCCTTGTCTCCTCAAGATCAGTCATCATCCTCAGCTACAGAATATGCTACACACTCCTCCAAATATGCACAAAGGGTTGCCAGTCCTTCTTTATACCCACAATCTGACCCAAAACATCTGCCAAATACATCACAGTCTCTGGATTTTACCGCATCTTATGAAGGGGCCTTGGAACCTGTTTTGCCAATCAAGAAGGCTAGAGAACCTGACACTTTTATATGAAAGTCTGTTTCCACTTCTCCAGCAGAAGAAATTTTTCTTGGAACTTCCACAATTATACAACGATGTCGAGAAACATCCTTATCTGCTCATGAGGCTCTCAGACCTCTCACATATGTCCCTGATGCTCTAGGAGAGGTCACATTTTCAGAGGTAGCTCTAATACCTACCCCCCATTCTGACGTCACTGTCAGGCTTTCTACACATATACATGGTACATTAAGACCTTCCTCATCGTTGCATGATGTCTTGGGATCTACTGCATCTGAACAGCATGCTTTACAACTATCCCAATCTACCCAAGTAGATTTATTTCACATGTCCACTCTGGGGAGAAATTTTTGACATTCTCCTTCTACCAAAATGGACCACATGCATCCAGTTTCTAGAAACACAGGGTTAAGATTTGATCCTTCTGATGGAATCTTTAGAAATTTCTCCTATAAGGAAGACAGTTTCAACATTCTCCCTTCTCTGAAAAGGGATCTTGTGCCATCTTCTGCTGCCAAAGAGACACCAAAAGCTACAACTATTCCTCAGGTGAGGCCACCCCTTCTCCATCTGTACAAAAGGCCTTGGAATTTTCCATAAATGATGCAGGGTTTGTGGAAAGTTGCCAAACCGTACAAGGGCATGCTGAACATTCCATATTGTCCAAAGATTCTCAAGTATATACTCCTTCTACCACTTGGCTTTTGGAATAAAGAAATGTATGTTATAAGCTCTCTGATTTCCAGGTACCATAAGAACAGAGAATTCCAGATGCTTCTGAGAGGATCCCAGCTTCTGAATCCCATATGTGAAAGGGTCAGATCAATGCTTTCTGTTGAGCAATACCACTCAACCCTACCAAGGATTCACTGAGCTTTCCCAAGAACACATATTTCTTCCTGTTTTTAGACCAATCAGAAGGGTATCTTCCTTCTCTGCATTTCTGATCTCTTCATCCTCATTGTTCTCACTCCCAAATTGCTGTTTACTCTGAATTAGATGCCAATTACTAAACCCTAGAGGTACTGAAGGAATATGTGAGAGGCAGATGCAGACATGACAACACTTGTGACATCACAGAAGAAGATAAACCTCTCAAGGTTATAAGAGATTTTTCAGAATGGGCCTGTAGATGATGTCACTGAGAACTACCATGGCCTACCTGCTAAGCACCTTTCCTTACATTTTGACCAGATTTGAGGGTGCTCTTTCCTGGTATGTGTCCTGTGATACAGTGGAAACCTTTGTGTACTCCATCTCTCTAAAGCTAGAGACTTCTCTTTGCTTTATTAGTGGTTATGTGCTCTGAATGGAGAAAGTTAGTCAAGGGCTTGGAATGTTTAGAAAAGATCTTGTAACATGGAGTGGAAGAGATTCTTCTGGATATTAATTTTATTACCAAGGACATTTCATGAAATATAGTTCAATTTTGGAGTTTTTCTCCGTTTCCCAAAGGCCAGTATTTTCCCTACAGACCTTCAATTGAATGACCATTGTATTTCACTTTCTCATTCTACATTCCTGGATATGGGACTTTATAAATATATTGAATGTGTACTCAAAAATTCTGTTTTCAACTCCATTTTATGCAATGATTTTGGTAACAAAAGTGGTCAGGCTATAGAATGAGTATAACAGTGTACATATTGTGAACCTACTTGAAATGATAAAGTCCCAAATCCTTATTTTATCCCAAAATTACCAGACATCTGTAGAGCAAAGATAAATATGGACTATTGAATTCATTTCCCTAGCCCCATTTGATATCAGTTCTGCATTATCTACCTTAATGTGTTCCCAGGAAGAAACTTGAGGGTATTGAATGTTTTAGCATGATTCTTTCTTCAGGCCAAACATAAGTTTCAGGAGGATGTGCAGGATGAGGAATGGCTTGAGGTACAGTGAAACATCAGCTTCATTAGGTGCATAAGAAGAGGAGAGAGTCTAGGTGGCACTGTCATTTGTGGATTCTACTTTCTTGACCTTGTTTCCCAGAATCCTTGTTAAAATTCCAAATAACCTCGTAGCTGTAGGATATATATATATATATATATATATATATATATATATATATATATGTATATATACACATATATATATAGATGTATATATATACATATATATACATATATATAGATACATATATATAGATAGATAGATAGATATAGATATAGATATAGATATAGATATAGATATAGATATAGATATAGATATAGATATAGATATAGATATAGATAGATAGATATATAGATATAGATATAGATATAGATATAGATATAGATAAAGATATAGATATAGATATAGATATAGATATAGATATAGATATAGATATAGATATAGATATAGATATAGATATAGATATAGATATAGATATAGATATAGATATATAGATATATCAGCCACCAAAACTAGATAAGATTGATGAACCTTGGAATTGCATGATTAGAAGAAACATATATATTTCTTTCCTGAGAGACACAGCTAGAGCATGTCAAATACATAAGTGAATGGTATTGGCAAAGCAGTGAACTGAAAACAGACCTTTTGTTGGTAGATTTTGTGAAAGGATTACAAGAGCTGAAGGAGCTTTCAATCCTTCATTGAAATCCAAACATTGAAACAAACCAGAGTTTTCTGGTCCTATACAAATATTCAAAGATTTTTACATTGTAAACCTATGGCTCCAACTGCATTTGTAGCAGAGAATGGCCTTGTTGGGCACCTATAGAAGGAGATGACCTTGGTCTAAACTAAGTTTTATTGCCAATTGAAGGGAATGTAAAAGGGCAGTAGGGGGATTATACAAGAAGTGTAGGGAGACCAGATAGCGATCTTCTGGGCATGAAAGAGAAAAGCCAAAATATTTGAAATGTAAATATGGATAAATCAAATTAAAGAAGCAAAAGGAATTGCTAAAAATTAAAAAAAATAATAAGTTAAAGATAAGAAAACTGCAAGCTAATCTGACATATTGAATGAGAAATCTAAAGGGTAACTGTCAGGCAATGGGAGTCAGAGTAATACTAGTGGAAAGACTGATATGATGAACTAGAATTACATCTCTCTCCCAAATACCAGTATCAGACACAAAGTGCACTATAGGTATCCAAATAATCGAGGAGTTTACTCTGAGCTGAGGACACGATACTTTTCTTTCACTTCTTCCTTAGGACCTTTTTCTTCTGGGCAAAAAAATAAGAGCCATCAGCTGTAAGGAAAAGAATAGTGCCTTTCCCAACACCTGGCTTTTAGGATGAAGATATTAACGATATAAACTCTCTGACTTAGAGGAAGCACTAGAAGCAGAGAAATCCAGATATGGCTAACTTCCTGTGTTCCCATGGCCAGACATGATAGGTTTTAGATGTTTTACCATGATTCTTTCTTAAGGCCAAATATTAGAAACAGGAGGATGGGCAGGGCAAAAAAAAAGACTTGAGGGAACAGTGAAACCTCAATTTCAATACCATCATAAGTAGAGAAGGGAATGTATTGATATTGTCATTTGTAAATTCTACATTCTTGACCTAGTTGCGCAGAATACATGTAAACATTCTATGTAACCTAATAGGTGTAGGAAGCATCAAAAGTATATATATATATATATATATGTATGTATATGTATATATATATATATGTATGTATATGTGTGTATGTATATATATATATATGTATGTATATGTGTGTATGTATATATATATATGTGTGTGTGTGTGTACATTTATATATATATATATATATATTTGTAAATATATATATGTTTATATATTCAACCACCAAAACTGGATAAGACTGATGAAGCTAAGAAGTGTATTCTGCCAGGAAACAGATATAGATATTTCCTGAGAGACACAGCTAGAGCATGTCAAACTAAAACGTGAATGCTAGTGGCAAACCAGTAAACTGGAAATGGACTTCCTGTTGGTAGATTCTGAGAAAGGATAACAAGAGCTGAAAAGGCTTTCAACCCATAAGAACAATGCCAATGAACTAGAGCTTTCTGGTGTGAGACCAATATTCAAAGATGGAAAATGGAAATACCTATGGTTCCAACTGCATATGCAGTAGAGGATGGCCTTGTTGGGCACCAATGGAATGAGAAGCCATTGGTCCTCTCTTGGTTTGAGTTGCATTTAAAGGGAATGTGAAGGGAAAGTAAGGGGGATATAGAAGAATTGGAGAGGGACCTGTTAGGGATATTATGTTAGGAAATTCTTAAAGGAAACAATATTTTAAATGTATATATATATATATATATATGTATATATATATATATATATACATACATTTTTAAAAAATAAATAAAATTTGTGAAAAAATTAAAAAAAAATATAAGAAATAAAAGAAAAGAAATCTACTATCTAATTACAGCTATTGACTCAGAATTCTAATGAGTCACTGTCAGGGAATGGTAGTCAGAGAAATAATAGTTAAAAGACTGAGATGGTGATACCTCAACTAGAAGCACTTCTCTCTCCATAATATCAGTGTCAGGCACAAACTGCACTATAGATATCCGAAGCATGGAGGAGTTTACTAAGAGCTAGGGATCCAATACTTGTCCTTCCTGTCTTCTTTAGGTAGATTTTCTTCTTGTCAAAAAGAATAAAGGCAATGCGATCTCAGGAAAACAACAGTGCCCTTCCCATCACTTGGCTTTTGGAATGAAGAAATGAATGATATAAACTCTTGACATCCAGGAAGCATAAGAACAGGAAAGTCCAAATGCTTCTGAGAGGCTCCCAGCTCCTGATTCCCTTATGTGGAAGGCTCAGGTCAGTGCTATCTGTTCAGAGATACCACTCAACCCAACCAAGGACTCACTGAGCTTTCCTAAGGACCATGTATTTCTTCCATTTTTTTTTTTTATACCAAGACAGAAGGGCAGCTTTTTTATCCCCATCTCTGATCTCTTAATCCTCTTTGTTCTCCCTCCCAAATGGCTGTTCACACTGAATTAGATGCCAATTAGTAAACCTTAGAGGTACTGAAGGAATATCTGAGAGGTACTTGCAGTCGCGAAAACACTTGTGACATCACAGAAGAAGCTAGTAATCTCCGGGTTAAATGAGATTTTTCAAAGTGGGCTTAAGGATGATGCCATGGAGACTTGCCCTGGCCTACCAGATAAACAGCTTTCCTTACATTGACCAGAATCAAGGACGCACTTTCCAGGTGTGTCTCCTGTTTTACAGTGGCAATTTTACACACTCCATCTCTCAAAAGCTACAGACTTTTCTTTGCTTTATTAGTGGTTACATGCTTAGAATTGAAAAATGTAGTCAAGAGCTTGGGATGGGTAGAAAAGATCTTGTAACATGGAGTGGAGGAGATTCTTCTGGATAATAATTTTACTCTCAGGTACATTTCGTGAAATAGAGTTCAATTTTGTAGATTTTCTCTGTTTCCCAAAGGCAAGTATTTTCGCTACAGATCTTAAATTGAATGAATATTGTATTTCACTTTTATATTTTAAATTTCGCGATACAGGACATTATAAATCTTGCTGAATGAGTACTCAAAAATTTTGTTTTCCAATTCCATTTTCTGCAAAGATTTTGACAACAGATGTGGCCCAGCCATAGTGTGAATATAAGAGTGTAAATATTGTGAACCTACTTGAAAAGATAAAGTCCCAAGTACATATTTTAGGTAAAAATTGCCAGTCATCAGTAAACCAAAGGACAACATGGACTATAGAATTCAGTTCTCTAGTCCCATTTGATATCAGTTCTGCATTATCTACTGCACTGTGTTCCCAGGGCCAGACATGAGGGTTTTGGGTGTTTTACCATGATTCTTTCTGGGGGAATAATACGATACAGGAGAAAGGGCAGGGATAGGAATTGTTGAGGTGCAGGAAGTTGAGGTGCAGTGAAACATAAGCACAGGAGGGAATCTTTGGCATTGTCATTTGTGGATTCTCCATTCTTGACTTCTTTCACAGAAACCATGTGAAAATTCCGCCTATCCTCATGGCTGTTGGAACCACTTATATATACACATACACACATCACTCACCAAAACTATATAATTGATGAAGCTAAGAAGTGCATTCTGCCAGGAAGAAGCATATAGATATTTCCTGAGAGACACAGCTACAGCATATCAAATACAGAAGTGAATGTGTCATTGTAAAAATATAAAAATAAAAAAGTAAAGTTGTCTTTTACCCTGCTAACTCTGGCAGTGAAGTGTCTGAATTTCTCTGCTAGATATATTGGCAGAAACACATACCCACTCCTTGGCTACCCGATGTTTTGTGTCGACCACACTTTCCTATACACAAACCCTCACAAAAAGAACACAACATGTCCCGCACGCGACTTTTCGCCAGCAAGGAGCACGCGGACATTAGAAATCCTTACTGTGACCACTTTATTAATCTTAGAAGAGGAAAAGCCACGCCGCGCCAACATGGGGAGCTTATAAAACCCTCGTGCAGCGCACCCACACCTGATTGTTTGTTACCCATGATCTCATAAGGCACGCCCCGGAGTGGGCAAAGACCTGGCACGAAGGCACTCTTGCACATGCGCAGAGTTAACTACCTGAAAGGGGGGGGCTGGCTGGCGCGGCAAAGGTTGGCGCCATCTTGCAATGGCGGAGTCTATCCTGACCTACCACGTGGGGCGTAGTATTAGACAGCGCCATCTAGTGGTGGCGAATGTATTGTGGCCCTCTACATCTCACCCTTATAATTTATATAATTTTATAGCAGAAATGATCTCCCTATCGCGTGCAATGAGGAAACCTCAGCGATGTGCAAGGGCTGATCAAAGGAACACTGAGTCTCTCTCAGTCCCAGAGCAATGGATCCACAGATCCATGGGGTGCAGGAGCAGAGAACTCAGATACAGAGAGTATCCCTCTCCTTCCAGTGCAATGGACCCACAGATCCATGGGGTGCAGGAGCAGGGAACTCAGATACAGAGTAAATCCTGAACAAGATAACCAAATTCCAGGTGAGGCCCTTTGTACAATGGCCACAAGTGCTTGAGTGATAACGGCCTTATCACGTTACTGTTGAGATCTGAGTTTGTAAACCAACCATGGTATGAATACTGATCCACAGCATAGGGCTACATCAAACAGAGCCACTCCCGATAAGTAGTGGGCACCTCATATGGTCCTCCTCAGCTGTTACCACCAAGGACAGTGGTCAAGCCGCTCTTAAAAAAAAATTTTGAATTCCGAATTGTTAGTAACTACTCCAGAAAGTTCACCCACTCCAGAAAGTACTTGTGTAAAAATAGATTGGGGTAGGATAAGTCCAGACACTGCAGACACAATGTCTGCAGCAGTAATGGCTGCTACAATAGCAGCGAAGTGTCAAGGTCTTTTCCAGGACAGTTCAGGATCAGTCATTCTTCTCTGGAACAACCAGCAGACAATGGAACAAATTCTGAGATCTGTATAACCAGGACAGAGGTCTCCAGTCACTGTAGCTTTACAGAGGTAGCTTTCTGTGAAGCTACAGTCTGTAAAATGACAACACCAGTTACCAGTTAAGGCAGCAAGAGTCACCAGCGAAATGAAAGGACAGGGGTAACAGCTGTTGTCCAGTCTTCTCCAGGAAGCAGCAGGGTATAGAGTCTGAGCATAGGCCACAATTGGACGGGAACACATGCAGCGGTAACACTGACTGTAGCAACGGCAAAATATCTGTGATGACAAAGGATGAAGGGGAATCTTCTATCTTCCTCTCAGGGCAGAGGAATGACTCCAGGGACCCGAACCAGGAGAGCTGAATCTTCATGCTCCCAGGATCAGCATGTCTCACCAGACACTCAGGCAGCTGGCACACTCCTGCAGCATCCTGTAGAAAAAACACAAACATTCTATCTTCCCCATATAAAATATCTGGACAGGAACATGTCAATAAGTGGATCTCTCTATTTCACCTAGGCAGAAGTATGCCTAGTTGTAGGGTGCCATAAACTTTGGCATCCAAATTTTTAAAATTGAAATAAAAGGAGCATTATTTAGCATACAGGGATAACTCCCCCTTTTTATTTATTAAGATATAGTAAAAATATTATTTATTAAGGTAAGTACTCGAGGATTAAGTTGAGGACACTGAGCACTTGTATTTATAAATTGACTTGTATACCAAATTATTGTTTCCAGCATTATTGTTTTGGATATATAAAGAATGAGATTTTTTGACTAATTGTTCTTATGTAAGGCCTATAATCTGTCTGGAATCTTGTCCTCCCTTGTTAAGGAGCCCAGGCAATCCAGTTTGAGTTTTTAAATGTCCTATAAAGGAACAGTATTTAGTGCTCTTAACCACTAAGCCATTTCTCTAGCACCTCACAAACTTTATTTACCTAAACATAAGCATTAATTAGAAATGTCAAATCTTGTAAATATTGTCCAGATTCAGTATTCCTAGAAATCTCTGAGCTGGCAGGGTGAAGCTGGGAGTTGAAAGTAAACAAATGGAATCTTCCTCTTAGGGGTTGGGGATTTAGCTCAGTGGTAGAGCACTTGCCCAGCAAGCGCAAGGCCCTGGGTTCGGTTCCCAGCTCCGAAAAAAAAAAAAAAAAAAAAAAATGGAATCTTCCTCTTTTCGTGAGGGTGTGTTATCAACTCTATTAACATTTTCAAAGAGCTGGGTCTATGGTTTTGTTTAGTTGTCTGAGCCAGAGCACTGAAGGGACAGTGAGTTGTCAGACAATTTACATTGAAATCACTCACTGATTTCATGTAGAAAACTTGTCTCTAATAAAGCATTAAGTAATTGAAATCAATTGTAAAACACAAGCCACACATTGGCTATCAGTATGTGAATAGAAAGCTTGATTTAAAAACAGTGGCTACAGGACGTAATCTAATAATCTGTGATGAAGCAACGGAAACTCAAGAGAATAAACAAGTGATCCAATCATACATGTAGCCTTTTCATTAGATGAACCACCTATAAATACACTAAGTGCATTTTCTATGGGTTGCATGCACAAATTTACAGGAAATACAAAAGTATGTAAAGAGTAAAATTATCAATTTTGTCTGAAAAATTTGTTTATGTAATAGGCCAAATATCAGTATTTTGTAATAACCAATTAACTGTTGTTAGGCTTTTTAAAATACTTCCATGGCTCTAGCCTATAATTCTGTGTTAACACAACTGAAGCGTTATCTCCAATGTGCATAACAAAGACCTAAGTCCTCTGGTAAGGTGAGGTACTTAGCCAATTAACATATCTTTAGAAGCTTAAAATTAGCTTCAAATATTCTTATCCAGAGTAGTGAAACAGCTACTCCCCAAATATTAAAGCTCATTTTGAGAGCAAAGGTTTGTAATAAAAATTTCCATATACATTGAAAGATTTAAGTTAGAACTTCTTACACTGAAGAAGCAACAAAATTATATAATATAAGGCTTTTAGCCATTCTTAATGATATCACTTTATGGGCTCTCTAAAACTATAAGCAAGCTCACTAAATGAAAACTCACAACTGCTATGACGAAAACAAATTGTATAAAATCAATCCTCTAAATCTGTCTTGAAATGGCAGGTGGAGTAAGGAAACTGGCTGTAATGCTCTCACAAATTCTAAAACCTCATCAATCCTTATAAATCCTGTAACAATCTCTACCTGTTTGATTTTTCCTTAATTAAAAATAAGTTTGAGTTAGTCAATGTAACACTGGCAATGCTAAATCACAATCTTTAAGTTCTCTTTGTAAAAACGGAATACAGCCACGAGGTCACCTGAGTTCTGAGTATGTGACTAGGCAGCTGTTCTCCAGGCAGTGGAAATTAGCATTAGAATACAGATAACTTCAGGGCAAGCCACAACTTTGGAAAGCAAAACTCAACCTCCAACAAACAATCTAGTCTCCAAGGCACCCCAGGTCTATCTATTATGTTACAAAGTTTGACTGTCAATTCTTACATTTGGACGCACAATTATTCATTTGTTCCTTTTTGAAACGAGTTAAAACCAAGTCACAGTGTGCACGACCGGCAGATAAAGTTTTTACCATTTTTTCTTTTGAACATGAAACATAAAACTTTTAGACAATGAGAAACAAAAACCACAGACATACACTGACAGACATGGGGACATCCTGGTGCACCAGAGACAAACAATAGACAAAGAGGGGAAAAAGCCAGATGGTGTTCACGGCGACTATCCACTCGAGTGGAGCTGATATGGGCGATGGATTGTCTCAATTCCTGGACTAGTCCACCAACGTGTTGAAACCCAATTCTGTAAGACACTGAGAGATATTATCTGAGCAGTATGACCGACATTCGCCAATGGTATGGAAGTGAAACACAGCCCTGAGTATTTTTACTCACAACCCAATTACATTAACTCTATCAGGCTGTGCACGGGCACTGAGATGTCCTTTTGTTTGATTCTCCTGAAAAAAATTTCAGGCAGTCTGCCTCTATCAAATCTGATCAGTATGACTCTGTAAAGCTGTCTTGTCAGCGCCCGGATGCCGCAGCGTCCCCAGAGCCGGTGTGGGAGCTTAATTACACCTTTCATAAGCACTAAGACAAAGCTTTTCTCCCAAAATACTGTGTTCCTTTTACCTCCTCCCTTCTCACCCGTGGCATTCTTTCCCCAATTTTTCACCCCTGGCGGTGGTAAGACCGCAGGGGGGCCTTGTGCTTGAGATCGATCAGGATCCTTTTCTCGTTGCAACTTTTCACTATCCTCTGTTTCTGACGATTTTCGCCCTTCCCCCAACACTCTCCACTTTGCTGTTATAGCTGGGCAGTTCCCACGCAACCTCTGAAGCCTTTTGGCGGTAGCTAGAAACTCAAAGGTCAATAGAAACAACTCGAGGGTTGCCAGAGCAACCATAGCGGCACCTGCCACGTCCGGCAGAGGACTGAGCTGGAGCAGATCAGGGCTAAGCATTGTCTCTCAGAGTTTTTTACCTGCATTCCACAGCTTCTGGATTTCTTCCGTGAACCGGAGGCTTCCTCTTGGCACAGGCGATGTTGTAGCTTTTTTGTGTCCCGGATTCTCGGCACCAAATGTCCCGCACGCGACTTTTCGCCGGCAAGGAGCACGCGGACATTAGAAATCCTTACTGTGACCACTTTATTAATCTTAGAAGAGGAAAAGCCACGCCGCGCCAACATGGGGAGCTTATAAAACCCTCGTGCAGCACACCCACACCTGATTGTTTGTTACCCATGATCTCATAAGGCACGCCCCGGAGTGGGCAAAGACCTGGCACGAAGGCACTCTTGCACATGCGCAGAGTTAACTACCTGAAAGGGGGGGCTGGCTGGCGCGGCAAAGGTTGGCACCATCTTGCAATGGCGGAGTCTATCCTGACCTACCACGTGGGGCGCAGTGGTAGACAGTGCCATCTAGTGGTGGCGAACGTATTGTGGCCCTCTACAACAATACAATAATCTTTGATCCAGTTGATTAGATATAATTGCCCACTTAGACATACAATTAATGTGATCCAAAATGCAAAAAAAACTCAAAGATAAGGACACATGATCATTTCATTCGATGCGGAGAAAGCATTTGACAAATTTCAACAACAATTCAGGATAAAAGTCGTGGAAAGATCAGGAATTGAAGGCCCATATCTCAACATAGTGACAGAAATATACAACACACCTGTACCTAATATCAAACTAAAGGGAGAGAAACTTGAAGCAATCTCACTAAAATCAGGGACTAGACTAGGCATCCCACTCTCTCCCTAGTTATTCAATACAGTTCTCCATGTCATAGCTGAAGCAATAAGAGAGCAAATGGAAGACAAAGGATACAAATTGACAGGGAAGAGATCAAAATATCACTATTTGCACATGATATGATAGTATACTTAAGTGATACCAAAAGTTGCACCAGAGAACTTCTTAACCTGATAAACAACTTCAGAAAAATATAAGGGTACAAAATTAACTCAAATATACCTGCTCTCCTCAATGTATCCATAAACAGGCTGAGAAAAAAAATAATGAATTCACACATTTCACAATAGTCCAAAATAATATATATTATCTTGGTTTTAGTTTAACCAAGCAAGTGAATGATCTGTACAGCAAGAAGTTCAAGAATCTGAAGAAAGAAATTGAAAAAGGTCTCAGAAAATAGAAAGAGCTTCCATGTTCATGGATTGACTGTATTAATATAGTAAAGATGACCATTTGCCAAGAACAATCTACACATTCAATGCAATCTCCATCAAAATTCCAACTCAATTCTTTAATAGATGTAGAAAGAGCAATGTGTAAATTCATTTGAATTAAGAAAAAGCCAGGATAGTGAAAACTATACTCAATAATAAAAGGACCTCTGCGGGAATAATCACCCAAGAACTCAAGCAGTATTACACAGCAGCAGTGATAAAAACTGTATGGTGTTGGTACAGAGTCAGACAGATTAACAAGTGGAATAGAATTGAAGACACAGAAATGAACCAACACACCTATAACTTGACGTTTGGCAAAGGAGATAAAACCATCCAAAGGAAGAAACATAGCATTTTCCAAAAAGATGTCTGGTTCAACTGGAAGCCAGCATGTAGAAGAAGGCAAATTATCCCATACTTATGACCATGTAAAAAGGTTAAGTCCTAGCGAATCAAGGACCTACACATCAAACCTGATACATTAAAACGAAAGAAGAAAAGGTTGTGAAGAATCTTGAACACATGGGCACTGGAGAAAATTTCCTGAACAAAACACCAATGACTTATGCTCTAAGACCAAGAATTAACAAAGAGGACCTCATGAAATGGTAAAGCATCTGTAAGGAAAAATAAACTGTCATTCAGACAAAACTGCAACCAGTAGTTGCACCTAAATAAATATTCAACATCCTTAGTCATCAGGGAAATTCAAATCAAAACAATCTTGATTCCACCTCACATCAGTCAGAATGGCTAAGATATAAATCTCGGGTGACAGCAGATGCTGTCGAAGATGTGGGGAAAGAGGAACACTCCTCCAATTGTTGGTGGGATTGCAGAATTGAACATCCCTTCTGAAAATCAGTCTGAAGGTCCCTCAGAAAATTGGACATTCCTTGACCACTAGGGACATAAGGACCCTACTATAATTCTCTTTGGCATATAAACAGAAGACGGTCCAACATACAACAGAGAAATATATTCGACTGTGATAATAGCAGCATTACTTATAATAGCCAGAAGTTGTAAAGAACCCAGATGCTCATCTACAGAGGAATGGATACAGAAATGTGGTACATCTACACAGTAGAATATTACTCACCTGTAAAAACAATTCCTTCATGAAATTCTAGGCAAAGAGAATGAACTAGAAAAAAATCATCCTGAGTGAGGTCACACAATCACAGAAAATCACACTTGGTATACATTCATTGATAAGCAGATATTATGCAAAAAGCTTGAATTACCCATCATGCAATGCACAGACCACATGATACTCAAGAAGGATGAGTAAAATGCAGATGCTTCACTCCTTCTTTAAAAGGGGAACCAAAGTACCCATGGGAGGGGATAAGGAAGCAAAGTTTATTACAGAGACTGAAGGACCTGCCGTTCAGAGCCTGGCCCACATGTAAGCCATACATATACAGACACCAAAAGTAGATAAGATGGATTAAGCTAAGATGTGCAGGCTGACAATAACTGGATATTGATCCTTCCTGAGAGACAAAGCCAGAATATGTGAAATACAGAGGCAAATGCCTTTAGCAAACCACTGAACCAAGAATCAAACCCCTGTTGGAGGAATTAGAGAAAGATGTTGAAAGAGCTGAAGGGATTTGCCACCCCATAATAATATCAATGCCAACCAACCAGTGTTTCCAGGGACGAAACCACAACAGAAAGACTATACATAGACTGACCCATGGTTCCAACTGCATATGTAGCAAAGGATGGCCTTGCTGGAAACAATGGAATGAGAAAATCTTATTTCTACCAAGGTTGGAGCCCCAGAGTAGGGGAATGTGGGGAGGTGTGGGGAGGCCGTGGGTGGGAATGTGAACTCCCTTACAGAAGAGTAGGGGGAAGGGTTAAGGGGCTTATGGACTGAAAAACTGGAAAGGGAATAACATTCTTAATATAAACAGGAAATATCCAACAAGGAGAGAGAGAGAGCGGGGGGGAGAGAGAGAGAGAGAGAGAGAGAGAGAGAGAGAGAGAGAGAGAGAGAGAGAGAGGAGGGAGAAGAAGAAGAAGAAGAGGAAGAAGAAGAAGAAGAAGAAGAAGAAGAAGAAGAAGAAGAAGAAGAAGAAGAAGAAGAAGAAGAAGAAGAAGAAGAAGATGATGATGATGATGATGATGATGGAGGAGGAGGAGGACGAGGAGGAGGAGAAGAGGAAGAGAAAGAGGAAGAGGAAGAAGAAGAAGAAGAAGAAGAAGAAGAAGAAGAAGAAGAAGAAGAAGAAGAAGAAGAAGAAGAAGAGGGAATTGAAACAGAAAGAAAACTAAACTTTCTTTCTCCCCATTCCCTGTCTTTCTCAGCTGCTGTTGAGACAGTCGTGTTAGTGAGATGTTAGGAGTGTAATTTCTGGTATTACTTTGAGACACCATCTAAAAGTCAAGTGTAGTTGGTAGCTGTCATACTGTATAAAATTGGCATGAGGATTGGGACAATGAAATATTCTCTGTTTTATGCAAATGCATAGTAATAATGAACAAAATTATATACCAAGCTTATGCTATAGGTAACTAATTGCGTGTATTCAATTATATCAAGATAATTTCATATTAGTTAAATATCAAATACATAATAATTATGACTAAATTATTAATTAAATACTATAATAAGCATACAAGAGTTACCTAGTGGACATGGAAAATAAAAAAATTAGGATAATCAAAAAATATTTATTAAAAGCCAAATGATGAAAGCATTGTATATATAAAGGGATCCTGGAGCTAAATGTCACCTTAAAGTGTTATATTGTGTTGCAGTGAGGGGGTTGAGCAGATAAAATTTCATGCCATGAAAAACCAAGAACCTAAATTTGATACCTACACATATATGTTTGGAAGACTTCTATATTCACTACATGAGCAGAACACATAAAAGCTTACACCGATTATGAATAATGAGAATAATGAGAAAAATAATAATAAGAAAAATAAAAAAAACAAAACTCTAGGAACATTTTAAAGAAATAATGTATTGAATTGGCCTTAAAGTGGGTAATTCATCACATTTTCTTAGTACATTAACTATTCAAAGAAAAACTAAAAGGCTTTTACTTCATTCTATATGAAAGAAAAACACATCAGATCGATTGTGTAAAGAAAGAGAGAACTGCAAACTCTAAAATTAATATAGTCATTCCAGAGGATAGAAACAGACACTAAGCCATGTTCTATAAGTAAACATTTGGAGGATTTACTGCATAGTATTAACATATTTAATCCAACACATCTTACGATGATAAAGAAAAGAAAGGTGGAAGAAATAATGCCTGAATGTAGTATAAGCACCTAAAATGTGGCAAAATGTCTCAAGTTCAAATATACCCTGAAATACATGAGAAAATTATAAATAGGTTGATTTTATTATGGAACAAGTAATGTAGTATTAGCTTAGTGGTTAAGAGCACGTACTACTCTTCAGAGCAAACACGTTCAATTTCTAACACCTATGAAGCCACTTGCAACCAGGTGTAAAAGGAGCTCCAGGGATCTGACATCTTCTGGTCTCCTCAGGTTCATGTGTTCATGTGAACAAATCTATACATAGATGTTCACACATAACAGATCATTAAAATAAAAAAGAATCATGAATGTATTTTCTTCACATATTATGAATACTATGCATTTTACATATGCAAACACAATTGATGCAAAGTAATAAGAATGGAGAAAATGGCAAAAAGTATGAAGAGTAAATTAAGGATTACTGCTTACACAGTTCAGTAAGGAAAAGGCTAAACTTCATGATTGAATTGCAATATAGATGTTAAAAAGTAACTAGCATTTGAATTTTTGAGTGAAATATTTTAAAATTTATTTTATTTTTTTACATTCCTGCAATTGTGCCATGTCCCTTCACACAGTTCCTCATCCCATTCCACCTCTTCCTCCCCTGACTCAAAGACGATGTTCCCCAGATCCTGCCAGGCACCATAACCTTAGGGACCTCAAGTCTCTCAAGAATTAGGCCAGACCAGGCAGTCCTCTGCTATACATATGTCTGGGCATCACACCAGCTTGTGTATGCTGCCTTGTTGGTGGTTCAGTGTTTGGGAGATCTCAGCGGTCCAGATTAGTTGGGACTGCTGGTCTTCCTATAGAGGTTGCCGTCCTCTACAACTTCTTCAATCCTTCCCCTAATTAAAGAACTGACAGAAGTCAGAAACTGATACCTTTTTAAAATATATGTACCATTTAATTTTGAATGCTAAAGTATGTGTTCTCAAATAATATTAATGGCAATATGTATTTATTATAGTCTTCTGAGATGGACATTTGGCATTATTTATACAAGTATAACATTACTTAACAGCCTTGACATCATTACAACAATGTTTTTGTAATTTATACAAAATATAATGTAAATAATCATCATTGAGTACAGTGCCTGTCAGTGTCCATGCTGATTTGCTGTAGTGAACTTTAGTTAATGAAAATGAAAATTATCTGAATGGCACAAGTAGGTTATTATTTAAACAAATGTGTATATTACCATTTACTAAATGTGTGATATTCCATGAAGAAATTCTCCATGCACATGTATTCAAGATATATTGTTAAATGAAAAATAAATGACAGTATATTGCATTATGTAATCAAACTTCATAAGCAGAATATTTACATATATCCTTTAATTTTGTCAATATTGAGTAAACCTGGTCCAATGGCAGTGGAGGCAGTAGACAGACCACTGGCAGTTCTAGGGTAATTTGAGCTACACAATGATAACCAATTTTTAAAACAAATAGAGCAGACTTGAAAGAATATCTCCCTAACTTTCTTGGTGGTTACATTTAGGAGATTTAAGAAAGCAAGTTATTCTTTGACAATTGCATACATGCACAACACATGTATGGAAGTCCTCTACACTCCCAATATCCTATCTGCCCCAACCAACATACCCTCTCTAGACCAAATCCCCATAGCACGTGCATGCCTTTATCTTTTTGCTTCATGAGCCCCTGGATTTAAACTGAGCCTCTTCTTTGAACATGGGCATGAAGCTACACACGTAACAACTGGTAAGACACCCGTGACTACATTATTTTCTATTCTCCAGCACTGCGCTTAGTTCCTTTGAATAGGCAGGGCAATATTATATAGGGTCTGTTCAGATAGATGTAACTATTGTGTGTTCCTGAGTCCCACAGCTCTATCATGCTTAGAGGACAGCATCTCACAGATCTCCTTACCTATTAATTAGCCCTTGAAAGAAGCCAAGCCCTGCACATCACCTTATCTCTAAACTGGAATTTATCTCCAATGGGTAATCATTTGAAAATGAAAACTTAGTTTTCTCCAAGGAATCTCACTGGGTACACAAACTAATTTTAAGGGTAGACTGCATATAAAGCGCTAAGGGAACTGAACATCATCTTTGGAGGATCCTTGTCTCATAATGGGTCAGGACTTTTTCTTCAGAATGTGTTTTTCCTTTTGTTATTTGTTTATTTATCTATTAATTTTTACTCAGTATGTTTTGTGTATATATTTTCTCCTGGTTTTATGTTTCCTTGTAATTCCAAATAAGTGAGTGAATGGAAGTCTGGGTCTCTGTGTCTGTATCTGATTCTTGTACCTTGCATTGGCTCTTTTCTATCTGCTTGTTTGATCTACTCCAGTTCATTAACTTTCATTTTATTTTTATACCTTAGATGACTGTTTTCTAGTGAGAGTCAGAAGAATGTAGATACAGATGACTTGAGAAGTATAGGAGAAGGGGCGAGGGGTAGGGGAAAGAGAAAACATAATTCAAATAAATTGCATGAAAAAGTCTAATTTTAAGAAAATAATTTTAAAAACATACTTCCTAGGGCCTGTCTGCCCCCTTTTCTCAAAGTCCTAACTAGTTTCATATCAAAAGGTAAAGATAATATATTAAACCCATTCCAAGGCACAGAAAGTGATTTGTTTACAGCCAATATGGAACTGCCACTAAGGGAGAGAAGCTTCTGTAGAGTTGCAATAATGCAGTAGGAAACTTTTTAAATGCTTTCATAGACATCATTCCACTGATTCCAGTGGGAGTTTCACATGATGGATGGTACAAATTTTCAATGGGAAGATAACATTTTCGATACTTCAGTTTTCATGCAACTCTTCAAGATCAAATTAAATGTTGTATGGGATACAATCATGGAATAGGTATGATCCTTTGAAATTTTCACAATTAACCCAAATAATACCAAAATACCATTAATAAATCAGAACATATTGTATCCTAAGCCCATATCAGCATAACAATTAAGAAATAGAAGTAGATGTGTTTCAGTTGATAAAAGCTGTTTCTGGAGAGGCACTATTTTATTTCTGGGACAATTTTCCTTTGTTGGTAGATGGGTTAAATTAAAAGTGTGATAATGAAGGCCATGCTGTAAAAGATCACTCTCTCACTAAGGGACTGTCAAACTCTGACGTATAGAACAATATCATTTCAATCAATCATCTGAAGCAAATTGGGCAATATCTTTATAACATTTTAATGACTGTACAGGACTTAGTGGTCATCAACATCTCTTCTTCAACCAGAATACTTCTCTTTTCATTCTTTGGTGTAACAAAATTCCAAATACATGTAAATTAGATGATGATGGTGATGATGGTCGTGGTGATGGTGGTGTTGGTTGTGGTGTTGGTGGTGGTGGTGAAGATGATGAAGAAGAAGTCAAAAACTATCTTTTGTGACAGTGAAGAAAGCCCTTATTATTTTCAGTGTTTTCCCTATCTTTATTGTGTCTGGGATCAACAGTGAAAAACAATCTATTGTAAGTGCTAGGTTGGGAAGGAAGAGGTTTAAGCTCATCAATAGCCCACAAAACACCAGAAGAGAAAGTAAATTTTGTCAGGAGAAATTTATGTCTATTCTTACAAGAAACCCTTATCATAACCAGAGCAATGAATCAATTTAATTTTGTGAGGCAGCAAATTGCCTTTCAGAGTTTAGCTAATTAATATAAAGTGATCATGTACACAGTGCAATCCATGGCTGTCAGGACCAAAGCCCATGGATTTTAGAAATTATTGTCCTAGGATTTTAAAAATGAATGACATAATTAATGGCAATGTGGAACCTTAAAAGTCTTACTATATAAGTCACAAAGACACCATAATGTATGCTGAGTATCAGGTTAGAACTTTTTTATACATATGTATTTAGAATTTCAAAAAGTAAAATGGTTGAAGTTAAGAACAGGGCATTTTTCAGTTTCCATCTAAATCTCTAGGGTGTAGTTTGGTTTTTGTGGATCATTACACAGTGTTTCATTTTATTTTATTTGAACAGGTGATATAAGTTAACTGTACAGATTAATGAGCCTCAGTTTGATATTTCCATAATGCAGACAGCATGCACTGAACCAATGTAACTATGTTTTTTAACTGACTTTTCTGCAACTTATCAAATGTTAGAATACTCTATACTACTTCTATGGGAAAAATTGACTTCCATAGGATATAAAAATCCTTAATAAATTTTCAGAATTTTGTCTTATTTTAGAATTTTTATTTATTCTTCATACATGTATATACAATGTACCATGATCACACCTATCCTTAACATGGTTCTACTCTCTCCAGATACATTACCTTTCCAGTTTCATCATCTTTGTATTTTCCTTTTTTCTTTTCTTTGTAATTCATTTGTTCACTGAGCCTACTGGGATGTTCCCTAATCTTGTTGTCTTAATCATGTTCAGGACGTGTGCATAAGAGTGTAGATGCAGTGAGACCAATAACTGTGTCATGTCCAGAAGTCACGATTGAATCCTCCCACTCATCACGTTCTGCCTTCTCCTTTTCTGCAATGTTTCCCCTGCCTTATGCTCAGCATTCTTCTTCTCACGTCTTAGCAGTTACACAGATCTGCACTAATTGCTGCACAGTACACCTATACATTTCTCTGACCAGAGCTCATGAAAGCTGTAATCTATGGAGAAAAACAATAAGAATTGGAAGACAGTTTGACAACATTGTTATTTAGCAAAACAGAAGTAGTAGGATGCTCTCTACAGCCATCTGAGACCTGGGAAAACTTTGACCTTGTTTATAACATGACATCTGACTTTCCTTCTATATAACAGGATTCAAAGTCAAACAAAGAGTAGTTGCCTACTTTCATAAGATTATGGCATTTGTCCTCACAGTTCTATTTTTTTCAATTGGGACAATGATATCTAGCTTCATCAATATCCATGCCAATGATGTAATTTTGCTCTTTTCATGGTTAAATAAAGATCTAGTGTCTGTATATGTTATTCTTCCCATTTTGATACATGGATATTATGAACAGATAAGCTCATTTAATGAAGGTATCACTGGAATATACAGATAGATTCCTTCAGGTCCATATTCGTACCATGGTACTATGGAATCACAAGTAATTTCAGTTTTAATTTCTATATTGATTTCTGTAATAGTTATATTAAAATTTAGTCCAAGCAACTGTATACTATGTTTCCTTTTTCCAGTAACACAGCATAAGTATTGTCATTTGTATTTAAACTTCACCAATGTTTTGTGGGTTTAGTATTTTTCGTGTACTTTTTGATAATTATTGTGCAATTATTTTAAGCATTTATTCTAGCATGTAACATATTTCTGAGTAATATGATATATTGGGTTTTATGTTATGAATATGATCCCTATATCAGATAAAGATTTGGAAAACACATTCTTTTATAATAAGGTAAATTGCACTATCATTGCACTGATTCTTCTGCTGAGTTTCAAGTGCTGTTCATATATATATATATATATATATATATATATATATATATATATATATATAGTAGAAATATCTATGGGAAGTTGAAGGAGAGGAAAATGTAAGACAAAAACTATGTTAAATGAAAAATATATGGAATCCTCTGTTCCTGTATTGGTTCATGACAAAAAGCATGTTATTAAATGGGAAATTACTTTTATGTTCCCTATTATAGCTCAATCCTCAATACTCAGTCGTATTTCAATTGCCTACTGCCCTAGTGTATGATACATCTATGCCTGCCTTCTGAAGAAAATTGAATTCCCAACCACCTATTTATAACTCAGGTGGTAAGGAGAGAGAAGCTAAACATCTATCCAAATAGAAGTCCACCAGTAGAGATTGGATTTAAGAGCACAGTAATAATGTACAGTGAGACTGTAATCTAGGAGATTACTGCTAAGGAAATAGCAAAAATAGTAATATTGTTTTTTAATTTATATACCAAATGATGTCCCCTCTATTGCCCCTTCTCCCAGAGTCTCTGACCCAATCCTCTTCTCTCCTAAGATGATGACATGCACAGATATGGCCGCAACTCTGAAACATCGAGTCTCTTCAGAATTAGGCACATCCTCTCCAACTGCAGCCAGACAATGGAATCCTGTCTGGGAACAGATTCCTCAGTCAGGCTACAACTTTCAGAACTTCCCCCACTCAAGTTTTTTGCGGAAGACACATGGAGATTGATCTACATGTCTGCCACAAATGCACCAGGGGCCTAGGTCCACCCTGTGCATGATCTTGGGTTGGGGACTCTGGCTCTAAGAGTTCCCGGGGGTCTAGGTTAGTTGACACTGTTGTTCTTCCTGTGCAGTTCCTATTGTCTTTTGGGCCCTAAATCTGTCCTCAAGCTCCATCCACTGTGTGGCTGTAGGTGTCAGTATATGCCTGAGTCAGCTGCTGGGTGGAGTCTCTCAGTACAACCTGCTCTATCTGCGAGTGTAAAAGAGCAACATTAATAATGCCATGAATTGGTGCTTGTCCATGTGATGGATTTCAATTTGCACTGGCAATTCACTCAGTCCCTGATTTTCTTTTAGACTTGGCAAATTTTGTGTTGAAATGCTTTGTGAGTGTACTTGTGTCTTTATCCCTCCACTGGTGGTCCTTCCTGGCTACAGGAGTTGACCTCTTCATGTTCCATATCATCAATGTGAGTCGCAGCTTAGGAAACCCCCATTGATTCGTGGGTACCTCCCTTATCCCAGGACTCTTTCTCATACTGGAGATTTCCCCTACATCCTCATCTCCATAAGTTCAACATTTCCTATCCTTCTCATGACTATCTGGACATATCTCCTGTCCCACAAATAATCCTTTCTTCTCTCCCTTCCTTCTCCCATCCAGTTCCTTCCCTCAATCTCCCTCCAAGACTACTTTATTCCCCATTCTAAGTGAGAGTAAAGCTTCTGCAGTTGGGCCTTTCTTCTTGTTTATCTTCTTTGGATCTATGAGTTTTGTGGAGGGTACCCTATAGTTTATGGATAATATTAACTTGTAATTGAGCAATGTAAACAACCCTGAAGTATCATATTTTTATAGTAGTATTCAACATTGAAATTTATAGTTCAGTATGAGTGAGGGTCAGGAGGGGCAAAAATTAAGCAAAAAGCAACTTAAAACGTAGATCAAATCACAGATTTTACCAGTTGATATTTTTATAATAATAATACTCTACTACCATAAGTAGTTATTACCTCACAGGCGATATTTTAATGATACCAAAATTGGCAGGTAAGTGATGTTTTTAACAAATAATTATGGATAGTATGACTAAGATCAAATATATTGTTTTGGTATCACTTGCTGGCATTATTCCTCAAACACAATGTAAATTGCATATAGTTATCCCAGCTCTGAAAAAAAAGAAAAGAAAAGAAATTAAGGTATCAGTTTCAAATTTTAATATTTATTTTATCCTAGCCTATAAAGTAACAAGTTGTCTGATGTCATATTTCTAGGCATTCAACTTCATCCTTCCTTCCTCAATACTTTTTCCCCACACCCACTATGTCCCAACACTTGCACTATTCTGTCTGTGTTATTCTTACTTCTACATTCATATCCCACATGTTCAATATCGTCCAAAACAAACTGTTTAACACCATACTTTCTAATCTAATGAGACCCAGTCCAGTGTAATGAACTCAAACCACTCCAAAATTCACATAAATACAAGTATATGAAAATGAGATTCTATTATCTACATGAGAAAGAACACATGGTATTTGCCTATCTGAGTCATTGTTACCTTACTCGGTATATTTTCCAGTTACATCTATTTCCTGAAACAATGATAGTTTAGTATTCCTAGGGGTGAATGAAATACCATTGTGTATATTGTGTTAATCTTGCCTATCTACCTATCAATGAACATTCCTTACTATTCTCAATAAAAAAGCAATAGATTTCTTTATGAATAACGATGAGAAAGCTCTGATACAGAAGCCAAGATTTATTACTGACAAACTAGGAAAAAATTTTTCAAAGATAAAAATAATAACATATTTGTGGCTATATTAACTAGAGATGTCTATGTTAATAAAGGTTGTTGTATTCATAATATTTTATACTTATTAAAAATGGAGAATATTCAATAATTTAGAGAATGTTTGTAAAACTGTCCATCACTAAGTGATATTTCCAATAAAATTTTAATCTTTTTATAAAATATATATATATGTATATATATACATATGTATACATGTATATATATATATATATAATTTCCATTCAAAATAAATCACATTAAGAAGTTACTGGAATAAAATTTAATAACAAAACCAAAGACCTGTTATATGAATAGACAGCAGACTAGGAGTTATTGAAAACCTCTCCATTTAAATTAAATGACTTAGAAAGGAGTTAGCATTTTAATAGAAATGCACATGTCAAACAAGATACAATAAAATCCTGAAACTCTAGCAAGATGGTTACTATGCATTCTTATCTGCTAAGGTTTCATCAACAAACATGGAACAGAAGAGAAAGTATATATGAGAAATATAAATTCATATTTAACATTCTTACTTTCTTTATAACCCAAGCAGACACATATCTAATTTGTTGCTTAAAAAGTATGTACAAAGTATGGCTTTTGATAATAACACTAATATTTCAAAACTATCATGTAAACATGCTAAGACCTTAATACAAAAGCCAGAGGTTTCAGAGGAACCATAAAATCTTACTTGAAAAAAGAAAATTTCCTAGGTACATAGATAGGCATAATGAAGTCCCCAGCTAACCAATACAAGAGGGGTCAAAATTATTGTCTATATATTCCATAGAATACTCTCTCCCAGTTCGTTGTTAGTTAGCAGGCTTTTTTCCTTATCTTTCCCTGTTTCTTATCTTCTCAGAGCAGGTTGTATTTCTCAAAAATTTGTTCAAATCATCAGATCTTCACTCCAACGAAAAGAAGATGTATACTTTAGAGGAAAACCAATTAAAGGTTCTCATTCTTTACTGTGCAACATTTTAGATTAGATTTTGATGCTTAATATACATTTATACCTTAGTCATGATCTTTCAAGATTGGCCTCAAATCCACTCTTCTTAATTAACTATGTAAAAGGCCTTTAGTTAGTCACAGAAAAGCTTTCAAAGTATATTTACATAGGTTTATTTAATAAAAATTCAGCTTGTAGTTTAAACAGAATAGTGATGGAAAACATCTTTTCATACATTTTCAGTACCTTCACATTATTTTATAGCTAAAATATTGCATTAGACTCAAGATAAAATTATTAACATCTTACTAAAATAAATTAGATTTTTTTCTTTGTATAATACAGATCATATAATTGAACATTTTTCGAGACAGTGTTTCTTTTATATCCCTGGCAGTACCAGATCCCTCTCTCTCCCTTTCTCTGTAGACCAAGCTGGCCTTGAACTTAGAGTTCTTCTGCCTGCTTCTGCCTCCCCAGTGCTAAGAGTAAAGGCCTGTGCCACCACACCCAGTGCTTTCTACATCTTTATCAAGGTCTTATTTGATTATATTCCAAATCTTATGAAGTCACTTCACTAGAAGTACCTAGAAGAAATCCAATACCAACATCATGTTTTGCACATCTAAGTCCCTCATACTTAGTTCCTGATTGATGTAGTCACATAGCAAGCTCTCTGAGGGAACTGAAAACAACAAATATTTGCTTTCATTACAGGAGTAAAGAAAATGCCTGTTCACTGCACAATCTCATGATATCATGGAACAATTCTGCCAACACTAAAAAGGAAATCTCACAAAGAGACCGGTATCCGAATCCACAGTTCTTACCTTCTGATTGGTTGTGCACACTCTGGCCACCATTTCATTATAACCAGGTTGAACCCAAAGGTATTCTCTGCCCCAAAAATCCATTTCTATTATATTGTCATATCAGCCATGTTCCATTAAATTTATGCATCGACCACACCAAAGTCCGGGTTTATAAAATATCCAACAAAAACCTGGGAAGAAATGCTACAAAAATACAATTATAACTAATAAATAAAAAAATAAGGTCTTTTACTTGTTGAACCACTGCATCTATCCGTTTCATTGTATTGAATGGTTCTGGGTATATTCACAAACCAAGAAAATTGTTTTTAAGTCAGGAAACGACTTATAAGATTTACTTTTCTCTGTCTATTATATAGACAATAAACACTAAACTTAGGTATCAATGCTTAAGAGAAAGCAATCTTACCTGTTGTTTCCTTTCTCTGTTTCTCAAATTTTTCTTTTTTATAATTGAAGTAGTATAGTTCAACCTGTTATTTAATATTTTTCCACTCCACTTCAATTTCTACTTCAATTCTGAGTGATAAGTCCAATTGGGCTCTGATTACATTTATTGGCCACATATATATTTTTCTTTAAAATCCACAGGCAATGTTTTATATGCTAGAAAGTATTCTTTTGGGAGAGCATTCTTCTGGAAATTTAGTTCATGCCTATTCATGGATTTTCTCTGCATGACTTTATTATTTGCTAATTTGTTTGAAATTTTTAGGAGTATTGTGTGTGTGTGCCTGTGTGTATATACATACAGACATACGTGGATATATATGCTTGATAATTCAACTTTGATATGAGCAGAGAAATTGCTTGAGTCTTATTGATAATTTATGGATATAGTGAATTTTTGCATGTACTGTACATATAAACTTGAAAATACATTGTGTATATTTCTTCAAATGCAATGTTTAAATGTATATATTAGATCAAACCTACTAGTTGTAGTTTTAGCACTTTCCAACATTAATTTTATCTTATTAGGTGTCTAGAATGAAATACATGGAATCACAAATCATCTCTTAACTCCAACTGTAGGTAGACTCAATGATATATCTTGCTTTTATACATGATTGCTCACCTTTGGTTCATTAATTTTATATTTAATTTGGTCTATTTATATTATAAATGTGTGCCACATTTCATATATGTATTCGTTGATAATTTCCTTCTGTAAACAATTATTAAAAATAAATGATCTATATACATTATTTCAAAATCTAAAATCATTCAGTTTCTTCCATAATCAAATACCATAATGCATAAATATCAGAAACATTTCTTGTTTGTGACTATTAACAAAAAGTATTTGATGTACCATTACAATAAACATATTTTGATATTATCCCTTGAAGTTTCTTCAAGTAGTTGTCTAACTTTTAATAAAGGGAAGTATAGTAAAATTGTTAGTATCATTGATTCTCAAATCATTTCAGTTTTTTTTCAATCTAGATTCCTTTAAAATGAAAAATAGATTTTTGTTTATATAAGTCATAACAAAAAGGGACATGTTGGCTATAGACAGCAAAAGAGACCAAAGGAAATTAATGCCAAACTCTAACACTTGTGCCAATATCTGAAATGGGAAATGGTATTTTACTGTATGATTAATTTAATGAGACAAAATGTCATTTTTATTTAATAATTTTCCTGACTATTTTATGTATTTACATTTCAAATGTTATCTCTTTTCCTCCTATCCCTCAACCCCCACCAGATACATGGCATCGCTGAGGATGTTCCCATTCCCACCAATCCACTTCAGCTTCAATGCCCTGGCACCACTCTACATTGGGAAACAAGTCTTCACAGGATTAATGCCATTTCCTTCCAAAGGTGTTAGATAGTGAAATCCTCTGCCTCATATGTGGCTGGCGTCATGGGTCCCTCAGTGTGTACTCACTCGTGGGTGGTTTAGTTCCTGGAATTTCTGATGTTTGGTTCATATTGTTGTTGTTCCCAGGGTTTTCCAAACCCCTTCAGCTCATTAACTACTTTCTCCAAAAACTCCATTGACCTGCCCCTTGTTCAATGCAATGGTTAGCTGCAACCATCCTCATCACTGTCAGTAGGGTTCTGTCAGAGTCTCTCGGGAGACATTCATATCTGACTCCTCTCAGCAGGGGCTTGTTGGCATCAGCAATAGAGAATGGTTAGAGTGACTGCATATGGGATAGATCCCCATATGGACAGTCTGTGGTTGACCCTTCCTTCTGTCCCTGTTTAACTCTTTGTCTTTGTATTTCCTCCCATGAATATTTTGTTCTCACTTCTAAGAAGAAATGTAGTATCCACATTTTGGTTTTCCTTCTGCTTAGGCTTCATATGACCTGAGAACCCTTTCTTAGGTATTCCACACTTTTAGGCTGATATACACTTCCAATAAGTGTATACCATTTGTGCGCTTTTGTGACTGGGTTACCTCACACAAAAAGATATATATAACTTCCATCCTAAGAATTTCATGCAAACATTTTTTAATACCTTACAAGTACAAATCTGTGTAAATGTACCACATTTCCTTTATACATTACTCTGTTGAAGGACATCTGGTTTCTTGTTAGCTTCGGGCTATTATAAAAAATGTTGCTATCAACATGTAGCATCATGTATCCTTGTTATATGTTGGGGCCTCTTTTATAATATAGCCAGAAATGGTATTGTGGTGTCCTCAGGTAGTACTATATCCGCGTTTCTGAGGAAATTCCAGACTGTTTCCAGAGTGGTTCTACCAACTTGCAATCCCACCAACAATAGAGGAGTGTTCCTCTTTCTCCACATTCTTGCAAGCATCTGTTGTCATCTGATTTTTTTTTTATCCTAGCCATTCTTACTGGCATCCCGTGGAATCTTAGGATTTTTTTTTTTTTTGATTTGCATTTCCCCGATGACTAAGGATGCTGATATTCCTCAGTTGGGATTCTTTGTTTGGCTCTATACACCATCTTTGAAAGGACTATTTGATTCTCTGGACACTAAGTCCTTGAGTATTTTTACAGATTTATTTTAGCCTTCTATCAGAAGAAGAATTAGTAAAGATTTTTTTTTCTTAATCTGTTGCTTGCACCTTATTTCGAATGACAGTGCCCTTTTCCTTACCAAAGCTTTACAATTTTATGAAGTCCCATTTGTCGATTCTAGATATTGGAGCGTAAGCCATGGGTACTCTGTTTAGGAAAGTGCCCAAGTGTTCGAGACTCTTTACCACTGTTGCTCCTATTAGTTTAAGGTTATATGGTTTTACGTGAAGATCCTTTATCAACGTTGACTTGAGCTTTTTACAGGGAGATAAGAATTAGGGTTGTGGATTTAGCTCAGTGGTAGAGCCCTTGCCTAGGAAGCATAAGGCCCTGAATTCGGTCCCCTGCTCCGAAAAAAAGAACCAAAAAAAAAAAAAAAGAATTGATTGATTTCCATTCTTCTACATGCTAATCTCCAGTTGAAACACCACTGTTTGTGCTTTTTTCCATTGGATGGTTAAGGCTCCTTGGTCAAAGATCAATTGACCATGGGTATGTGGGTTCATTTCTGGGTCTTCAATTCCAATCCATTTATCAATCTGACTGTGTGTGTACCAAAACACCATGCAGTTTTTATCACTTTTTTTTTTCGATAATACTGCTTGAGGTCAGGATTGGTTATTCCCGAGAAGGTCTTTTATTAAAAATCCTGCGGATTTTGTTATTCCACATGAATTTGCAAATTGCTCTTTCTGTCTCTATGAAGAATTGAGTTGGAATTTTGATGGGGATTGCATGGAACCTGTAGATCGCTTTTTTCAAGATGGCCATTTTTATTATATTAATCCTGCCAATCCATGAGCATGCGAGATCTTTCCATCTTCTGAGGTCTTCTTCAATTTCTTTCTGCAGAGGCTTGAAGTTCTTACAATACAGATGTTAAACGCAAATTCTTCACTCCCTCTTTAAAAAAGAACAAGAATACCCTTGGCAGGAGATATGGAGGCAAAGTTTAAACAGACAGAAGGAAAACACATTCAGAGCCTGCCCTACATGTGGCTCATACATATACAGCCACACAATTAGATAAGATGAATGAAGCAAATAAGTGCAGGCCAACAGGAGCCGGATGTAGATCTCTCCTGAGAGACACAGCCAGAATACAGCAAATACCGAGGCAAATGCCAGAAGTCAACCACTGAACTGAGAATAGGACCCCTGTTTAAGGAATCAGAGAAAGGACTGGAAGTGCTAGAAGGGGCTAGAGACCCCATATAAACAACAATGCCAAGCAACCAGAGCTTCCAGGGACTACGGCACTACCTAAAGACTATGCATGGATTGACACTGAACTCTGACCTCATAGGTAGCAATGAATATCCTAGTAAGAGCACCAGTGGAAGGGGAAGCCCTTGGTCCTTCCAAGACTGAACCCCCAGTGAATGTGATTGTTGGAGTGAGGGTTTTAATGGGCGGGGGACGGGGAGGGGAATCCCATGTTGAGGGGGAGGGGGATGTGTTAGGGGAATGTTGGCCCAGAAACTAAGAAGGGGAATAACAATCGGGAAAGTAAATAAGAAATACTCAAGATAATAAAGATTAGAAAAAACAAAGCCAAAAAAAAAAAAAGAAATAATAGCAATAGTAATGTTAATGATTAAAAACTGACCCAAACAACTATTCAAAATAGGAACTAAATATATATTTAAGTCCAAAAACATAAAATCTACGTAGAAAAAAGGATTTTGAAACATGGAATTCATTATCTCTCCAAAGAGGTTCACACTGTAACTATATTTCATGAATCCAGAGAGAGATAGGTCTGGTTTTCGTGATTTCTAATTTTACTCCATTGGTGAATGTTTTCATTTCCTGAGAATCATTAGAGCAAAACTATTGAGTCTCTCAATAGTTTTTCCTGTACGATCACCCCTAGAGTACTATATTTTAGGAGAACCTAAATATATGACCACAAGGATGCATCAGGGATACCTTTTCCATCATGAAATTGGTATCCAGAGTTGGCCATATTAGCAACATCGAAAGTCCAATCCACATGTTTACTTCTGGCTTGTTGTGAACAAATTATCAATCCCAAGGCCCCTGAATGTTTCAATGACCTATCTCCATTTATGTTTTGTCAGATTATAGGATGGCTACACCACACATAAAAAACAAGTTTCTTAAGAGTTGAAAAACACAATTTGTTCTGAAAAATATACATTAGTTTTTTTTTTTCAAAAAGTGCTTAAATGATACAATCATAATATAAGGTACATGACCTTAACTGAACTGAAAATTCACCAGAAGAACAAAAATTAAAAAAAAAGAATGAATAACAAAACTTCCAACCAAACTAAACAAAGCTAATACCTGAAGAAAACAAAACTCTAACCAAAAACAAAACACAGTAATCGAGCTAATGAACATTCTCTTGTGGAAGATTTAGCACCACAGTCTAAAGGCCTATGTCTGGCCTTGGGAACATAGTGGGAAGGCCGTCATTCACCAATTGCAATAGCGTTTTAAAGATGAATCTAGCTATGCCTCTTTGGGGCCTTTTCAGGTCAAGGACTTCTAAGGCTAATATGAGACATGTACAGAATTGGGTTTCTAGATTTTGAATTTCTCTTGACTGATTTCCAATAATAAACTTGAAAAATCCCTCAGAACAAGGATGAATTAACCCTCTGAGACACCTGTATGTCCAGCAGTTTTTGATGTGCTTTAACACTTCTTTGAAACCCTCTCATGTTCATTTTCAGTGTGAAGGGAATTCCACTGTATCAATGGAAACTCACTTCCCTTTCCTACCTGGGCTGCAGCATTTACTCAGCTCAAATATTATCACTCCCAAGGAGATAAAGATTTTAAAAATTCATCCTCTCAATGTGAACCACTAAATTAATAGCATATAATTTCTACCATTCAAAGTCTTCCTAATGCATATTTCCTGAAGGCCTTAGCTTTCTTCATTTTAGTAACAGGTTCTGCATCAGGAAGTCCTTATTTAGATACAATGTATCTCCTTGGCTTTGAACCAGCTGCTCACTCTTAGGTACTGGATTTACCCAAGCAAGTTTCTCCCTTTTCAATTCAGCTGTTACAAGTATGGTCTCTTAGGTTTTTCAACTTGAAGAATTGTCAAAGCTCTTACTGTCCCTACAGAGTTGTGTCTAGTAATGACCTGGATCAATCCTACATTCATGAGAACTGAGCAACACCATTGCATAAAATCAAAATTGATCACTTGTCATCTCGGAAATGTTGTTTTCAAAGAAGGATTCAGTTGTTACTATTTACAAATCATTCCTCTTATACTTTAAAATGTAAACATTCCTCAAGGACAGAATTCTTTCTCAAGAAAGGAGGAGGAATTCTGAATTCTTTCATTATCATTGCGTTTGATTTACTTGTGGATATACACCTCATACCTTGGATCAGTCCAGCATGCCCAACTGCACAGAGCAAGTCACTTATTTGTAGGATGTGCGTGTGTGTGTGTGTGTGTGTGTGTGTGTGTGTGTGTGTGTAGGTCACTCCATGGTAACACCTGATACATGTTGGAGAAGAACATTTCTTCAAAGATACCATGGCCTCCTTTGTTTTGCATGCCTCTTTAGCATATCTAATCACTTCAAATTGCACCATTTACGTATACCTCTGGGTCACAGATTAAACTCATAATATTCTTCCATCTCCATAGGGATTCAAAGCTCAATGATAAATAATTTTTGGAGACTTTAGATTCAAATTTTGTCCTAAAACTCATTAAGTATTTATTGTTCTGTAAATGCAAATCCAGCTGGTATTTTGGACATTTGAGTTTCATGGCGAGAAATCATCAGCTGAACACATTCCCTCCATTCTTGGCAAGTTCATGCTATGCTTCCTGAATGTCATGTTTGCTGTAACTACCTAGTTATACAGTCTTATGATATGCAAGTGAGTTCTAATATAGTTTTCTGAATACTCAGTGGTTCTGATCAGAATCTGTACAGTGGGGAAGCAATCTCTTTGGGCTAAATTTAGGTTGCAAACTGCCTCTGTTTCCATTTTGAATAGCATCTTGTATATATGCATGTGGTTTTTAGATGGTTTTTCATTATCTATTAACAGTACACATACCATAGCATCAGATTATTTTAAGGTTACATGTGAAGTGATTTATTTTCCCTCCTGGCTTAGAATTGTTTGGGGATATTTAGATCAATCTGTGTAACCCTACTCAATTCTTCTTGATATATTTTCATCTATGGATGGTGTAATATCTACAAACTTTGATATACTGTCTTTGATACACCTTCCTTCACCTGTGTAAATGAAAGTATTTATACCTATGAATGTTGTAATATCTTCAACCTTTGATATACAGAACTTTATGCATCTTCCTTCACCTATGTAAAAGAAAAATATTTTCAGCAGGCGGATCCTGTAACGTTTTGGATACTACATGATTCCCTTAGCTAAAATATGACTAGGCATGCTTAATGAGGCTCAAACCGATCCATGGGGAGACACCACTGACTAAAAATGTCAACTACTACTCAGATATCCTCTATGTATGCAGTCAGAGGAACAGTTACTTCAGTTCAGGTGTGGAACTGATGAATTCTCAGCCATTTTCCAAATTAAAAAAAATTACTAAGACAAGGATTGAGGGAATGCTTTCATCTATGTAGAAAATGAATATCAGCCTCACATACAAATTTGTGGTGTGAAGTAGTTGCAACACTGTACTGCAGAAAGAATAATATACTTTTCGATATGGTCTTTCTGGACTCGAGTATGATATCAATATAGTCTTCTGTGACAGATTTTCAAGCACATATGACCATCTGAGAATTCCAGCAGAGTAAATCTTGCTCAAGATAATACCCTTCATGTTATTTGTGACCATCATCGGGACCAGATACTGCTAGGTATCAGAGTTCTGACTCATTTTTCAGTTTTTTTTATCTCATGCTAATTTTTGATGCTTTCTTTCCCCCATGGAATAGTTAGTCATCAGGCCTGTGTACCAGATATCAGCTGCATGACCAGAGGTTGGATGCAATTTACCTCACTGCTGAATTCATAGATACATGGATTTTATTTTATGAGAAACCTTGATCTTCTAGAATGTAGAATATTGTTGTCTGTGGATTTCCTTGGCTCCCTCCATTCTCACGAGGTTCATATCAGTGAAGAAACTGCACACAGAATGTGGAAAATACTTGCTGGGCTACAGGATATACAAAATCAACAAAACTTTCCTTGCATGGGATTAGAACATAGTGGAGAGGAGATTCACTCAGATTAGTCAATGAAATGCTCCCCCTGTATACCTAATGGACAAATGTTTACCCACCTGGATTGACTTGTTAGCCTTGCCTGCTTACCCTGCTTACCCAGTTCCCAGGAGATTTTATTCTCAGCAAGGGATAAGATGGTGAATCAACATCTTACACTTGCTCACTATTTCCCAGTTACTCAAAAATAAGCAGATTCCTCCAAAAGGAGCTCCCATTTCTATAGTCTACCTGGCTTCAGGTCTGAAGCTATGGGCCCAGTCAACAAGAAAAACTCCATAACCAGGACAAAGTAAATCTTTTCTTTCTTTAGTGCTAGGGAGGATGGGCAGCTCTGATGGTGTCTTCCTTATTGTAGGTTCTTCTTTAATCAGGAGAGGTGGAAGAACATTGGAGGAGGGTAAGTTTGATCCATTTAGAGTTCCCATATAATAATAGTAATGAAAATGAAAATGATAATGATAATAATAATAATAATAATAATAATAATAATAATAATAATATAATCATCTTCAGGAGCAGCAGCATCAACATTACCATCATCATAGAAGTTATAGAAGATGGGTAGGGGGGCCAGTTAGGGCTCTTATGGACATGAAAGTGGGAAAGAAAATAAAATTTGAAATGCAAATATAGAAATATACAATTAAAAAAACCAATAAGATTTGCTAAAAATTTTAAAAAATGAAAGAAATTAAAGAAAAGAAATCTGTCAGCGAATTAGACATATTGACTCAGAAATTTAAAGGTCACTGTCAGGGAATGGTAATCAGAGTAAAACTAGTGGACAGTCTGAGATGATGAAGTCTCAACTAGAAACCCTTCTCTCTCCCAGATGTCAGTGTCAGACACAAACTGCACTATAGGAATCCAAAGTATGAAGGAGTTTACAACGAGATGTGGACACAATACTTGTTTTTGCCTTTTTCCTTAGCACCTTTCTCTTCAGGAAAATAATAATAAAAGCCATGAACTCTCAGGAAAAAAACTGTGCTCATCACAACCCCTGGTTTTTTGAATAAAGAAATTAATGATTTAACTGTCTGATTTTCAGGAACCATTACTACAAGGAAAGTCCAGATGCTTCAAAAAGTATGACCGCCCCCAATTCCCGTATATGTAAAGATCAGATCAAGGCTATCTCTTCAGTGGAACCACTCAAACCCTACCCAGAAATCACAGAGTATTCCCAAGGACCATGTATTTCTTTCTTTTTTTTATACCAAGACAGAAGTACAGCTTCCTTCTCCCCATCTCTTATATCTTCAACCTCTTTGTTCTCCCTCCCAAGTGGCTGGTTCCTCTGAATAGAAGGATAATTGGTAAACCCTAGAGGTACTGAAGGAATATCTGAGGTACAATTAAAGACACGACAACACTTGTGACATCACAGAAGAAGCTAGGGCTCTCCAGGGTACAAGACATTTTTCAGGGAGGGCCTAATGATGATATCACTGAGAATTGCCATGCCTTCCCTGCTGAACAGCTTTCCTTACATTGACCAGATTCAAGGGTACCCTTCCCAGGAGAGTCTCCTGTGACACAGTGGAAACCTTTATGTACTACATCTCTAAAGCAAGAGACTTCTTTTGCTTCATTAGTAGTTACATGCTCTGAATGGAGAAAGTTAGTCAGGGGCTTGGCATGGGTAGAAATGTTCCAGGAATGTGGAGTGGAGGAGATTCTTCTGAATAATAATTTTATTCAATGGACCATTCCTGTGAAATATGATTCAATTTCTTAGGTTTTCTCTGTTTCCCAAAGGATAGTGTTTTCCCTACAGACCTTTAATTTTATTAAAGTGAGTATTTTATTACATTTTCTTACTGTACATTCCTTTATATGGGACTTTATATATAAAATTCTGTTTTCCAATTCAAGTTTTTGCAATGATTTTGGCAACAAAGGGGGTTCAGCTATAGAGTGAATATAGCATTGTATTTATTGTGTAACCCCTCCAAATGATAAACTCCCAAATCCTTATTTTATCCAACAATTACCAGACAGAGGTAAAGCAAAAAACAACATGGTTTACAGAGTGTGGTTCTGTAGTCCCATTAGATATCAGTTCTCTAATTTCTACTTTCATGTGTTCCCATGGCCAGACTTGAGGATTATAGATGTTTTACCATAATCCTTTCTTCTGTCCAAACATAAGTTATAGGAGGAGGTCACAGAGAGGAATGTCTTGAGGTCCAGGGAAACCTCAACATCAACAGTTTCATCAGAAAAGGAGGAAGTCTATTTGGCACTGTCATTAGTGGATTCTCCATTCTTGACCTAGTTGTTCAGAATGCACATTAAAATTCCACCTAACATCCAAGCTATAAGAGCCACTATATATATATATATATATATATATTCACCAAAACTAGGTATGATTGAATGAAGCCAAGAGTGCATCCTGCCCAGAACTTTATATAGATCTCCCCTGAGAGACACAGCTAGAGAATGCCAACTACAGAAGTGAGTGATAGTGGCAAGCCAGTGACCTTTAAATGTACCTCTTGTTCGTAGATTTTGAGATAGGATTACAAGACATGTGTAAGTGAGGTGTCTGAGGGTACCTGGAAGGAAATTGGGGTCAAGCAACGTGAGGAAGGACGCCAATACAAGAGTCTGAACCACGCGTCAAATTTATTTTTCTCCATATCTGAATTTATACCATAACATGGGTATTTTTCATGTTCGGCATGAAGGGAATTCTAATGTCTGAATGGAAACTCACTTCCCTTTCCTACCTAGGCTACGGCATTTACTTAGCCCAAATGTTTTCACTCCTAAGGAGATAAACATTTCAAAATTTCATAATGTCAATGTCTACCACTAAATTTATAGCATAAAATTTCTACCATTCAAAGTCTTCCCCATGCATGTTCCTGAAGCCCTTAGCTTTATTCATTTTACTAACAGGTTCTGTACCCAGTAGTGCTTGTTTACATGCAATGTTTGTCATTGGCTTTGAACCAGCTGCTCAGTCTTAGGTACAGGACCTTACCTAAACACAAGTTTCTCCATTTTGAGTTAAGCTGTTGCTAGTACGGTTTCTTAGGTTTTTCAACTTGAAGAACTGTCAAAGCTCTTACTGTCCCTACAGAGTTATGACTAGTAATGACCTGGTTCAATACTACAATCATGAGAACTGAGCAACTACACTTTCATAAAATTCAAATTGAATCACTACACGTCTCTGAAATGCTGTTTTAACGTGGATTCAGTAGTTACTGTTTTCAACTCATCCCTCTTAAACTTTAAAATGTAAGCATTACTCATGCAGAAAATGCTTTCTCAAGAAAGGAAAGGGATTCTAAATTTTTCATTGAGTTTGGGTTTAACTTACTTGTGGAGAATACACTTCATTTCTTGGATAAATCCAGCATGCCACACACAGCACAGAGGAGGTCAGTTATTTGAGGGTTATGTGTTTGTGTGTGTGTGTCTGTGTGTGTGTGTGTTTGTGTGTGTGTCTGAGTGTGTGTTTGTGTGTGTGTCTGTGTGTATGTGTGTATGTGTGTGTCTGTGTGTGTACATTTGTTTGTTTGTGTGTGTGTGTGTGTGTATCTAGTGTCTAGTTCACTCCACAGTAAATCATGCTAGGTTTTGAAGAAGCACACTTGTTCAAAGATACCATGGCCTCCTTTGTTTTGCATGCCTCTTTAGCATATCTAATCACTTCAAATTGCACCATTTACTTATACCTCTGGGGCACAGACTAAATTCATAATAGCCACCAATCTCCATAGAGATTCAGAGCTGATTGACAAATAAATTTTGGAGTCTTTCGATTCAAATTTTGTCCCAAAACTCATTAAGTACTTATTGTCCTCAAAACTCAAATCTAAGTGGTATTTTGGACTTCTGAGTTTCATGCCCAAACCTCATGCACTACATGCACTCCCTCTACTGTTGAAAAGTTCAAGGAATGCTTTCTGTATGTCATGTTTGCTGTGACTACCTAGTTATACAGTCATGTGATATGCAAGTGAGTTCTAATATAGATTTCTTAATACTCAATGGTTCTGAACAGAATCTGTGAAGTGGGGAATCAATCTCTTTGTGCTAAATGTAGGTTGCAAACTTCCTCTGGATAATGTTTGAATAGCATCTGGTATATATGCATGTGCTTTTTAGGTGGTTTTTCTTTATCAATTAACACTCCACATACCATAGCATCAGATTATTTTAAGTTTCCACGTGAAGTGATATCTTGTCCATCCTGGCTTAGAATTGTTTGAGGATTCTTAGATCAATCTGCGTAGCCCTACAGAATTGTTCTTGATATATTATCTTCTATGGATGGTGTAATATCTACAACCTTTGATACACAGCCTTTGATACACCTTCCTTCTCCTGTGTAAAAGAAAATATTTACAGCAGATGGATCCCGTAATGTTTTGGATACTACATGATTCCTTTAAATGAAATAAGTATATACATGCTTATTCAGGACCAAACAGATCCATGGGGAGACACCCCGACTAAAAATGTCAACTACTATTCAGATGTCCTATATGTATACAGTCTGAGGAACAGTCACTTCAGTTCAGGTGTGGAACTGAAGAATACTCAGCCATTTTCCCTATTAAAAAAACAAAACAAAACTAAGGAAAGGAATGAGATAATGCTCTTATCTACGTAGAACATTAATATCAGTCTCAATACAAATGAGTGATGTGAATTAATTTCAACCAAGTACTGCAGAAGGAATAATATACTTTTTTGTATGGTCTCTCTGGATTAGAGTATGATATCAATACAGTTTTCCGTGACAGATTTTCAAGCACTTATGAACTTCTGAGGACTCCAGGATAGTAATTCTTGCTTAACAAAATAACCTTCATGTTATTTGTGACCCTGCATGGGATCACTTCTTCCTATGTATCAGAGATTTGACTCATTTTAAGTCTTTTTTTTATCTTATGCTAATTTTTATGCTGCATGATCAGAGGTTGGTTGTAATTTCCTCCCTGCTGAATTCACAGCTACAAGAAAGTGTTTCTTATGAGAAGGACTTGATATTCTAGAATGTAGAATGTTGTTGGCTGTGGCTTTCCTTGGCTCCCTCCATTCTGTCAAGGTTCATATCAGTGAAGAAACAGCATTCAGAATGGGGAACACTATTGTTCTGACACAGGACAGACAAAGTCCACCATACTTTCCTTGCATGGGATGAGAACACAGTGGACAGGGGATTCAGTCAGCATAGTCAATGAAATGCTCTCCCTGTATACCCAATGGCCAAATGTTTACCCATCTGATATGAGTTGTTAGTCTTACTTGCTTAGCCTGCTTACCCAGTTCCCAAGATGCAAAGAGGAGACTTTGTTCTCAGCAAAGGATGAAGTGGTGGAACAACATCTTACTTTTGCTCACTGCTTCCCCGTTCTTCCAAGGTAAGCAGATTCCCCCAAATGGAGCTTCAATTTCCATTGTCTCCCTACTTCAGATCTGAAGCTATGAGCCCAGGCAACAAGAATATCTCCATAACCAAGACAAAGTAAAACTTTTCTTTCTTTAGTGCTGGGGAGGATGGTAAGCTGTGATGGTGCCTTCTTTATTGTACGTTCTTCTTGAGAGAGGAGAGGGGGAAGAGCTTTGGAGGAGGGTAAGTCTTGATCCATTTAGAGTTGCAGTATAATAATAATAATAATAATAATAATAATAATATAATAATAACAATCATCATCATCACGATCATCATCATCAATACAATCACCATCACCATCATAAGGAATTAGACTGGTAAGATGATTCAGCATTTAAGATCAATGAATGCTTTTCAATAGGATATGAATTTAATTCCCAGCAAAAACATCGTGGCATACAACCATGTATAATGGCATTTGATGCCCACTTCTATTGTGTCTGACAGTTACAGAATACTCTTACAAAAGAAATAAAATAAATCTTTAAATTAAAAAATAAAAGTTTACCTATTTAAGTTACAGTGCTTCTGTAGCTGACCAGCTCTCTGTGTTCCTCTGAGGACAGAAAATGCATTCTCTGTCTATTTAAATCCATGTTGATGGCTTAAACATTACTTGCCATATCCCAATACTGTTATTCAAAACTCAGCTTCTGCTTTTCTGAGAAATAAAATAGCTTCTTATCACACTCCTATCCTTTCTTCATGTCCTGCCTCTGAGTGGCACATAAGAAAATTAGTTTGTAGATGAGGACATTACAGTCGCATTTTCTTGTGGTGTGAGAAAACTGAGCTTAACATAGAAGTGTCAGGACTGTCTAAAAAGAAGTGGGCATAATGTCTAACTTCTCAACAAATGCTTTTGGTGCAATGATCCGGTATACATGGGAATTTTTCCAACTCACAGTTCATTTCTGGAGCTCAATAGTCAGTTTTTCCATCTTCTAAATCTGTTGTACTTGCTCATTGATGGTGGAAGGTTGTGATGATGGCTTTCCAGCAGATCCTGTAGATAAACACAAGGGAACATGCATAGCAATGGCCCACGAACTGGAGAGAATATGCTGAGTCCCCCAGTGAAGCCTGATGAAAGAGGAAATCTACAGACACCTTGAAGCACTGAAAGAGGAGGAAAGCTCTCTTCCAGCTGGATCTATTAGCTGCTTTATTTCTCCCAACCATAATACATAGAACTATGCCTCACTCATTTCTGTAATCCCCCTGTCCCTAAACTACAAAATCTGGACAAGACATAAAGAAATGGAGTACAATTTCAGTTCATATATGATGGGATGCAGGTAAGTCTGGAATCCATTGTGTTTAGGACCACCGAGACTTCATTATATATTTTCAAGACAAAAAGAGTCAGAGACCTTGATACATGTTCAGGGGAGTAGCACTCTGTCCATTCTTGGAATATCATTCCAATGACATGTACAGGAATCCTCTGAAGATGAAGTTCAATATTCTACCCGGAGAGTCAAAGCTTTTTACCTCTGTGAATCTTATTGGTATTCTTTCTTATGCAGAATGATATTAAGAATCTTGTAGTAGACCACCTGCATGCTTGTCAATTCCTGACACTCTGCCAAAAAATCATCAGTTATTCTTGACTCTGAGATTCTGCTTTAGGAATCCAGAAGCTTCAGATCGTAATTCCTACTCCTAGAAGCCCTGAGCAAAGCCCACCTAATCCAGGAAGCTCCTCATCAGCAACCCAGGGATCTCACTCTCTGCTTTCCACCAGATAATTTGTTTTGAACTTTTATAACAAGGAAGAATCTTAAACTCTTCTTCCTCTCTATCTTGTCTCTCCATGCTCTCTGTTTTCTCTGTAAATACTTTGATCATTCTGAAAACCATGTCTGTCGGTAAACCAATAAGGACTAACTAAAACCCACAAGGGCATTTTCTTTTTCCATAACACTAGTGACATCACAGATAATACCATGGAAATTCCAGCATACACTAGAGTATCCAGAAGATGTTCCCCTTCAACAGCAAATAATTACCCATTAACTAGCTCTTCTCCAAATCAAAAAGCCAAATTGCCCTTTCCAAGAGCTTTGCCTGAGATACAAGGGAAGACTTTCAATAACTCTCTCTTCTAACCCAGAGCTATCACTGATTAATTGAAATTTTCCCACCTTCATGCATGAATACTGAAGACTCAATTTTCAAACACAGCCCAGAGTTGGTTCCTCCCCACCTTATGTAGCACACACAAAATTACAAGGCAGAAAGGAAGCTAACAACTTAGGTCAGGATGATTGTCAGCGAAGCAATGATTCCACACAGTTAATCCATCTCAGGGGAAATCTTCTATAGCTAAATGTACAATTTCTTCAAATTCCTCATCTACTGGTCCTGATAATTAATATTGGAGGGTTGGAATGCTGCCTTCCCAGTAGGGCAGGTTCATGAATAAATACAATTAGGCTAAGACTTGGGTGAGATCCACAGAGTAGTACAGTTTGTATGGGGGAGTAAAACATAAAGAAAACTTACATAAATTCTGATAAAAACTTCCCTCAGAGCCTCAAAAATGACTTATTTTATCCATGAGAGTTTTAGTGATGTGATCAGCTGTTCACAGTTCTGGCTATAGGTACAATTTTAGTCATCAAAACCAAACACTCACAGAAAGCATGATGGGCCAATCTTGGAATGAGCAATTAACAAGTCAAGCTGAACTAAAGAGAGGAATCATGTGGAGGAAACAGACAGATCAAGACAAAGACATAAAGACAGGCAGACAGGCAAACAAGCAGACAGGAGACAGACAGACAGACAGACAGACAGAAAGACACACACACACATACACACACACACACACACACACACACAACAACAAAGGAGAATTCATAGAAAAAAAGATGTTGTAGATCTTTGGAAAGGAGCGTCAACCAGTGATAAAAATTGTTCTGTTGGGTGCCACATGTTGCAACTTCTATACTATTGAAAGGGTGTCATTACTACATTTTTCGACAACATCCACTAGGAATATACAGACAGGGAAGGGTAAATTAAGGGTACTGACTAGGTATTCTTAAACTATACAGGTTTATTAAATCCCCATGTTACCTTTCTTCTGATGCTGGCAGTCCCAGCAAAGGAAAGCCAGCCCATGGTCAGCCTGACATGCATTTCTTGGATCTCTGAAAATTTACTTTCCATACATGCTTATTGGGCCCTAGGCTTGTTGGGAATTGTTGAATATGTTACATCTTCTCAGTTCTTAAATTTCTAGTATAGTAGAGTTGGATGTCAACTCTATTTCTAATCGTGGTTCTCCAGAGGACAACAAATTTATATCCCACTGTGGTTTATGATGCAAGAAAGTGAATAAACTGGCCTGAAATGTGTTATAATTAGTAAAGACTGTTGTAGGAAATAGTAAAAATAGGACAGAGAGGCAGACAGACAGAGAAAGAGAGATGAGACAGAGAGACAGAAAAAGACACATTCCCAGAGAGAGCATGAAAGAATATGCCTTGTGTATTTGAAGCTAAAAATAATTTTTGAATATATAAACAAGGTATGAAGGACTGCCTGCAAATCCTAGTAACTAAGAAAGAATCCTGGAGCCAGTTGTTATTGGGGCTTCATACAGCTTGGTCTTTACCTGAGTGAGACATTAAATTTCTATGAGCAAATCCTTACATGGAAAATGAAGTTATGGTGGCCAAGTAAATCTAACACAGAATTGTCCCCTCTGTCTACATCTCATTACTCTGATCTCCCATGTCTCAAGAGGCTGAATGGTCTTCCACAACCGTGGACACGAGGTCTAGCACACAAGGGACAGCACCTATCTTCAAAAGTGCTTCATCTGAGCCTACCCTTCCTTCTTGATAGTACTCAGGAAGCTAACAGACAGGTTAGACTTTGCTTAACTGGGTGTCAAAGTTCAGACATGAGACTCCCACTCTGTGATTGTCAACACTTCCATGTTTCCATTGGGAGGGCGGTGTCACAATGTCCAACTACTGCCTTCTCACTCCTTTCACATGTGTCATTAGACCGAGTTGACAGCCTCCTCAAGCCTATACACAGCTCCACATGATGCTACTTGGCTTCAGAGCCCTCATTTCTGGCCATGGAAGCCAAAAGAACAATGTCAGTGTTAACTGTGATAATGTGGACATGCCAGGACATTTCCTCCAAGTTTTACTTTCGAGTGTATTCTCTTATTGCAGATTATGCTACTCTTCCTAGAAGGCCATGTTATGGTAGAACATTTGGATTCTGCCTCATCCACAGTTTGCATATTTCTTACAAAGACTCTTTTCCGTGACAAGGTTTATGTAATCTTGCATGGACACTAACCATTTAAGCACACAAACAGACACACACACACATACACACACAAACACACACACACACACACACACACACACACACACACACACACACACACGGATTGGTAAAATAGAGATGTCCTTATTGAAGAAAAGTTAGGTCAGTTATTCTAGAACGAAGAGTTGCACTGAAATCTATTACCCTATGAAGGAGGATGGGAAGCAATTGTGAGTAGTGCTTTTCCCCACAACTTGACCACATGAACAATGAAGTATGACACAATAGATCAAAGCCTAAGACCAGGAACACACACAGTCAATTGAATGCAAATAGCTCATCTCTCTGATCTCTAACGGAAGAGTTCAGGTGTTTCCCACACCTCTCCTGCATAGTATTTCATTGCACTTCAGTGCTAGAACACTGAAGGATATTCAAGAACATACCTGCTCTCTATAAGCACCTACTACCTCCAGGGACTCAGATAAGCCAGAATTCATTCCCTGTTTCCACACTAGATAAGGCACAGGTAATCAGTTGAAAACTGCTAAACTGAGATTTTAGGAAACCTGTTGGGGACATCAGTTCAGGAAGCCAGATGCCCTGGCCAAGACCTTCGAGATGGGGCTTCACAGAGATGGCAGATTTGGAAAGACGACAAGGTTGAAGACATGATGCCTTTCTTGCTAAGGAATTGGAGACCTGCCCTTCAGAGAAGTTGGCTTCAAAGAATGAAGTCTTCAAGCACCTCTCCTTGGAACAAGTGCTTGTTCCTATGGGCATGGTGGGGGGGGCAGCTGCATTTCAACCTCAGGCACTGGAGAGTCTACGGGTCCAGAACTTCTTGAGCCAGCTCAATGTGGGATGACTTAGGTGGAGAACCACTAGCTTCCTCACTTCAACTAGAACAAGGAAGGATGTTCTGCTCTGTCCCCCAGCCTTGGAAAGACACCTTCATCCCTGTTCATGCCCAAGGTTCCTATGGTCCTCACCTCTTTTCTTCTGTGTCAGCTGAGGTATGTTGACATACCTCACTTTGTTCGAGCTTTCCTTAAGAGCTCTAAACCCCCAACCTGTCCTGTACACTCCATCTCTATTGTTCTATTTAGCTTGATTTTTTTTAAAACAAAACATGAGCAGGAAGTGGATTTCTCAAATGGCTAGTGCTTGCAGTCTTCTAAAGTTGAGGTCCACGTGAACAAAATGAATTGTGGGCAGTAACTCACTCAGACAGATCTTTATGCATATTTTCTAGGCTTTCGATGATGTTTAAAATGTGAGGTATTGGGGCAGGAAATTATAAAATGGTAGCAACAACGAACCATCGTGTGTCTCTGTTAAGGTTTGTTTTATTCAAAGTGACAAACGCTCCTCCCATGACTCCATATTTAAGGAGGTACAGAGGTGAGCTAGGTCCATAAAACGATGGGCTTAGGACCCAGGGCTGGTGGTTGTCTTCCCCAGTTTGTCATTCAAATATATCTTGCCACCAACCGGTTATAGCTGCAGTTCACAACCTGTGTGTGGGTCACAATCCCCTTGACAAACTTCAGTCTCCAAATGTATTACCTACTACAATTCATAACAGTAGCAAAATTACAATAATGAAGAAGCAACAAGAATAATTTTGTCATCAAGAGAAGTAACAACATAGGAACTGTTTTAAAGGTTGGCAGCATTAGGAAGGTAGGTCACTTACAAATAGTCCAAGAAAGAGCATCTAGCTATGGGCCAAATAAACAAAATACAGGATTTCCAGCATGCCAGTAACATGGGATAAAATGCAAGCTGGGGAGATAGTATTGTGGGAAGCAGTGCCTGCTGTGAAATTACCAGCACCTGCATGACAGCCCATAACATATAATTGGAGTGATAATGACAGAACACATGGAAGGGCCCATGGCGGGGGCTGGGGATTTAGCTCAGTGGTAGAGCGCCTACCTAGGAAGCGCAAGGCCCTGGGTTCTGTCCCCAGCTCCGAAAAAAAAAAAAGAACCAAAAAAAAAAAAAAAAGGAAGGACCATGGCTAAAGCCACATATATAGCAGAGGATGTAATTGTTTGCATCAATAGGAGGAGAATACCTTGGTCCTGTCAAGGTTATTTTCCAGAGTGTGGGGGAATGCCAGATGTTTAGGTGGGGGAGGGTGGGAGGAAGAGCATCCTCATAAGAGCAATGAGGGCTGCTGAGAATAAGTATACACAAATAGACTCTATGAAAGCTACATGTGATACTCACCCTGATTGTATTTATCAATGACACAAAATTTTGTTTCTCACAAAGAGAATAAATCATCAAGAGTCTATGCTGACCATGGCCACACCAGGTCCCTTTGAGGGGCCTTGCCCTCTCCAGGCTCTGTGGATGGAGCCAAGAGTACCCTACTGGGCTCAGTGAAGCACTGACTCTAATTCACATGGCCCTGATATGAAGAGGGAGCATATTGATTCTTCTTGTTGTTGCAATCACAAAATACAAAGCAAAAACTTAACGAAGACAGGAGTGTTTGTTTACCAGAGTCTGAGATTGATGTCTCCTGAGAGGCTCCGCCAGAGCCTTACTGATACAGATGAGGATGCTTACAGCTAATCATTAGACTGAGCACCCTGACACCAATGGAGGAGGAGTTAAAGAATGGTCTGGAGGAGCTGACGGGGGTTGCAACCCCATAGGAAGAGCAACAATATCAACCAACCAGACCCCCACCCCCAGAGCTCCCAGAGACTAATCCACCAACTGAGGGGTACACATGGAGGGTCCCACGGCTCCAGCCACATATATAGCAGAGCATGGCATTGTCTGTTATCAATAGGAGGAGAGGCACTTGTTCCTCTGAAGGCTCATTTCCCCAATGTGGGGGAATGCCAGGGTGTTGAGATTGGAGTGGGTGGGAAGGAAAGCATCATCACTGAAGCAGGGGGAGAGAGAATGGGAGACAGGGGATCCAGGAAAGGGGATACCATTTGACATTAAAATACATAAAATTCCAATAAAAAAGAGACAGGAAGTGTTTATTTTGTCCAATTTTTTGACCTGGTACCATCCATCATGATGGGGGAAGCACAGCAACTGGAGTGTGATGGCCACATTGAAGAACTGGAGGGTGTTCTGCTTTCTTTCATTCGTTCTTTCTTTGTTTCCTTGTTTTAAATTCCATATATAGGTGTTTCCCTTGCTTTTATGCATCTGTATAAAAGATAGATAAAGAGAAGCCATTAGAAACTTAGGGAAGAAAAGCAGGTATAGCAGTCAATAAGAAATGGGAGGCCACAGGGCTCAAGTCAGTTTCCCTCAAGACCACATGTGTATTCATCAAGACAAGAGACAGGAGCAGGGCATAGAACTCAACAAGAGTAATCAATGCTTATGAGTCACCATGTTGGTGCAAGGGTCTGAACTCAGGTCCTCTGTAAGAGCAGTAACGGTTCTCAACTACCAAGCCACCTCTCCAGTCACACACAATCATTGTTTATACAACCCCCCAAACACAGCACCACTTGATGTGTCTAAACACGAATACTAGACTTGTGGTGTGATGTATTTGTGTGAATGTTCATTCAGTGTGATACAATCGCTCTTGTATTCATAAATTTTGGCATAGCTGTTTTCACTTGGAGGTTCTCTTCTTTCGAAGCTTTGGTGTTTACATACATCTTAAACAGAGGAACCGCCCTGACAGCCTACCCCCACATCCCTGCCATTTACAGCTATGCCTGCCTTTCTTCAATAATTTAGACACCACCTCAGACTCTACTCTTTCCTTTTGTTCAGTGTAGTAGACTCTCCAAAACCATAAAATGGAATCCCAGATGCAGAGGGAATAAGTTTTGCTGTTTTTTACTTTGTTTGCCTTTAGTTGCTTTTTCCCACTTTCACTGGTTCGACCTTCTGACACATTCAGTGGCAGGTACTTAATTCTGCCAGCATTTTGAGTAGGGCTGTGGGTGGTGTGTGATAAAAGGAAAATTACTGGAGAAAACTCACTGGGATTTTGACGATAAATACAAAGTGTTTATTGACCTGATTTTTCAGTTACACAAAACCCTGGAAGGAACTGACTCAAAATAAAACCACATCTGATAATTTGCTCGAAGGAAAAAAAAGCCTTAAAAACAAAATTTATCCAACAATATAAGCCCTAAGTTGTAATGATTGACCCTCTACAAAGAGAAACCTTATTAAAAAAAAAGACAATTTTGATTTTTTGTTTAACAATTTCATATACTTATATAATGAGTTTTAGTTCTTTCCTTTCTTTATTTCCCTTCCCAATTCCCCTCCCTCATCCACCTCACTTTTTCTCCCATCCCATCCTTCATTTCCCCCTTGCTTCCTCCCTAATCCTCCTCTGTCGTCCCCTAGGTCAACTCCTTCTCTCACTCCATCCCCTCTCCAATTGGCAACGATATTTTGAATAAGTCCCCCCTCCTATTTCATGTCTCTTTTCTGCTTGTAATCACTAAGTTTAATTAATTACATGAGCACAGAGGAATTCGACAGAACAACTTATCTATGGGTACAGGAATGAAGAAGGTAGCGAAGCAGAAATTTCTGGTTTCTTTGGAGACTCAACTGTGTCATGGATGTTCTGGAAACTGTCTTAGGAGAGGATGTTTTGCTGAGAACAAACACATGGTGTTTCTGGTAGCTGCCTGGGAAAAGGGCATGTGATGTTTACAAAGGGTACGAGTATAACCCTGGACAACAGTGGGCAACACCATGGCATTGACTTGCCTTGCCACTCTTCGCTGATGATCAATGGACTTTGATGACACTGGTTTTCATTGACAATGCTGTGGCATTTGTTCACCTTTCCTTCTTCACTGACCATTGTTTGTCATGGCTTTGTAGAAAGAAAAGCACCGGAGAACTTCTTGTGGTGACATTGTGGTGGCTTCTTGCTGCCTCCTCAAACCCAGGCCAATTGGAAGAGCACAGCAATTTCTTCTCAGTTGAACTGTCCTTGGTGATTCGTGAATAGTGTTTGCAAGTAGATCGACCTACCTATGTTGATTCATGTCAACTGAACTGATATCCTATTGATGAAGGTTTAAATCGCCCCAGAGAACTATTTCTAAGCAGGAACACAACATCCTTTGTTTGCCCTATTATCCTTTTCTTTCCACTACCTCTGGTGGGTGGTGGGCTAAAGGAAGGTTAAAGGGTTTAAGAACACTTACTAAAGTAGGTCTTGAAAAATCTAAGCCTGCAGGATAGAACACCTCCTCGAATAAATGTTGATTGCCAAAGGAGGGGAGGAACTTTAAGACCTCTCGCATCTGTAATGAAGTGATGAGGGGCCCAGTCTTGTGCCCATGACCATAGCTACAATCATTTTAAGAGTTCAATGACTAGGTCCAATCTATAAGATATCCTTTTGCTGTCCACTTCCCCATCTTCTGGTTCATATATTCCTTCCACCCACTCTTTCATGATGTTCTCTGAGCTGTGGAGGAGAAGACTTAGCTGTCCTATTTCCACCTGAACAGTTCAACACCACTGATGCCCAGTACTTTTTCCTGCTGTACATCTCTGCCCATGGTAGTCAAAGGCTTCTTCTCTGATGAGCGATGAGTACAACACTTATCTGTGGATACAAATATGGATGTTTGGAAGGAAGTTCGACAATGTATTTACCATTATGTTCTTTCATAGGGCCTATATCACCCTAACCATAGGTTCTTGATGACTTTACAGAACCTGGTGTGTATTCCCTTGTGTGTAATATGCCTTGTATCCAATTGGAAGGCCACTGGTTACTCCCATTACTGTGATGGCACTAACCATTAGTGGCACATCTTGCCTGACATTTAGCTTGAATGGTTCACCCCCGAGTAAGTTTGTAGATGATTTTCTCCCACAGAAGCTTAAATAGCACTTTCTTGAACCATGAATGCTAGCCATTATAGAGGATGCTTCCACCTCAGCTTCAAATAGACCCTTCTGTGACCTGTGACCAAAAGGATTCAGTGTCCTCAGGAATAGGGTCTTACCATCAAGTTCTGGAGGGCTACAAAGAACACTGGCAAAAACCTGTAAAATTTTGATGGCTTTTGTGATCTCGCTGGTCAGCAACTTTCAGGAAGACATCCCACATCTGGCACTGTGATTTTTGCTTAATTTTGGTTTTCTGTTGCTCCGATGAATACACTCACAAAGTCAACTTTAAAAGGCACATCTTTATTTCATCTTATCTGTTCCAGCCCGTATTCAAGGAAAACCGAGACAGGATTGTGAAACAGAAACTACAGAGACTGCTCACTGGCTTGCTTCTAAGCTCACATTCAACTACCTTTGCAGAGACCAAACACACCTGCGTAGCGCGGTGCTGCCCACAGTAGCCCAGAGACTTCAATATTAGTTAACAGTCAAGGAAATGCCACCTAGACATAGTCAAGGCCAATCTAATGGAGGAATCTCCTCAACCGAGGTTCTTTCTTCCTAGACTAGCCATCAATGACTATACTAGAAATCAATGAAAATAAAAAAAGAAAAGAAATCAATAGCTTCAGGGGGAGCATGGCTTATCCATGGAGGGTGCCTCCATTTGAACTCAACAGTTGATCTTGTAGATATATTCTGTAACACAACGTTTTATAACCCCTCTCACCAAACCCGGTTCTAACCTAATCACCTAAGGGGAGATGGAGTGGAAAGTAAGTTTTAAAAAAATAATTGGAGCAGAAAGAAATGCTTTTTGGAAATAAAGTAAAAAAGGAAGCATTTCTGCATCCTAGATGCTTTCCTCACATCATCTGTGTAAAGATAATGAAAACCGTTACGTTCCATGTACAATATTTTCCGAAGTTACAAATCATATAAATAATACTGCTTATCTTTCATAAAACACATTGGCACTAATCGTTTTGATTTGTTTTTCTAACTCACTCCTAATGTAGATCTGATGAAGTGGAATTGTTCGCCTGCTCATTTATACATGAGGGAACTGAGGGTTAAACGTCGGGCCAATTTCCCAATACTCTAATGTAATAAATGGCTGAGTAAGACAGCCACACTTTATCTGGCTTCATGGCATGGCCGCGTGAGAAATGCAAGTCAAGGTACCTTGGCAGGGAATCCCAAGGATCAGTACATGGCAGCTGAAAGTTGTCTTGGATGCAAGACTGAAAGTAAGGCACAATTCAGCCGAGCCCCACCTCAGGATTCCTGAAACAGAACACCAGAATATGTTAGAGAGCGAGGGACTAAACTAAACATCTGGGAGTCCTCAGCAGATTGTACAGATCCAGGGCTGAGGGTTCATAATTATGTTCGTCTTTGTGGGGGTAGAAAGGAACACTTATTTAGATTCCCACCTCCTACTATGTGCTACTACAGTGGAAGCAATACCTTAAGTCCAAGGTATTTTGTTTTGTTCCTGTGTGTGTGTGTGTGTGTGTGTGTGTGTGTGTGTGTGTGTGTGTGTACATGCATGCATGTGCAGTGTATAATGCAGGGCCTAATCCATTTCTCTTCTACCTTATTCATTGAAGCAGCATTTCTCAGTTAAACCCAGAGTTCACCAATAGGACTAGTCTTGGCAGCTGTCTTTCCATGGGGATCTGCCCTATCTCTACCTCCCTGGACTGGGAATCTATGTGGGCCACAAAACCTACCCATCATTTACCTGAGACCTGTGAGCCATCTCCTCAACTGCTAAGGTTCAAGTCCCGGTGTTGGACTCATCTCCTTTACTTTTGATTTCTTATGCTTTTTTTTTTTTTTTTGTCTTGGTAATAATATCAGAACCAGGTTAAGGTTTGACTGGCTCACTCAAACTATCAATCAAATCCCTCCATACAAATGTGTTCTAATAAGGAGGAGGACACTGCTGACCCTCTGTTTTGTAAAGTCATACCTTAACAGATGAGTTAAAGGATGGGATTATCCTAGTGGGTGATTGGGGATACTGTTGTTGATGTTGAGGGGCGATGGCAAATGAGGGGCCACAGCTGAGTCACTTATAATAACAGATACAAAGCTGAGTGTGGTAGTCGATTCCTATATTCTCAATACTCACGAAGATCACAAGTTCAAATCCAGCCTGGGCTACATAGTATGTCCAAAGACAGCCTTGGCTACATCGTAAATCCAAGGGCAGCCTGGGGTACAGAGTAAGTCCATGGCCATCCTTGGCTACATAGTAAGTCCATGGCCAACCTGGGCTACATAGAATGTCCAAGGTCAGCTAGTCCTACTTACCTGGCTCTTTTTTTATACAACAACATTTTTTTTTCCTTTTTGGTTTCTGTCTCTCCTATTTCCTCTACACTGATACCAGTGCTGCAGTTTGGGGGTGTGGGGGAGAACTTTCATCATTTCTGATGGTCCAGGATCTCCCAAGCAGCATGGCAAACCAAACTGTGCAGCAAACAAGTCTGTTGCAATTGTTGAAGAAAAATATTAAGACAGCTGAAGTGCTGTCTGAGGAAATGGCTCTAAGATGTGACAACGCATTGGGAGACTGGGCTTGGATCTTGTGCTAGTTTCCTCGTGATAAAAACAATGATGTTTTCAACCAGAGTCTGTGTTGGGAATAAAATGCTGTGCCTCCATTTCAACACTGCATAATCTCCATATGGCAACCCTGGAAATCTTGTCTGATATTAAACAGATTATAGGAGAGAAAAGTTGTGTATGAACACTGTCATTGAAAAGGGTTTAAACGATGAATTTTTTTTTTTTTAATTTTTGTCTGTGGTACCAGGTTCTGTGTTCTGAATAAACTCTAAAGCACGGCAATTTTTTTTTAATCACCAAACAGAATGTACCTTATATTTTTCTATCTAGGTCTAATCGAGACGACAAATACCGTTCTTTGCTTTAAAAAAGAAAACTAATTGTGTATCATTGGCTTTTTTTTTTTTTTGCTAATTTCTTATATTTAGTGTTTTGGGATTCATTTTATCAATTATTTTTCATTGAATTAATTATTTTATTTTCTAGTGTAGATAAAAATTTAGGATGCTGGTCTTTGTTTCTAATCTAAGAATTAGTGTTGTAAGGAAAGTTTCCTCTTAGCACCTTCATAGATATGTCTCACACATTTTGATAGTATGTTTTCTATCTTCTTCTTTTTTTCTTGCTGTTCCATAGTTTCATTATTTCTTGACATATGGATTACTTGTGAATGTGTAATTTAATGTATCTGGACTAGGAGACTCCTGTTGTCTCTCATTGAAGACTTCTATTTTAGTTTTGTTGTATTAGCAGAACACATCCCGAGGAGCTGGAGATGCAGCTCAGTGGACAGAGTGCTCACTTGGCTCTCACAGAGCTCTGGGCTCAACCTACAGTACCTCATCAGCCTGGTGTGGTTTTGCATGCCCATAGTCCCGTTACCAGGAGGAGAACCAGGAATTCAAAATCATCCTTGGGTGCATAGTGTGTTTGAGGTCAACCTGGGATACATGAAACCTGTATAAACAAATATGTCCCACAAGACATCTTTTCTTAGGCATTTGCCATACTTTGTTCTGTGGGTTCTGATTGTCTGAAAAGTCCAGGGGTACTTGAAGGAAAAGAACATCCTGGTGCTACTAAGGACTGTCAGTCAGAGATATTGGCTGGTGAAGCCATCTCATCCTAGCTCTTTTTCTGCCTGCTTTTGTTGCTGTTGTGCTGACCCATGTCCACAGCTGTACTCATAATCGCCCTGCTTCCTTTTTAGCTGTACCCATTTTTGCTTCCTGCTGAGGCTGGGATGGAGTAGTGACACAAAGAATTGGGGTCTCCTTCCAGCCCACTGATTCTCTCAACAATAAGTTCTTTCTCTGTAGAAATAGTTTCTCTGTGGACTACATTATCAGAAATAAATACAACACTCTTCTCTGTTTTATTTTGACACTGGGTTTCATTATGTAGATAGGGCTGGCCTGAAACTCACTGTTGAAACCATGTAGGCATTGAACTCAGAGAGATCAGCTTGGTTCTGAGTGTTGGGATTAAAGGGACATACCTGGCTCCATCTTTTTTATATTTTTTTAAAAAATATCTCTATGGTGTGTTTGTGTGTGTGTGTGTGTGTGTGTGTGTGTGTGTGTGTGTGTGTGTGTGCTTTCCAGGCTTAAAAAAAATACCCAAGGCTGTAAGTCTCAGCAGGTGCCTAGAGAAGGAAGATGAAGGGGAGAAAAGGGGGAAAAATCATGTCATTTGAGTTAACCCCACATTGAGGTCAGCCACATAGTAAACCAACAGTCACATAATGGCAGAGGAGTCATAAGAGCAGAGAGTGAGTAAAATTCAAAGTGTGAAGGAAAATGTGGTTAAAACTAAGATAGAAGGGAAAAAAAGAAACTTATTTTGGTTCATGGTTTTATAGGTTTCGGTCCATGATCACATGTCCATGAAAGGGGCACAGTAGAGCTCAACTGGTATCCTCACTGGCATCCAAGTAGCATCAACACAAGAAGAGACGAAGGACAAAAAAACACCCTCCAAGACATGTCCCAAATGACCAAGGCCCTTAATTTCCTATCTCCTAGTTTCCCGCCACCTTCATACACATCCATCAACAGATGATCTCATTGATTTCAGCACACAGGGTCCAATTGCTTTTCATAGTCCCACCTTTGAACATTGTACTGGGACAATGTGTATCTTAAACAAATAGGGTAGGGCCAGAAGGTTGTGTCAGAAGTCTAAACTTCACCTCACACTAGAAAAAGCTGGGTAGGTTTCTCAACATCTCCTACTTCTTTCTGGTACTGAGCTACACCATGTCTGCATTGCAGCATTTTGTCTGGGGTGAGATACCGTCAGCAGTCAATTGTAAAGACGCCCTCCCACCATGTGTTGGTTTGAATGTTAAATGGGACATCTATAATATAGACACACACGCAAATACACAGACTCACAGAGAGAGGGCAAAAGGGAGGGAGTTGAGTCTTAGGAACCCTCAAGGAAGAAGGAGTGGAAATATAAGATACAGATGTCAGCGAGAACCAGAACAAAGCAGTGTCTTCTATACATGACAGGACAAATATCCCTCAGCCCTAGCTGATAGGAAAGGGAGAGTCAGGTTTCTACAAAGATATAGCTGGTGATAAGCTGGCCAGGCTCCAGTGGCTTGCCCAATGCCCATGAATTTATGTGCAACTAAAATGACTTGAGTGGGTTATTACAGAGGGCAGAAAGAGAGCTTGAAGTTGGGAGAAGGGATTAGGTGGGGATGGATCTGGGAGGAGTTAGCAAGAGAAGTGGGAAGTAAATTCTATCAATATATAGTATACGAAGTTCTCGAGGAACTAATAAAAGTGGTTTTTATAATAACATGTTTGTACTGAACACATACGAACCATTTTTCTTGTCATCTCCTAAATAAGAGCCCTTCATGATTTCATTTCATGAAGTACAAAAGTAATTCAGAGATTATTTAAAATGTAGGAGGATCTGGGGAGATGGCACAGGGGTAAAGCCAAGTGTGTGGTCACACTTGCAAACACCAATGTTTGGTATGGGAACAGGAGGATGACGGGGGCTTCCTGACAGGGAGCCTCACCTAAGGTTCAGCAAGGGACCCTGTCACAAGGGAATAAAGTAGGTAGTGAAAGAGCAGAACACACTCTACACTCCCCCAACCTCTGAACTTACATGTCTCTATGAACACACGCCCACACACACACATATAAATATGACTAGACTATACAAGTGGCTTGCATAGGTTATATGCAAATGCAGTGTTGTTTTATCCAAGGAACCTGAGGACTTTTAGATCATTGGGTGTCCTGGAGGCAACTCTCAGTGGACAGGATATATCTCCTTATTGTGCAAACGAATCCATTGTTGAGTGTGTGTCAGTGACTCCACATAATTCTCCTCCTCTCGGTTCCTGTGTATCACAGAGAATGATCTGGGAATACTGAAAAAATTATAAACTAAAGGCTTTGTTGGGGTTTCTAGGCTTGCGTTAAAATCATATTTATCATGTTTTATTAAATAAAAGGTAAAACTTCAGCTCCCAGCAACAATAGACTCAATCATGTTGGCTTCTGAGTTATCCCATTTGAATAGCAATTATTGCACAGCAATAGCTCCCCATGCTTTAAACTAAATCAGGATGAAGGGATATGTTTCCGTACAGATAAGTAACGCCAATGTGGATAATCAAGTAGAAAGAGGGGAGGTATGATGCCTTTGGCTTATGTGAGAGTGATAGCCTGATTGGAAACTTGGTATGCAAATAACCATAACCTCTAAGAAATGAAATGTAACAATAAAATATACTACCAAATGGGATGGACACTCATTACTTGATTTCTTTTAAAAGAAAAAAAAACATACTTTAGGACTTTGAATAAGTGTGACTCTCAGAGGTTCAAATATTTGAATGTGTTTGTTTTCCAGGTTGTGGATTGTTTAGAAAGGATTGGGAGTTGAGTTTTTGTTAAAAGAAATGTGTCAATGGGAGGTGGTGGCCTTGAGATTTCAAAAGCCCAAGAGGCTTCTCTCTCTCTCTCCCTTCTTCCCTCTCCCTCTGACTCTGCCTCTCCCTCTCCCTCTCCCTCTCTCTCTCCCTCCCTCCCTCCCTCTCTCTCTCTCTCTTTCTCTCTCTCTCTCTCTCATCTGGGGAGCAGTATGTGAGCTCTCAGGAACTACTCCAGCCAGGAATGCCTGCCTGCCAGCCTCCTGCCATGGTGTCTACCATGACGGTCCATGGACTCGCCCTCTGAAACTGTAAGACCACAAATAAATGTTTTCTTTCATAAATTAGTTTAGTCATGGTGTCTCTACACAGCAATAGAACAGTAACTAAATCACACATATTCCTGTTTATTTTTCTAATACTTCTGTATTTATTTCATTTAAGTTACCTGTTGTCCATTGAACAGTTTTATGAATAAGTTTCAAGTTTAAAGACAAATAGTGAAAAATAGGAGTGGCACTACTAGGAGGTTTGGGCTTGTTGGGGTGGGTGTGGTCTTGTTGGAATAGTTGTGTCACTGTGGTCATGGGCTTTAAGACCCTAACCCTAGCTGTCTGGAAGACAGTCTTCTAGAAGCCTTCAGAGGAAGATGTAGAACTCTCAGCTCCTCCTGCATCATGCCTGCCTAGATGCTGCCATGCTCCTGCCTTGATGATAATAGACTGAAACTATGAACCTATAAGCCAACCCCAACTAAATGTCCTTGTAAGACTTGCATTGGTCATGGTTTCTTTTCATAGCAGTAAAACACTAAGGCTTACATACATACACACATACACACACACACACACACACACACACACACACACATATATATATATATATATATATATATATATATATATATAGGTTTACACACACACACACAGACACACACACAGACACACACACACGCACACACATACCATTTATAGGGATTTTAGATCTAGCAAGGGCCCCTGCAGTTTCATTGGTCCATCTGATACACGTGCTCATGGAACATGTCTCTATCTGTTTCCTGTTCTAGGAAGTACGTGGACAACATCAGCAGACTCGCTTCATTTTGCTTTATTCTCCTGTTCAGCCTTAGAAATCTCAACTTACAGAGAGGGGAATATGGGAACTTGGTTAGATAGCTCTTTTTTCTGTAGGTAGATTACATCTCAAGTCACAAAGGAAAAATAAATGTAACAAGAAATAATAATACACATCCAAACCATGATGGGGAATTCATATCCATTCCCCTTAATGAGTGTCAACTTTGGAAATTGGAATCCACAATGAGATGAGACTTTTGAAAAATCCTAATTCTCAGGCAGGCTTTGGTATTTCTCTTTCCCTGAAAAGGAACACCACTAGAAAACGACAGACGGTAGGTTGCTTTTGTCCACAAATCTAATCAGAAGCATTTGATAATGAGCATAGAGGGGGCTCACCCCATGTTTACCAAAGAATAAAGTAATATGGGGGCAGGGGAGACATCTAAAGAACAGTTGCTGCCTTATTGGTATTAAAAAATCCAGAAGTCATGAAATAATATTTGACAAAAGAAAAAAACAAGGTTTTCATCAGGCAGAACTCTTTTTAAAATAGCCTTCCTTTTAGTCATGGAAAGAGGGGGGTGGAGCAGGTCAGTCTGTAGTCATTCCCATCAAAAAATTAAGAATAAAGTGGATTTTTAATTGACTTGAATAAATTAGAAATTTTAGCTTTCAAAGGGGAAAAATTGTGTTCCAGAGACAGAGAGAGAGACAAAGGAGTGTCCAAACTCATACTTGATTCTTTCAATAAATCTACTGTTAACTCATTGTTTCTTGATATTAGGATTAAAACGCAAGTTGGATATCTCGACTTAAGAGTTCATCGTGTGTGAATAGCTGCCAGTAGAAAGACTTGTCCTCGGATTTCTCAAAAGGCATGAAAATGTCACCGTGGACTTACTGAATTTCGTTTCAAAGACTATCTCCTTGTCTGCAGGGATGCAGATCCTCAAAGGAAGGGCCTGAGACCTCCTAAGAGGTAGCGTCCAACAACTGAGGCCATGCGCACAGAGGGAAGTAGCCTTTCTCAGAAAATGGAGCTAGGAGAGCTAACAAATGAAGACGACATATCGATCAAATCGCTGTAATAGAACGACGGCAGCCAGTTCACAGAGCGAGGCAGCTGTCACCGACTCGGCCAAGAACAAAGAGAATTTGAAAAGATAATAACAACACAGAGTTCACAGAAGCCACTATAGAGTCATGGGGACTGCGAATTTAATCCCATGTACTTTGGGCAAAGAAAACAATCCAAACCTGAGATCCCTCTTGCTCAGCCCAACCGAACGCTGTGCCGTGCCGCGGATGTCCCATGTCCAGGACTCAACCTAGATACTGGAAGCCTGTGAGAAACCGGAACTAGGTCATTTAAGTTCTGACACCGGAAATGGCTCAAGTCTGCACCTTCATTGGAAGGAGAAAAAATAAGTCACACAGCACCGGAAGTAATCCTTGTCAGGGTCTGTATGAGGTCGGAAATGTACGGCGCCATGATCAATCAGTAAGCACTGCCTACACATGTCGTGTGAGCCCACACAAATGAAGAAATTATTTTTAAATTTAAACACAATTTCTAATAACTAGTAACTTTTAAGTGTCCAGTTTAGCACAAGTTTCCAGATTATGTTGTTTCTCAGGCCGAAGAACACCGCACAAGTAGTGAGTTTGTAACTTCGGAGGTTCCGAATATATGACAGCAAACTAAGAAATGCATGGAGGAAAGGCCAGGAACAGGGATGGCTCAGAAGAAAATCCTCGTTTTCAGAGTTTATCACAGCAAAATTGCCAAAGACTGGTAGCAAAATTGCCACTTGTCCCTGTGGACAATCTCTGAACCTACACACACACACACACACACACACACACACACACACACACACACACACAAAACACAGAGAGAGAGAGAGAGAGAGAGAGAGAGAGAGAGAGAGAGAGAGAGAGAGAGAGAGGAGGGAAGGAGAATGAGAAGGGGAGGGGAGGGGCAAGGGGAGGGGAATGGGGAGAGAAGGAGACAGAGACACAGAAAGAGAGTCAAACAAGAGACATACACACAGACACACACATGCAGAGATATACACGAAGACACACACAGCCCAATTGAGGATTTACAGAAAGATAGCCATCAAAGGACACAAATATTTGGGGCTAAATTATGTGAGCTTTCTGGAGGAATGAGTGCCTACCATTCTGCAGCCACCTACATGTTTCTGCACCCCCTTAGCTGTGGGGGTATTGCATACATGGCTGTCACTCCTGCTTTCTTCATTTGTATTTTACTGTGGATCTCCCTTCTCCCCTGTTCAATGTGGCCAACCGTTTTTCATTTGGAAGGACTTAAAAATTCACTGTGTCTAGGGAGGCAGGGAAAACAATTTCAAAAGAGGCTCATTGCTAGGGTAAACAGTACAAACAATGCATACTTCACCTCCAAAGGAGGGGCTCAAAGAATACAGAGGCTCTGACTGGCACACAGAGCCAAGCTTACAAAGGTAGAGCCTACAGCATCACTGGGAACCAGACAGCAGCTCTCATTCAGCCCTCCATGCTAATGACTCATTCTCATGTCTTGAGACCAGACGAAAACAAATTTGGAAGATCCTCTCCCTAAAAATGAAGCTTGTACGGAAACTCTTACGAAACTTAAGAACAATTTTAAATAGGAAAGCACACACAGTGTAAAAAAAAAATGGCAGATTCAACAGCTTTCTCTGTGATACCATCATGTACACACACACACACACACACACACACACACACACACACACACACACACCAGAAGACTACACCTACATAAAGGATACATTTCTAGGCACAGATATGTGTTGGGAGGAGGTTGACGTTCTAACAAACCTCAGCCAACCACTCCATTCAGAAGATACAGAAGCCCAAGACATTGGTTTACTCCTAGGAGCAGATCACTATCTATCTCACAGAACCTTTATGGAAAACTAAGACAGTTCAGCCTAGAATGAGTTAAACAGAAACCCTGTCAAGGATTTTGAAGAATTTTGGAGCCAATCTCCACAGACAGTTAACAGCATAGATAGTGACCCATGACTGCAGTTTGTATAATACCACTGAATCTGGTGAAACATTTCCTACTCTCCTAGGAATCACAGAAGTGAGTGGGAACAAAGACATCCTGGGCAGCACACTTCAGTCTCCATACAAAGTGCACTTTGCAGGCTAACACACACATGGCTAGTCTGCAGTTCACCAATCCTGGTCATGAAGGCATTGAAAAACAGTAGATGTCCTACCTGCTAGAGCCACTGTCTCTGGTTTCTGACTTCTGGACCCTCCATGGTCATTCCACCCTTAACTCTCCACCATCCTGTTGACAAGTGTCTGGCCTTTATCTTTGACTTAGGAGTATATTTTAGTCCTTTAGATCTCTCTCCTTCTCTCCCTCCCTCCCTCTCTCTCTCTCTCTCTCTCTCTCTCTCTCTCTCTCTCTCTCTCTTGATCTCTCTCTCTCTATCTCTTTCTCTGTGTGTGTGTCTGTGTGTGTGTTTTTGTGTGTGTGTGTATGTTTGTGTGTGTGTGTGTGTAAATGTCATAAAAGTTAATAAAAAGAAAAACTTTCTGGTTCTAGTAAAAATTTAAAATAAAGATTCATTTTTTTAAAGCTTTATTTATTGATTCCATGTATGTGAGAAAACTGTGACTGTCTTAAGACACATTACCAAAAGAGGGCATGAGATCCCATTACAGATGGTTGTGAGCCACCATGTGGTTGCTGGGAATTGAACTCAGGCCCTTTAGAAGAGCAGTCAGTTCTCTTAACCACTAAGCCATCTCTCCAGCCCTAAGATAAAGTTTCTTAAAAAGCAGTTTAGCATGGGAAGCCATAAAGATGCCCCATTTATGGATGAGCACTCATTCTCTTTTAAATCCTGGGGCTCAGGAAACATCTTGTACAAGTAGGTGGGAATAGTGTAAGACCCAGAGCGTGGGAAAAGTGCTGTGGTTTGCTGCCTTCAGGACATGACATGGCTGCTGTAATCATGAGCTCACAGCAGCTGTGGTCACCTGCATAGGTCTATAAAGGACCACCAGCCAGACAGAATCCCTTACTGAGGAGCTTTTCAGGTACTGATGGCAGCTGGGGTAAAAGAATCATTCTTCTCCGAGGGTTTGGTCACTATTAGAATTCCCACATTTTTGTAGATGGTCACACACCCATAAGTACATAACTAATGCTAATTGGGCTTAGTTGTTATAGGTTGGGAAGGAGGATATGAATTTTGTGGGATGGTTATTAGCAGGGAATTTAGGGAGAGCAGAGGGTGAAATGGTAGAGGTTATGGCCATGTTTCATTACACATGTAAGAAATTCTCAAGGATAAAGACAATTTATTATTTGATAAAATCTTTAGACTATTAGCTTTAGCTGCATAATATAAAGCTGTATGACTCTAAAGAATTCAAATATTGAAAAAAATCAAACCAATTGACTGCCTTATGATTCAAGGAGCAAATTATACGTACTTAATGTAATGGGCTTTCTCCCTCTTTAGGGCACTTTCTATCTCTTGTCTCTCTGTCTCTCTGGCTCTCTCTGTCTCTCTCTCTCTCTCTCTCTCTCTCTCTCTCACACACACACACGCAGATGTACACTTACATTACTTTTATGTCAAGGTGTTAAAATTCATGACACAATCAAAATAAAGGAGTAGAGGTTTGTTTAGGGCACACAGTCACAGTCATTGGGTTCAGACTGTCCTGGCAATGACGACATGGCAACAGTGTATTGGTCTGTGGCACTGAGAGCCTGCATGAACCCTGCTTATATTTGAGTGGATCAGGCAGCCAAGAGTTCGGTCTGAACCAGCCAGCTCCCTCCTTCCTGCCCCAGTGGCCTACTTCTGCAAGGTCACAGTCTGTAAGGGGGAACAGAAACACGAAGGTCTGCTGGCTTCCATCCCAGATGAAAATATGAGAGTTTGGTATCAGGCAAACACAACCTGTCTTAGTTAGGGCTCCATTGCTGTGAGGAGACACAATGAGCAAGGCAACTCTTTTTTCTTTTCTTTTTTTTTTTTTTTTCCGGAGCTGGGGACCGAACCCAGAGCCTTGCGCTTCCTAGGTAAGCGCTCTACCACTGAGCTAAATCCCCAGCTTTTTGTTTTGTTTTGTTTTTTTCTTTTCTTTTTTTTTTTTTTTGCAAGGCAACTCTTAATAAAGGAAACATTTAATTGAGGCTGAGTTAAAGTTTCAGAGGTCCAGTCAGTTATTATCATGATGGGAAGCATGGCAGTGTTCAGGTACACATTGTGTGGAGCGTGTTCTATATCTAAATCCGAAGGCAGCCCAGAAGGAAACTTGCAACCACAGGCAAGTGTGTGTATTTATGTGTGTGTGTGTAAAAGAGACTTTGTGTGTGTGTGACAGAGAGAGAGAGGGGGGGGGGGGAGAGAGAGAGAGAGAGAGAGAGAGAGAGAGAGAGAAATAATTAGTCACCCAGTTAACACATGTGCATGCACACACATGTGGAAGCCCAAGGTACATTCAGGAAATATTCTTAATGTCTGTCTTGTTCACTGTGGCAGCAACTATCACTCACAGGCAAAGCTCCTTTTGGTATGGTCATATTTCCAGACAGCTTGCTCTGGGCATCCTGCCTCTGCCTTTGAAGGTGGAATTATAGGATGGTCTCCACATCCACCGAGCATCAATGGAAGTGTCTGGGGAGCAAGAGCTTAACTGCTAGACTCTCTCCCTAGCCCCTTCCAGAACTTTCTGTCCCAAATCCCCTTTACCTTTTTTTTTAGATTTATCGAGTATGCTTGACAAATGGAGACTGTATACATTTGAAGTAGGAGGTGTAGTATTCTAATCACATTATACATTGAACAGATATTGTAAGATCAAGCTCATTCTCTCCCTCTCTCCCTCCCTCTCTCTCTCTCTCTCTCTCTCTCTCTCTCTCTCTCTCTCTCTCTCTCTCTCTGTCTCTCTCAGATCCACTGCCTTAACATTCTCCACATACACAAAACCCCAGTGACAATCAGCTCACTGATCCCAGGCTCTGATGTGTTGTTCATCCCGTAACCGAGTGATGTTGTACATTCTTTCCAATCTGTTTCCAAAAGGAAAAATGAGCACACCAGTCACCGGTTAAAACCCTCAAATGTCTCCATGTCACTGAGGTTAAGTTGGAAAGCTCCTCTGTTGAAGTCCCTCTGTTGATAGACAGATGCTGTTCATGAAAGACCAAAAGCTATGACACACCATCCCGAGTCAGGGAAGTCATAAGTTTAGCTTCTTGTGTTAGTAAACTGAACAGAATAGGGTTTACAAAACAAGGAAAATGTAAAATTTCGTGTTGCTAGAATACTCAGTCACATAGTTTATAGAGCGGTTGAACTTAGGGTTCAACAGGGGTGTGGTTGTAGGATTCATGTGTGTGTATGAGTTGAGTGCCTGTTCCCAAGTATGAGGGCACATACGTGTGTACATACGTGCAGAGATGAGTAGAATGTGCATTCTCTTACTCACTACTCTCTGTCTCTCAGTGAACCACAGCCAACCATTTTGACTAGTGTGGCTGGCCAGGATGCTAATGGCGATCCACCTGCCTCCACCCTACAATGTTGCAGACATGATTAGCCATGCCTGGAGTTTTACAAAGTTGAAGAGAGAATATGAATTATTCAGGCTTGCAGAGCAAGGGCTCTTGCCCACTAAGCTATCTTCCCAGTCCCCATCAGGATATGGTCTATCGCAACCTTCATGCCATGCCTTCTGCTGTGTGTGTTTCTCAGTGTGCGAAGGGATATTCTCTCACAAAAACGGTTCCACCTCCACATGCCTCTGTGCTCACACCCAGAACAGAGTGTCTCTTTTATGAGGAGAACTAATTCAGAGGTGGACATGTTCTGATTGCAGCTTCTGAGGTACAAAGAGAACTGTCTCCATCTTCAAGACTTAGGCTTTCTTACCCTGTGAACTGAAACCTTGTCCCCTTCCCTGGAAGATGGTGAACAGGAGAGAAGGATGAGGGAAAGAGAAAGAGGCAAGTGTGTAGGGGAGAGGTTGAAGTCACATTAAAAGTTCCAAGTTAGCATCAATCCTGAAGAGTAGACAGGGAGAAATTGACAGTGTTAGTGCTGTCAACACACACACACACACACACACACACACACACACACACACACAGACGTGTCTGCTGTGCTCAGATGTCATTGCCCCACTAAATAAAATGCCCTATTAGGCTTATCTGTCCCTCTCACGAGTAGCCAGTAATTAAATAACCACCTTTTAAAATCCTGCTAGTCTGAAAGAAAGCCATTTGAGCATTATCCTTAGCTGAATGAATTACACAGACTAGTGGTCCTTGATAAATGGGCCTGTTCTAAAGCGATGCATGAGAAAAAGAAAACTCTTCAAAAACAATTGATGGGGGATTAGATTCCACATCTTAGGCCTCACTCAGTAGACTCTGTCCCCAGCAGGGAGCAGAGTCTAACTAGGACCAGCTGCAAGACTGGTCTTCCAGAGTGTATAAGATCCATGAGTGCCACTTCACGGACTCTGTCAGACCTCACTTTTCCCAGAACAAGTTCTGTTGCTGCCCATGCTGAGACACTGAAGCAAAAGAGTGAGGACAAAACAGCTCCCTTTGGCCACCATCTCTCCTAAGAAAGTTCCCCATCAGGGCCAAAGATTTTTCACTGCTGCTTCAGAGCCTGATCATGGCTGTAATGGCTGTATGTGGTGCTGACCCTTTACTCATAAAGTTCTTTCTAAAGAGTAATTTGTCTCCTCTTCCTTCCCATGGAACCCACCATGCCATTTACATAACAGATGTCAGCGTATCTTTTTAAAGAGAACACAACTCAATCCAATTCTACCCTCTGGCTTCCAAAACACTTGTCATTTTCATAGCCAAGTATTTCAGAGTGCTGACTCACTCCTGAATCAAAAATTTCATCTAAATCAGTTCCTGGTGAGACTCAGGTATGATTCACCGTGGGGCACATCTCTGTACCGTTTATGAGCCTACAGAATCAAGAAAGGAAGATGCGTGCTGCAGCTAGCAGAAACTGGTTAACTATAACCTCTGATCAACTCAGCATCACTTGAAGAGAGAGAAAAAAAGACAGACAGACAGACACACACACATGTGAGGGGGGGCTTAGCAAATGTCTTATTGTGTTATTGTGTTGCTCTGTGGACAGGCCTATGAGGAATTGCCTTGATTGTTGACTGACTTAGGAGGGTCAAGCCCACTGTGGGCAGCACCATTCCCTAGGCAGGTCGTTCTGAGATGTATAAGAAAGCTAGAGGAGCAGGAGCAAGCCAACATGCAGAGTCCCTTGGTGGCATCAGCCTCAAGACCTTGTTGTAGTTCTTACTCTGACTCCCCTCCATGACCTGAAAGTTGAAGTCTAAACATTTTTCTCCCCTACACTACTTTCCATTCAAGCATTTTATCGGAGGCACAGAAAGGAAACTAGAACAGACTCCATGGGGCACCAGGGAGGACTGATGCCTCACAGATTCTCAGGAGCATGTGCTTGCAGCTTCTGGCTCTTCTATCACTGTAATCCACAGTGACCTGGGCAGGCTCAAGGGAAGGATGGACAGTCTGCACTACCTAGGAGATGACACAGTCACTTCTCTCCTTATTCCATGTAAAAGAAAGAGTTCTAATGACCCTGTGGTTATAAGGTTTAACAGTGGGAATAGAAAGAGAGGAGGAACTTAACGCTTCCCACAGGGCCAACAAGAGGACCAGAGGCAAAGGTGAAGCTGGTGTCTGTAGTACATTTCCTGTGTGGGCTCCCTTCCCCCTCCTAGTAACCCAACTGAAGGTTCTAAGTCAAGAATGAAAGAAGAGAGCCATAAGACGAAAGAAAACCAAGTATCTCAATACTGCCCCTGCCTCAGCTGCATTGCCCAGAAGTTTGTGAGTCTGTAGACATGTCCATGAGAAATTGCTTTGATTGTTCACTGACTTAGGAGGGTCAAGCCCATTGTGTGCGGTACCATTACCTAGGCTGGTGGGCTCTGAGCTGTATAAAATGACCCAGTCTTGCAGCTTATCTGTGGCTCATGTGGTGTTTTTTCAGTTTTTTGTTTTCTAACTGACAGAGAGGGCTACAGTATTGCCTAAAGCGAAGCATTGAGCCTGATGCACAAACTCAGCATCTTACTGTAAAAGAACTCAAGGAAAATTCCAGATCTCATTAAACAGATAGTGGCCACCTTCCCCCCTTCTCCAATTTCTAGTCATTAACAAATTTTTATGCTCCTGTTATCCCACCTTAACCACAACACACTCTAATTTCATAAGATTGATGGCACTCAAGCAGTGCAAGCCACCCGACAGGGGACAGAAGTAACAAACCCAAACATCCACAGCAGTTCCCAACTCAAATACTTACAGAAGCCTTGTCAACCTTCAGTCAAAACAGGCATCAAGTATCTCTCATTACCTACCTGTTAATTGTCAAAACATTTGCATGTCTAAGTTCTTTCAGTTAAAGGGGTGGGGGGAATTCTTTCTACTTTATGAGCCATTTACTTTAGTGTTGTTAAGCAGAGAAGAGGACAATCCAGTCGAACTTTACTCTAATAGGTGACTGATGTATGCATGAGGCTCTCCCTGTTTCTCCAGTAACTATAAATCTAGATGCCTTTTCCTTGCAGGATGTAGGAAACGAGCCTCCTAACCCATCCTTCCTTTCTCATTCAGGAGTTGTCAGGATCACACTGGCATCCACCGCCTACCAGATCAGAAACACTGGCCACGATCCCTTCTGCCATTAAGGATCAGACCCCACTGTGGGCTGGAGAGACGGCTCAGCAGCTAAAAGCACTGGCTGCTCTTGCCGGGGACTCAGGTTTGATGACTTGCACCCACATGGCAGCCCCCATACATGTGTAACTCTATTTTCAGGGAAGACTTTCTGCTGGCTTCCCTGAGCTCCAGGCATGCCCAAGGTACATATACATGCGTTCAAATAAAACAACCCTACACATAAAATATTATATATATATATATATACACACATATATATATATATACACACATATATATATATATATATATAGATATATATATATATATATATATATGCCTTAGAAGACAATGAGGAAAAGGAAAAGAAGAAGAAAGAGAAGTGAAGGAGGCAGCCCTATGAAAGCCACAAAAACACTGAATTCATTTTTTTTATTTATTTACTTTATTTATGAGTATACTGTAGCCATCTTCAGACACACCAGAAGAGGGCATGAGATACCATTACAGATGGTTGTGAGCCACAATGTGGTTGCTGGGTTTTGAACTAAAGATGTCTAGGAAGAGCAGTCAGTGCTCTTAACTGCTGAGCTATCACTCCAACCCCTTTGATTATTTTAAATTCGTAGTCCATAAGTCCGAACTCTTACTTTGAAGTAAATGCCGGGAATGTGTGTGCACACTGTATATTATTAATCCGGTGCTGATGTTTAGAGACAGGTGGATCCTGGGGCTTGGGGGGCAAGCCTATCTATCCAAAGTAGTGAAATCCAGGACAATGGGAGTCTTTGTTTCAGACGATGTGGGTGGAGGTCCTGAGACTGACACAAGACTTTAAACCTCCACAAACATGTGCACCCAACCGTGTGTACACATGATGCATACATTACAAAAATGAAAAATGAAAGGTGGAAATTCAATAAAGAAAGCTCCTTTCCAGCTGGTGGGGTATAGAGAGGATTGCTTCTACAAGTATAGTTATCTCTGAAGAGGAAGTCAATAAATGACTCAGACAAGAGCCTTTGAAATATCAGCTGCCAACCCAGGGCCCAGACCTCCTCTCTGGCTGCAATTACCTTCTTAACATGGCTCCACATTGTCTCCTGGGTTCCAGGTTTCCCCTTCCCCACAGCTCTGCCCTACTTTGAGCCTAAGAACCCAAAGAGCTAGCCAAGAAAGGAGGGGAGAAAGGACAGGAAGGGATGGAGAGGAAGCTGCCAGTAATCCAGTCATATGCACAGGCCATTCCGTTGGCACTCAGTCCATGGATGCCAGGCAATATCATTTAGCTGGATGCCCAGGAGGAAAGGCATGGTTTAATAATCAAATAGGTGGCGGTCTTTACCACAGTAAGTTGAGCCAGTTTTGAACACAGTCAGAACACAGAAGAAGATGACACCTCTCTGTGAACTGTGAACCCCTGAGTGCATGTGCATGCTTGTGTAGAAGGACTGTGCGTCTGTGTGTGTGTGCGCGCATGTGCATTGTGTTTTAAGGTGGGTTTCTTTCTTTTATTTTCACATATTATTAGTTCTGGAACTACTTCATTACTTAATAAATCTTACCAATATTTCTTCCGCTGTGCCTGTTAGCTCTGAAAACCCCTGCTGGTCACCCAATGATGTGCTTTACCTTGTCAACTATTTCAGGGGACTTGGGGGAGGGTATTTCCGTGAAGCCAAAGAGACAAGAAGAGAACAGAAGCCCCACTTAGGCAAAACAAAGCGGGTACATAATTGCCTGAAATTATTCGGGGTGGGCGAGCACGCGGATAAGAGAATGTGATGTGAGAACTGAGTTCAAGCTGGGCACACAAATGGGGACATTGAACCCCACACAACCCCCCCCACCAAATGGTGCCTGAGGGTTTAGGCTTAAAAGTACCCTTCCACGGAGGTCCCAGAGGAATCAGTACTGAGTCTGTTGGGACATTGGGGAGCATAGAATGCCTTTGCCTTTGCTCTCAGTAGAAGAGACAGCAGTAAAATGGGTTACAGATGTGTAGGGCTATTGGCAGAAGCAGCTTTAAAGAAAAAAATTTGAGTCATCGGCTTCGATTTAAAATAAATATTTATTATGGGAAATGGTGGTTATTAGATAAAGATGCCTCACACATCCTCCATTCAGTCAAAATGGCACTTTCAGCCCATTTCAGCTGGTTATATGTTCATGGATTAAAAGCCTTTTAATAATATCTACTAATTTTTTTTTCTCTCTCCCAGGGCAAGGTAGTACCAAAACTCTTTGTATGGCCATTTCTCAAGCCTGGACCAGAAAGATAATGGCCAAGGATTATAAGTCAAGTGGTAATGATCAATTATACCCCCAAAACTACTGCACAGCTCTGTTCCGTGATCAGCAGGAGTGCTGGAGTTAACCTGGATTTCGGGACCAGCAGATACCCGCTCTCCTCACTTGGGCTTCTCCGGGTGCAGGTCTGTCTCTTGTGGCAACAGGCAGGTAGTGTCCTACCAGCAACTCTGAGGAGCAGCAGGAGGACACTTCATAGAAACCAGGGAAGGAGAGAAGAGAGGAAAGGTGTCCTTCTCTCGCTCATAGACAAGAGATCAGGACCTGAGTACCTGCTTCTAACTGAGTACAGAGCACTCCCACCATGTGTGTATGAACTGTGCTGGGGTCTCCAGTCTATGATCTTATTCACTTTCGGGCCATCATTTCCTACGGGAAGGAGAAGACAACCAGCTCCATCTAAACTGACACTGAGAAGCAGCCCGATTACGGCGTGGAGGTGGAGGACAAGATTAAGTAGCATCAACACAGACATACACTTTCAAGCATACAGATATGCATGACACATATATCCACATGCATATGCACACCAAGAACATGACCACACATGCATGCATGCACACATAAACATACATACATGGAACATACTGATAATATTAAAAATACACATATTCATATTAGCATGTGTGCACTTAGTTTCACACATATGATATCTTTATACTCTATATATACAATATATTATATATATACAATACATACACACATATATATATAACACACATACACACATATATACATATATATAACACACATATACATATATACATATATATAACACACATATACATATATATATAAATTATATAAAAATCCTAGTTTTGTAGTATCTGATTTCTGTGTTCACTCTAGAAAGTGTCAGCCATTTGATTCCCATTCCTAAAGCTTTTTCTTTTAATATGCATGACTGCAAATAAGCAGGTCACTAGGTAAGTAAAGTGTCTGCCTCACATACTAGTCTGCCTCTCTACAGCTGTGATAAAACACTCTACCCAAAAACAACTTTTAGAAGGAAAACACTTCTTTGGCTTGCACCTTGGATTTCCAGCTTTTGTAGACAGTCAGACAGGAACTCGAAGAGAGAATTATAAAGGAATACTGCTCACAGCCTTACTCACTAGCCCATGCTTAGTTGACGTTCTCATGAATCCCAGACACCCTGGACTAGGAATGATGACACCCACAGTGGGCTGGGCCCTGCTTCATCAACTGTCAGTCGAGACAGTCTCTCACACAGTAGGCCACAAGCCAATCTGATGGAGGCAGCACTTCAGATGATTCTCTCTTACCAGGAGACTCTATGTCATGTCTCTTCTAAGTTATGTCAAGATGTCAGTGAAAACTAAACAGAATACCTCATAAGCATGAAGATATGGATTTGATTCCCAGAACCCACATCAAAATGTGAATGGAGAAAGATTCTAATGCCAGTTGCGGAAACAAGGACAGGATCCCCAGGATCTGCTGACCACCACAGCTGGCTTGTTTTGTAAGCTCCTGGCCAATTAGAGACCCTGTCTGAATAACATAGACCGTGCCTGAGGATGAGGCCTGAGTTTGTTCTCTGACTCTACCTGAATGTGGAGACATATACACACATCTGCACACATATGCATCTAAACACACCCATGTACACACCTTAGATAAATAGATGATAGATATCAGATAAACAAATGGTAGATAGATAGTAAATAGACAAATTATAGATAGACAGATAGACAAATGATAGATAATAGACAGACAGATAGATAGATAGATAGATAGTAAGTAGATGGATGGAAGGATAGATAAATAGATGATACATGATAGACAAATGATAGATTAGATAGAAAATATAGACAGCCAGGCAGACCGACAGATAAGAAAAATAGACAGCACTGTATTTGAATGCAACTACTACAGAACAGATTGGAGTCCTCCTCCTTCCATTTCAGAACATGACCTGTATTACAGGGAACTCACAACTTTTCCGCAGAAAACAAGCATCCTATTCCAGCAGAGAGGTGAAAACAGATGTTTATGTTTTCCCTATGCCTTCGTGGATCAGCACTGTGTATCACAAGATGAAAAACATGCCACTGTAATTAAGCGTTAATTTCGTTGTGGCAGAAAATAAAAGAACGGAACCTCAGTTAGCAAGGAAGGCAGTTCCAACCAATGACTACATTTGCCCTGAGCTTTGCTGAGCTCTGAAGCAAGAACTCTGGATCCCAGGAGGCCTGAACTCTCATGCAAGGTTCCTGGATATTGTAAATTTCCTTGCCCTACACGAGTGATAGATCTCCTTTAACTTTAAGCAGCTTCTGTACTGGCTGGGTCCTCCCTTCAGCCAGTGAGGTCATTGTAGTGCTGTAGGTTCTTGAAGTATTGGATCTGGCTGGTAAACCAGTGTAGATGTGGATTGTACAAAGGCTTCTTGCCTGGTGGTATCTGGACCAGCACAGAGGTGCAGGGATGAAGGGCATGGATGACAAACATCCTTCCTCCCCTGGGTCCTCTAGAACCTGTGCCCAATACCCTGCATTAGCTTTGTTCCCTTAGCTACCTAGTTCTGGTTATGTTAACATAGGGTGACTTCTGCTACTTTTTAACCTACATGAATGTCTAGCAGCTTATGTTATGTGACTTATCCTGGGTAGACCTTAACAATGTGTGTTCACCTCATGTAGTCCTCCAACTAGAAACAATTCCATCCAGGTCTACCTTATCATGGCTATTCAGGAGCAGACGAGTGGCTCAGACAACTCTATCAGTGGAAAACCCACTCCAGCATGGGAGACACTCAAAATAGCTACATCCTGTAGCTTTCAGCCCAACTAGCAGGCAGCTCCACCCAAGAAGCCCCCTCCATTATGGCTGCCCCCGACCCCCGGGGCAATTATTCTCATCTTATTGCTCTTTGGAACAGGACCTGAGCGTCATAACTTTCGAGATTCCTAAGCCTTATAGGTTTCTTAAGCTTCCTGAATCTTCTGAGCTTCTTTCTTCCCTCCAGAAAAGAATGCTTCAATTCCAATGGATTCCCACCACAACCCATTAATAAATAAAACAGAGATCCCAAAATAATATTCATTCAGTCAATGTAGCTAAAGCCAGAGCAAAGAACGTTCTTGCTAGTGCTGTCTTGGTAGACACCGAATGTCTACCAAGGTCCCGTGCTAAGGGGGGAGGAGTGCTGTAGAGAATGACTGTTGTTTCCCCAGCAGCACATCCTAAGACCTAAGGTGTGCAGTTGAAACAGCCAGGATCGCTGCCCAACTCCCCGGACGCAAGAAGAAGATACAAGAAACCCAGAGAGGAAAATAGCTAAACTTGCAACAACCTTGCCCGCCACTTACAAAGTTGTGATTTACTCAAACAGAAGAAACTACACCTCCCAGCTCCACCCCTTTACTTTAGCATTAGCTCAAAATTTAAAACCACAAGTAAACCCAGAGTGATCCTACCAAAAACTGAGTTGAGCAAACAAAACTGTGTAATGAAGATGTATCGGAAACACAAGGGAGCCTGCAGCAAGCCGGGCTCAGTTCTACCTCTCAGGCTGTTGCCCCCTCCCTTCTCGACAGGGTGGACCTACCTTTGCAGGGAGAATTCCACAAGTTCTGCCCCTCTAAGCAGCTCTGACAAGCTCCCAGGTGAGTTAAGAAGGACTTCCTACACCATCAGCCATGTCTCTTCTATGCTGACATGAATGAGACATGAAGTTTGGGGAAGTGAAGAGAAGAGAGGCTCGCCTGTCAGAGAACAGTATTCACAGCTCTGCACATAAAGACCCATCCTAAATTCTCAGATTATGATAAACAGATGGGAAGGAAGGAGACCCCACTGAGCAGTCCTGGGGCTGAGTGGATTTACCTTGTGTCTAGCACTAAGAGAGGAATAGTCCCACACATTCAGTGCCACTCTCCCAGGAAAATCTAAGGCAATAGCTCCAGCAGCAGACATCCCACTAAGAATTGGCTGCTCATCATATCAAGAATAGCTTAAGAACAGTGTCCTGAATACAAATGGGACCTGGGATATACAACCACTCAACCCAGAGAACTGAGAACTATGACAGGATCTACAGAGGTTATCTCAGGGAAAGCATCTCCTCTTCTGTGTGGACATTTCACTGGGCTTGGGCCAGTTTGATAGCAGCAAGGGATTCAGTGAGAGAGCCATAAAGTAGCTACAACACATGACCATACATGGGGGATATCACAACAGATGCTCATTCTCTCAGTATTCTGGAGGTGAGTGTCTAGAGCCAAAGTGTCATTAGGGCGCCTGCACACATAAACAAACACACACACACACACACACACACACACACACACAGAGAGAGAGAGAGAGAGAGAGAGAGAGAGACAGACAGACAGACAGACAGACAGAGACAGAGAGAGACAGAGAGAGAGAGAGAGAGAGAGAGAGAGAGAGAGAGAGAGAGAGAGCGCTCCTTGCCCCTCCCCTTGTTTCTGCAGGATGCCACCACCCTTTGCTTGTGGACAAATCGTCCATCCCTGCTTCTTTTGTGATATAGTGACCTCCTCTGCTTCCCATTATTCTCATGGTCTCAGAAGTCAACAGCAATGGAGCAGTATCCAACACTAGTCCATATGGGATCAGCTTCACTCGGCTACAATGGGTAAGTCCCTGCCTTCCAATCAATGACATACACAGACATTTGCATGTAAAGATGTCAACTCATCATTCTGGAATGAGACAACAGGATCTTCACAAACTCTTCTCCCAGCACAAAGCCAGAACGATACCATTGGCTCTCAAGACTGCTTCTAGTTAGTTGAACTGCTATTAATTGCGCTAATCAGTTCCCTTACTGTCCTAACAAAGTACCTGACAGAAGAAAAAAAGGCTGCCACTGTACACCGAGCTCCCACGATATAGAGAAGTAGGCTGGAGTCAGGGACAGGCAGGCCATGTACCTCGCAGTCTGCCTCTGTGGCTCTATGGCTGACAGCTTGTCCCCGAGTCAAAGATGTTCCACAATCCCTTTGCAAAATGTTGCCCACAACTGAGGTCTAACTGTTTAAACATGTGTGCCCTTTAAATGAGAACTTCTAGGAAGAAGCTGTCTGCGAAAGCTGACTGACTGGTTAGAACTGCAGTGGTGAGGAGATGTTGCTGATCTAGATACTAGTTACCTGATAGTTTTAGCCCCCAGAACTCTTTGCCTACCTGTTTTTCAAAACTAATGTATGTCATAGATTTAAAAAAAAACTATTTGGGATCTATTAACTTAATAAACCCCTAGAAACCACCACAACAAAGGTAAGAATGTCATCAGATAGCATCGTGGGGACATATGAAAGATCCCCCCAATTTGCTTTAACTGCCATGCTTCTGTGCCCACCAATATATTTTGCATTTCCCTTGCATTATAACTTTCTTTGTCCTGTAAAACTATGAAACTTCGTGAAACTGTGTCCACACTGGAATAAGGGGTGACTAAATTTGTGTTCCTGGACAAGATCACTCTACATGGCTCCAGAATATATCACCCTTAGTCCCTTAAGGTGAGAGCTGTGTTTCTGCGTTTACAGTCTCTGAGGAGAATTTCACATTCAAACTATCCAAGAAAAGGAGGGGGTGCACCAGAGGGAAGCAGTGACCAACCTCTTCAGCCTGGAATGTTGAGTATCTTTGTCTCCTGTGTGAAATCATGTGACTACAAGGTCCAAAATCTTTGCCTCTGTTATGTCTAATAATAAGATGTTATGAAGCTATGGTCTTCACCATGGAAAAGATGTGGGGAAGGATGGAGGACAGGAAGGGAGGGCAAAGAAAGGAAGTAGTAGGGATGGGGGGAGGACAAAATCTCAGGGAAGGCAAATCCAGACATCAAACATCAGACAAAGCTGCAGTTGTCCCAAGTTCACATTCTGTCTCGACTCAGAAGCACAGCATCTTTATGCTAAGACCTGCTCTATGCTCCCTCCATGAAGTAAAGACAAAGAGTCTGAAGGGCAAACCTTGGAGGCCAGACTCCAGTAAAATGGTAATGAGTCAGAGTAGTAATCAGCCCCTAATGGGAAAGCCAATAGCAGTACCGACAACATGTCAAACAAGTCTGCAGAAGGAATTGAGTACTCTTATGGAAATCCAGAGAAGCCAGGAGCCCTGTGCTGTGTGAGTCACACCAACACCCAGATTCCTCCAGCAAATGCAGAAATCCCAGAGCACACCAGGACAATCCTCACCAAATACAAGAGTCCTCTAGGTTTGGCACTGGGCTGTGGACAGGAGTCAAGGAGACTGAAGGCTTTTCTAAAGTGATAAGCATCTGCCTCCCACCAGGACTAGTTAGACATTTAAAATGGAAATAATGGGGCATTTCCCACCCACTAAGTTGCTAATGGTCCCGATAATCACCAAGTCTCCCTGAAGGGCCAATGTGAGCAGCTCAGACCTGACCCAGGGCTCCCAAAAATCCATATTTCTCTAGACATTTCCTGTAACACAGACATTGCAACAAGGGAATTGGAAGGGAGGGAATGAATAGCTGGATTTGAACTAATAGGCCTTACTAGTCAGAGATTGATTACTGGAGAGAAGAAAGGGCAAGGAGCATTGGGAAGAAATGAGACCTGAAGAGCCATTAAAATTATACAAGTATCCGAGTGTCAGAGGGGAAATATGTGAGGTTATCTTGGTTTGATATTGGAAATCTAAAGACCTTTGTAGAGGGAACCACCAGATTAGGTTGGGTAGAGTTTAAATTTGCATACTCTTTTCTGGACAAGAGATCAAAGACCAAGCCTACCTCATGCAGTGGAACACATTCCAATGACTGCCTTTTCAGTGACTAGATCATCATCAGAGCCTAGAGCATCTTCCCACTCTAGTGAATGTGCTACACAGTCAGGTTGCAGTCTGAGCATTCATAAAATATATGCGGGACAGTCACATGTTGGTTCACCTACTTAACCATATCTTCCCCTGCTAGGTCTAGGTATGAATGTTGGAGAACTTATCATCTTGTTTTCTTCCTTGAGATAGTGAGTTTCTGCTCTGGGCTGTACTTGCTGATCCTGGGTGATCTAGAGGCTCCTTCTGGAGGATCGAAATATTATAGGTCCTAAAATTTAGAGGTGTGTGTGTGTGTGTGTGTGTGTGTGTGTGTGTGTGTGTGTGTGTCTGTGTGTGTGTGTGTAAAGCTTACTGTATTAGAGGAGGACAATACGACTTCCTCCTTGGTAAGAAAGGCACATTTGAATACTGCTTAGGAAAAATGAAATCAGAGGGACATTGAAAATATTCAGAGGTAAAAATAGAAATTCCTTTGGTCACAACAGAAGGAATGGAGGCCCAATTTAATTGACTAAGTAAGAGCACTCCCACAAGATAATATGTAGAAGGTCTGAAAGCATTTTGGATTGTGGAGGTCAGTAGAGTTTTATGAGAATAGGCAGGGTTGGGATCCTTTGATGAGAAGACAAATATTTGGGGTCTAATTAGAGATAGGAAACAGTCTAAAAGCCATTTTTGTCAAAAAAAAACCACTCAGGGTACATAGGAGAAGTCCGTAGCAGTAACTTGATGATTACTTCCAGTGCCTAGAACTGAACAAAACCAGTACCACATCTCCCTGCAACCGCATCCCATGGAGTAGAGAGCTGGATCTTCAAGATGCAGAAACTCCTGAGAATCCAGAGGCGACAAACACTTTCTGCCTACAATCTTGAACAAAGAGGAAATCACCTAATGCCATCTGTGCACCTTGGGCACAGTGATCTAGGAGAAGTCAGATGAAGGACATTATTGTTGTCTGGCTGTGCTGAGAGCTGAAAACAAGTTGGTAAGAGTGCATACACACTTGAAAGCAGAGGTAAGACCAACTTTTCTGCTCCAAGATACCTGCTGTTTGGACTCAAAGACACAATGAGAAGATAGAATGTAAGAATAATAGGTATAAAAGATAGTGAAGACTCCCAATTTAAAAGGCCAGTAAATATATTCAAAAAATATTGAAGAAATCTCCCCCACTCTAAAGACAGAGATGCCCAAAAACATGCAAGAAGCCTACAGAGCTCTAAATAGATTTTACCAGAAAAGAAATTCCTCACATCCCATGATGTCAAAACACCAAATGCACAAAATAAAGAAAGAAGTTTAAAGACAATAAGGGAAATAGGTCAAGTGATATATAAAGTCAGACCTATGAGAATTACACAAGGTTTCTCACCAGATACTATGAAAGTCAAAAGATCCTCGAAAGGATCTAGATCATAAAAGAACACAAATGCCACTCCAGTCTACTATAGCCAGGAAAATTCTCAATTAACACATATGGAATAATGAAGATATTCCATGACAGAACCAAATTTATACGGTACCTTTCTACAAATCCAGCCCTATGAAGTATACTAGGTAGAAAACTCCAACACAAGGAGGGAAACTACACCCTAGAAAAAGCAACAAACTAATCTTTCAATGAAACCAAAAGAAAAGAGACACACAAACATGATTCTACCTCTAACAACAAAAATGACAGAAGCAACAATCACTGTTCCTTAATATCTTTTAATAACAATGGAGTCAATTCCCCAATAGAAAGACATAGACTAACTGAATGGATACATAAAGAGGACCCTACATTTTGTTGCACGTAAAAAAAAAAACAACTCAGAGACAAACATAGACACTACCTGAGAGTATTAGGATAGAAAACAAATTTTGAAACAAATGTTCTGATAAAAGGAAGCTGGATTTGAAATTCTACTATGGAATATAATTGACTATCAACTGAAAGTTTTCCAAACAGGTGAGGAAGGAAATTTCATATTTTTCAAAAGATTAACCCACCAATAGGAACTCTCAATCCTAAATATGTACGCTCCAAATACATGGGCACCTGCATTCCTAAAAGATACCTTACTAAAGCTCAAACCACCTACTGCTCCTCACATAGTAATAGTGGGAGATTTCAACACAACATTCTCATCAATGGACAGATCATGGAAACAGAAATTAAACAAAGACCTATACAAACTAACAGAAGTTGTGAACAAAATGGACATTACAGATATTTATAGATTATTTCATCCTAAAATGAAAGAATATGCCTTCTTCCCAGCATCTCATAGTATTTTCTCCAAAATTGATCATATAACAAGTCACAAAACAGGTCTCAACAGATCCAAGAAGACTGACATAAGACCATGCATCCTATCAAACCATGACAGATTAAGGCTCGTCTTCAATATCCACAAAAACATAAGCGAGCCCACACATACCTGTAAGTTGAACAGTGCTCTACTCAAAGATAACTGGTCAAGCAAGAAAAAAAGAAAGATTAAAGACTTTTTAGAATTTAATACAAGTGATGGCACAACATACATATGCTTTACTCAACAATAAAAGACCTTCTGGGGCAATCACCATTCCTTACCTCAATCAGTATTACTGGGCAATAGTGATTAAAAAAACAAAGAACAACGACAAAAAACAGTTGTATTTGTACAGATACAGGAATGTTCATAAGTTGAATAGAATTGAAGACCCCAAAACAAACAACACATCAATGGTCAATTGATATTTGACAAAGAGGCTAAAACCATCCAATGAAAAAAAGATAGGATTTTCAACAAGTGGAGGGCAGCATGTAGAAGTATGCAAATCGATTCATTTTTAATGCCCTACACAAAGCTTAAGTCTGAGTGGATCAAAGACCACTACATCAAACCCAAAAAACTGAAACTAATAGAAGAAAAAGTAGAGCAGAGTCTTGATCACATGGGTACTGGGAACAATTTCCTGAATCAAACACCATTGGTCTGTACTGTAAGATCAAGAATCAGAAACGAGACTTCATAAAACTGCAAAGCTTCTGTAAGTGAAAGGACACTGTTATTAGCACAAAACAGAAACCAAATGATTGGGAAAAGATCTTTATCAATCCTACACCTGATACAGATCTAATATCCAAAATATACAAAGAACTCAAGAAGTTAGACACCAGAGAGCCAAATAATCCTATGAAGAATGGGGTACAGAGCTAAACAGAGTATTCTCAACTAAGGAATAACAAATAGCTGATAACTGTGTAAAGAAATGCTCAACATCCTTAGTCATCAAGGAAATAAAAATAAAAATAGTACTGAGGTTCCACCTGACACCAGTCAGAATGGCTAAGATCAAAAACTCAGGTGCCAACAGATGGTGGTGAGGTTATGGGAAAGAGGAACACTGCTCCATTGTTGGAGGGATTGCAAACCTGTACGATAACTCTGGATATCATTCTGAAGTTTCCTGAGAACATTGGATAATGCCCTAACTGAGGACCCTGTACCTGTACTCTGCATACACCAAAAGATGGTGAAACATACAACAAAGACACATGCTCCACCATGCTCTTAGCAGTATGATTTATAATAGTCAGAAACTGGAAATAATCCAGATGCTCTTCAACTGATGAATGGATACATAATATGTGATACACCTGTACAATGTTCTACTACTCCGCATTAAAAACAATGAATTCATGAAACTCATAGGCAAATGGATTGACCTAGAAAACGTCACTCTGAGTGAGGTAACCCAATCACAGAAAAGGACACATAGTATGCACTCTCTGATATGTGGATATTAGCCCAAAAGTTCGAATACGGCAAGATATAATCCACGGACCACATAATGTTCAAGAAGAATGATCAAAGTGTGAAAGCGTCACTCCTTCATAAAAGGGGGAACAAAAAACATTCACAGGCAGGTATTTGGAGGCAAAGGTAGAAGCAGAGACTGAAGGAATTCATGCTGCACCTGTGGCCCATGTACATATATACAGTCACCAAAAGTATAAAAGATTGATGAAGCTAAGAAGTGCATGCTGACTGGAACTGGATATAGACGTCTCCTGAGAGACACAGCCAGAACAGGTCAAATTCATAGTTGACTGCTAGCAGCAAAACATTAATCTGACAATGGAACACCTGTTGTAGGAATTACAGAAGTGATTGAAAGACCTGAAGGGGCTTGCAACCTCATAGGAAAACAATGCCCAACAACAAAAGGTCCCAGGGAGTAAAGCATCACCCAAAGTATATACATGGATTGATTCATGGCTGTAGATGTATATTTAGCACACGATGGCCTTTTTGGGCACAAAGGGCAGGGAAAGCTGTTAGTCCTTCCAAATGTGGACTCCTAGTTTAAGGAAGGTCAGAAAGACTAGACGGGTGGATGATGTGGATGGGAACACCATTATTGAAGAAGGGGAGGGAAAGCAGATAGATGTCTTATGAACAGGAAACCAGGAAAGGGTATATTTGAAATTTAAATTAAAAAATCCAATAAATGAAAAGAGGAGACTCAGATACCTTTTAATAGGTGGAGGCATATATAATTTCACTGCGTGCAGAAGAGGAATTGTTGTTGTCCCTCCAGGAACAGGTGATAGATCTATGATGGTCCAAAGTAGAAGGGTGAAATAGGATCTCTCCTGGATTGTATGGAATGTGCATAGCTTCTCTTCCTCTTATGTCTGGAGCACTATTGAGCAGAAGTTGAAGGCTGATTGATAGCTTGCAAATTATACAACATTCCAGCCACACACTACTTCAGCAACTCCAAACTGAAAATCACAGTAAAGAATACACACCTGAATATCCATGGTAGGCAGTCAACAGTCTTAGAAGTCTTGTAAGAGGCTCTAATGCAGTAGTCTTAGGTTCAGTGTCTTATTCAAATATATGTCCATCTACACATTCCTCTGCATCTGAAAGGACACCTCTGTGTAAGGGAACACAATGAAGATAGTAGTCTGATTTGTGCTTGCTTTTAGACTCTTGTTTGAGAACTCAGTCCAGATTTCTCTGAGATCTCTTCGGTCAGAACAGTGTTTCTCAGGACAATAAACTTAGAAATTTTAGAGAGGAAATGGATTTGGCATATGGGGAATGTGTGGTAATTCCTTGGCCTTCTGGAGTCCTCTTAATTTTTATGTCTAAATCTTACTGGGTAAGATGGTGGAGGTAGGGAACTTGCACAGAAGTAGGACTGCTGTGTCAGTCATCAAAAATGTAATATGCCAGACTTCATGGGAAAAAGTTGTTATTTCACCGTGGACATCACCGGGATTTCTGAGAAAATGTGCAAAGGAGATATTGTATACCTGTTTGTTAGAAGTTTAAAATCTCTGGCTACTTCTAAAATTATAAGAAAAAACATTTCATTCTGGAGAAAGTGTAAGTACCTCATGGAGAAGAGGAAGATCCAGTATTGCTTGATCAGCTTCCTATTCTTTTTCAGTATTTAGAATGTCCATATATTTTCATGCCATTTGAAAGTCCAGGTAGCAATTCTTCCATCAGTCCTATAGGTTGCATTTCATTCCAGCAGTTGTCTTTGGGCTTTGAAGCCTTTTGTCAGACAAGAAAAGATCAACACCCCTTTCTTCCATGGAGGAATGTCTCAGAATACATGTAGCAAAAAGAAGTTTCTTTGTAATCCTAAACAGTTCGGATTTAGCAGGCTCACAAAATCAAGAGAAGAAGTGCTATTGATGGCCACAGGAGAGTGCAGACATGAGTACCCCGTGGGCAAAAGAAGATATTTCAGGCCAATGTGGGCCTTTGGTGAAAGTGTTGTTGCCCAATATACAGAGAAAAAAATGTGAAATACTTGTGAGTAGATGTGGAGTGTTGATACTCCCATAGGGAATAGGAGAGACACTGAAGTTCTTCTATGAAACGGTGACATTACAGACCCCATGGACAGAAGATGTGAATTTGAGAACAACTGGAGCAAAAGGTATCATTCTGATGTCCCTCCTAGAGGAAGTTTTGAAAGTGAGACACAGTTAAGTGTTAATTTTGTGCCATCTTTCATCAAAAGTAGCATGGTTCAGAATCATTCTTTGTCAAATAGGTTAGCTGCTGAGGACCTTTTTGACTGGAAGTGGAGTTTGAGACCTTGGTGCCAGAGATGATCTCAGGAATTGTCAGTCTTATAAGACAGATAGCGGACACTCTTATATACAGAATGTACATTTGACATATAGTGGACATAAATTGGTGATCTAAAGTAATGACTTTTAAGAGTAGAATATTAAAGAAGATGTAGAATCTGCTTAAAGTGACAAACCTATTTAAGGATAATGGAGTGTTCAAGCCTACCTTGAGCAGGAATGCTAGGGCTACTTTACATATTCACATCTTCAGTTACACCATGGTAGGCTCTAACCGGGGTCCAAGCATTAGTATTATTCAGCAGTCATGATTTTCAGTCTCTAAGTCCTCTTGAAGCTAATCATCAATGACATGGCTATAAGCATGAAGGATGGTATATAGGACAAATAATGAAAGTTTCACGATTTACCAACATAGATCATAATTAAGTGAAGTACCTACGGTCACACCTGTATTTTCTTAGCGGCCATAATTAGATGGACATGATCTAAAGCTCCCTATTAGAGGGTTATATTTGATCTAAAGCTCCCTATTAGAAGGTTGAGTATGCTCTAAGGACTCTTTAATCTTGGTTTCTTGGGCAAAAAAAAAATTCTGAGATCTCAATAGTAAATTCCAGTCATTCTTATAACTGATCTTGGGAAGAAGGGGATGGTGTAAGGTATTATTTGTCAAAGAATAAACACCTGAAGGCCACCAATCAAAGTGAAGTGCTGATTCCCCTTCATCTAAAGGGAATGGTGTTGAGATGGCTAGTAAATAGGTGCAGTTTGAGTAACCTGTGTTCATAACTGCAACTTATGGGGTCATCCTGAACTGCTTTGCTTAACAAGAAAGTGCCTGGCCATTTTTAACCAATTACCAAGATCCAGTTACCTAACTGTGAAGAAGGGAAAATTCTAGCTCACCTTTGGTGGTGGGAAAACAGTATGGTATTGCATAATTTTCTTCCAATTATTCTTTCCAGCTTCCATTAGTCAGCATGCTCTTCCATCAGGGTAAGTGATTGTCTAAACTCTGATGCTCCATTAATATATATATATATATATATATATATATATATATATATATGTGTGTGTGTGTGTGTGTGTATATGATGTATAAATGTATATATATCATATATGATGTATATATGTATGCATATGATGCATATATATGATGTATATATGTATGCATATGATGCATATGATGCATATATATATGATGTATATATGTATACATATATACATATATATATATATATGTTGTATATATGTATATAAGATGCATATATGTTTAAGTGTACATGTGTACACATCCATAAATGAGAGATGGGAAAATTGCATTTCTGACAACCATCTGTATTAAGATTGCATATATGTTAATTTTAGCTTTCTATAGTCTGCCCTCTGACCTACACCAAGTATTTTATGACTTCCCACTGGGAAATTGCAATTACGATTGCCCGGCAATCTTGGTCAAGATTGGCACTTAAGTAAAATGAGTCTAAATCAGGTTTAAGATGTCCTTGTAATTAAGTGATGCTCTTGGGCCTTCCAGAGCTAGAGGCTACAAGTGAAACTCCTCAGAAGTATAGATGGAATCCATGAGATTTTCCCACAGGGCCAAACCTGAGATATCTCTGTGAGCATCATTCCATTGCATATACACACTTGGCCAGGAACTGGCTGCCTATAGTTTTTGAAGTTGAAGGTCCCATTTTGTACTACCTTTAACTGGATGTTATTGAATCTGATTCTGGCTTCTACAGAGGTATGCCATGAGATCATGGGGCCTCTTTAGACAAAAGTGAAGTGATTAGAGCCCACTTTCAAATAATCAAAGTTTGGGGGTCTTTCCTTTATATGAGTACTTGAGAGGACATAAGGCAAACAGGGAATGTGTAGAGTAGGCTCAGTTGTAGGGGGGAGGTCTGACATGCTTTTCAATGACTTAGGTAATTGAGGGAAAAAGGAAGATCTCGACGCCTTTAAAAAAGAGAAACCTTTGAGATCTGATTGTGCAATGGTATGTGTTAGAAAACCCTTGGAGTAGGGGTTGGTAGCATACAACATCCTGTGAAACATGGATGTCATTGTAACCTGATTTGGCGAAGGATTTTCCCCAACAATGCCCTTCAATTTCTACACTTCTTTAGTTGGTAGAGATTTTACATTTTGTATTTAATCTGGGGAAGCTCAGGTAACATCCCAAGCCTTTTTTAAACAGTCTGCATGACTGTCTCTGGATATGTTGCTCATTCAGTTTTTCTTAATATGTCCATATATGGGCAGCAACAAAGGGTGCTCTTGATTTCTAGTGATTGGATTGATTCCCATGGGAATCAATCAATGATTCTATATATAGGACCTTGGACCTCAAACCCAAGTGGGAGAACATATTTCCCTATCCACCATGGTAAAAGGTAAAAGCCTTGAATTTCTATTATTTAGAGTATATCCATGTGAGGTAATTCAAATTTGTGAGGGACTGCTTTAGAATACAAGTTATGGCATACTATTTTTTGAAAAAGCATGTCTCATGTCACCTTTTGAATAAAGGAATGTGTGAGTTTCCTTTGGTCAAAGGCAGTGTACTCCATCAAGAGGTGGGCAAGATCCAAGGCCACACTGATGGGGAAGGAGTCACATCATCATTCAGGGTAGTTCTCAGGGCCTCTTCAAAGAGGAATGAGTCTAGGACGTATCTCAGAACAGGAGAGTTCTGAGAAGAGATTCACAGAATGGGAAGTTCTGAGAAGATCTTTAGCAAAAGTGAAATCCTGAATGTATTGGTTCACAATGTGGAGGTCCCTAGTCATATTTTGAAGAAAAGAAGTATCCACTTCACCCATGGTCAGCAGGGGAAGGTTATCGGCTACACTGGGTCTTGGAGAAATGTTCTGCCTCTGTCTCAGTAACTTCTAAATATGTTCCCTATAAGTATACCCTATATATCTTTTAGTCCAGGCAATGGTCACAACAACAGTATATGTGGTTCAGGAATCAGTGATGTTTCTTTATGGATGTGTTCAGCTACACACATATGTGGATAAAATATAGGAATGGTGTATATATTGATGACCTACTTTAAGGCACATAGTATAAGAGTCAATTTAGGTTTGTGTCTTCTGAACTAGGATTTAGAAGCAGAGAAATATAAGATACCATTGTTTGGATAGTGTGGTATGAATACCTTGAATAAAGTGATTAGATTTAAGCAAAATTTCTTAATAGCTGTGTTGTGTGGCATAGGACAAAGTGCAGCTCTAGTGATTCTTTAGTTCCACAGGTACTCCAAAATTCCCATAGTGCACAGGGAGGAGGTCTGAGACAATTGATGTGCACTGGGAATAATTTTTAGAGCCCTGTCATTAGAATTTGATTTCCCAAGCCCCCATTTGCAGAAGCTGAGGGTCTAAAATCGACTAAGTTGATTGAAGTAGACAATTGACCCACAATCCTACTGGAAAGTCAGGGAATGTTAGATGATCGTTCATGTAGGATGCGAGGTATAACACTCCCTTGGTCTGGCAGGCCTTTAAGGAGAAAAGACAACACCACTTGATGGGAATAGGAATATAAAAGGGCCATGTAAGTCTTCAAACAGGTTTTAACCCCTTTACCGTAAAGGATCTAGGGCAATGCTGTACTTTGGCGAGTACTGACATGCTCTACAATATAATCAGAAGGAGTAAGTTAACACTGGGTAAAGTGAACCCCATGTAAGAGAGGAAAACTCTAAAGCCCTATTGAAAATGAAGAGAAACTTCTTCAGGCATAGTGTATATAGGTGTCATACACATTTCTGTCAAAAGAAAAGTTCCTTGGTACGTTATACAGTGGATAAAGTTTCCAGCAGTAATCATAAGTTTCAAATTCTCATTCAGAGGTTTATATATTCATAATTTCTGTTAATGCAGGAGAGAAAAACAGGAACATATTTCTTCTGCCAAAGGCTTTGGATAATTGTTTCTGACTAGGTTAATTCTTCTGGTTTGTTCAGCTGTTAAGATCTAACCAGAAATGTTGAAATTATTACATTTCTATTGATTTGCCTGATTGCAGTTTGCAAGGGTTATATATTCTCGTTCTAAACTTCGACTCTGGGACTTCAAACCGGAGTGGAGTAGAGTCCCTGGATTATAGAAGGAGTCACTTTTGAAAATATGTCTGATCAGTTAGGTATATGACTACTTTGTTGGAAATTCAAGGGCCCATTATTCAGAGGGAACATTTTAGGAGGACTGGGAAGAGCGAGAAGGTCACAGAATCCTTCAGGCAAAAGATTACCTTGGGTACTGGAAGAAGGCAGTCAAGTGCAACTGTTTTCACAGTCCAGAATAACCATGTGTCTGGGGACTCTGAGGTGTGCTTACCAGAAATTAGGGAATTTGCTCTTACATATTGGGTGGTAATCTCTGGATTTATCTTTTCCTCAAGCTGTTAAGCAGCAGGATAATCATGGACAACAAAGATGAAACTGCTCCATTTTATGTGACAAACCTTAAAGGCAGAACTTAGGTTAGGGGTCAGGTATGCACTGACATATCTGAGGACATCATGTCCCCGTGGTCTGCCATTCCTTCAAACATTTATGTATGCCTGGCCACCCAGGTCAGAAAGGAAACATTAATACCTCTTAGAAGAATATAACTGAGATTCTCTGGATAGAGGTGGATTCTCGGAAGAAACCATTGTCAGGGGATATTAATTTAAAGTTTCCTTAAAAAAATAAACATCTATATGAGAATTCATTTCATTTGCTTCTCTCTATGTTTTTATCAGAAGAATTTGTATTAAGCCACGTTCAACTTTAAGGGTATGTCTAGATATTCTTATTCAAGGAAAGTGGAATATATTAATCTTACTTTGTAGAATATGCTTGTCAGGGGCTCTTCATTGCATCCCAATTGAGCCTCCAGTTTACCTTGAACTGAAGGAGAAACCTGGGAAAAATTAGGAAACATATCTGTGGCACAGTCCGTAATATCAGAAAATAGTGTGGGTTTCCTCACCCTAAATTAATATCTAAACCTCCATTGGACAAACTAGAATGATATGAAGTAACCTTTCTTTCAGGGATAACATATGACACCTCCTTAATCAAAGAAAGAATGGATGAGTACCCCCGAGTAAAGAAGAGTTGCTGATGTCCCTGTGACAGGAGAATTGTTTTGAGTATTCAAATTCCCCTAGTATTTGAGAAAAAATTAAATTGCTTACAATAGCTCAAGAGGTCCTACATTGCGTCATCTTCTAATGGTACTTCACAGTCTAGCATATACACATCTTTAGCTGAATCTGAAAGAGACTGAATATAGATTCCATGATTCATGAAAAGTTGGGGGTGTCCTAAGCATGATTGCCTCCTAAAAACTATATTCAACCAAAAAGAAATGAGCACCAGACTGATGAGTTCACAACAAATCATGTGACTTTACTCAAGGAAGTAGCATGAGATTCTAGGATTTGCTCCCTCCTTTTGGATTTCAATGAACCTTCACCAGAGGGATCAATGCTCCTTGGTCCAAGGTAAAATATCCCATGGGCCCCAAGCAGAAGGGATGGTTCTGAGAGATCATTTGGTCAAATGAGTAACTCTAAGGCCTAATCATCCTGAGCAGAAAAAAATACCAATGTTTTTGAAAGGAGAAAGGTTTTAACCCAGTTTGAAAGTAGGGGACTATCCCTGATTACCTTATATAGAAGACAATGGTCCCAGCACTCCAGGCCTCCACATTTTCAGAGAACTCAAGAAAATTCTTATATCCAAGGCCTCCACTACAGACTTGACAGCAATCTGAGATTTATTCTGAAATCTTGTGTCAAAGTCACTGGATCTAAACCCTATTTAAACTTACTATAAGACGCACAGGTATGGGTCTGAGGAATATTGGCCTTTCTGGTGAGAATCTTAGATAAGTGGCCTTGGATCCAGGCTGGAATTTTTATTCATTGGCCATGGGACCTCAATCCATTGTTCTTGGAGATTTTTTGGTGGTCAGAGTTGTATTGGCTATGCAATAAGTTTTGAGGAACAAGTTCTGGTCTTTCTTAGTTGAATGGTATACCTGAGTCAGCCACGAACAAAGTGAGAATCTTCTATGGATTCTTGTTCACAAGGATTCAGTTTCAGGTACACTACAGCAGAGGCTGAATGTTTGAGACACTCCTCAGTCACAAGGTCAAATCTAAATCTTGTTCCATCAGATGGCCATGTCTCTGACCCCTCCATTGCAGACAGAGGAAGAATAAAGTGTTTTTATTCCAGGGCAGTTGACTTCTAGTGTTTGTCGTTTTATGGGTATTTGAGTCCTTTGATGTTTAATGATATCAGGGACAAATGATTGGTTTTGTCTATTATTTTTCTTGTTGAATGTCGAATTATGTTTCTGTGGCTACCTACTTTATCTCTTTTGTGTTTTTTAAAAGTAGATTATGTTCTTTCTTTTTCTGGGTGTAGTTTCCTGCCTTGTACTGGAATTTTCCATCTATCATCTTTTGTAGGACAGGATTTGTGGAAAGATATTGTGTAAATTTGCTCTTGACATGGCATATCTTGGAATCTACATCTATGGTAGTTGAGAGGTTTTAGAGGAGCCTGGGCTGACTTTTTTTTCATTTAGGATCTGTGTGGTATATGCCCAGGATTGCTAGCTTTCACAGTCTATTTTAAGAAGTGTGGAATATTGATTGATCTCCCTTTTTATGTTACTCGACCTTTTTCCCTTACTGCTTTTAATATTTTTTCTTTGTTTTGTGCACTTTATATTTTAACTATTATGTGATGGGAGAAATTTCTTTTCTGCTCCAATTTTTTTTGGAGTTCTTTTTGCTTTTTGTACGTGCAAGGTTGTCTCTTTCTTTAGGTTAGGGAAGATTTCTACTATAATTTTGTTGAAGATATTTACTGACCCTTCAAAGTGGGAGTTTCATTCTCTTCTATACCTATTATCCTTAGGTTTTATCTTCTCATTTTGTCTATGATTTCCTGGATGTTTTGAGTTAGGAGTTTTTTGTTTTGCATTTTTGGACAATTGTGTAACTGTTTTCTATGGTATCTTCTGCCCCTGAGATTCTTTTCTGTCTTTTGTATTCTGTTGTTTAATGCTTGCATTCTTGACTCCTAATCTCTTTCCCAGGTTTTCCATATCCAGAGTGTCTCTCTTTGTGTGTTTTTGTTGTTGTTGTTGTTGTTGTTGTTGTTTTTGTTGTTGTTGTTGTTTCTGTTTAAATCTTTACTTCCTGATGGGTTGTTCAATTTCTCCACTAGTTTGGTTATGGTCTCCTGTAATTCTTTAAGGGAGTTTTGTGTTTCCTCTATAAGTACTTCTCTCTCTTTACATCTGTTGTCCCGTAATTCTTTGATGGACTTATCCATGTCCTTCTTAAAATCCTTTAACATCATCATGTTAAATGATTTGAAGTACAAACATTTCTTTTTTTCTTTTCTGTTGTGTTGAGGGTATACTAAGCTTGCGTTGGTGTGAGAACTAGGTTCTGATGATGTCATGTAGCCTTGGTTAATGATGCTTAGGCTATTATACTTGTCCTGTAATTCTTTAAGGGATTTTTGGGTTTCCTCTATGAGGGCTTCTATCTCTTTACATCTGTTGTCTTGTATTTCTTTGATGGAGTTATTTATGTCCTTCTTAAAATCCTTTACCCTCATCATGTTCAGTGATTTGAACTACAAACTTTTCTATCTCTTTTCTGGTGTGTCAGGGGTATACTGGGCTAGCTTTGGTGGGAGAACTGGTTTCTGATGATGTCTAGTAACATCAGTATATGTTGCTTAGGGAATTATACTTGCCCCTCACCATCTGGAGTTAGCTGGTTTTGCTGTTTCTGAAAGTGGCTTGAATCTTCTCTAAGCATGTGTGTCAACACTAATGGGACCGTTGTTCTCTCTTGAATTATCTTGTGTACCAAGAACAGTGGATCAGGTTCACCTATATGGAATAGATAGAAACAAAAGTATGCTGTAACAGACTGCACCTCTTTTCGTGGGTTGTGAGCGCACCAGGAAGTTACCTCTGAGAAGAAAAAGTCTCTCCTGTGCTCTTGAGTGTGTCAGCACTCCTGGAAGTCCATCTATTTCCTCATTGGATCTGGGGACAGAGAGCTGAGGTACAGGTTCAGCTCTGGGAACACAGCTCTGGGTCCTCTTGGTTTTTAAACTTTCACTGGAACAGCTCACAAAAGAAATTTGACTCCCTGATAAGTAAGTGCCTAGGAGTCATCATCTCGCTGTCTCTTCAGAGATGGGACCACAAACATATGGCAGCTGGCATTTTCACATGGGTGCTGTGAATTAAACTTAGGAATCTCATTCTTTCATGTCAAATATATTCCCATCTGAGATAATTGTTCAGTGAACAAAGTATAGTTTTGAATATGACATAGACTATCTGTGACAAATTAAAATGTTTAGGCAATGTCAACTAGGTCATTGAATTGAAGAACTCACATAATTACTACATGTTGGTCTAACCAATACACGGGACGCATATTCATTAAAATGAAGAATAGTATAAAGTTTATTTATGCAACTTACTGAATCATGTAATAAGAAGTCTCCATTAATGTACAGTGTCCATAATAGTGTATAGATTAGGAATGAATAAAAAGTATTATGAACTTTCTTTTATAAAAATTGCATTATAGTACAAGAAAAAAGAAAGAAATGAATGCATAAATCCGTGTGTTGGAGTTGATAGTATGCAAGTAGTTGAAGAATCTATTTTAGAAATAAGGTCATGGAGATTGTCATAGGAAGTGACATTTATGTTAAATTAGATGAAAAATAATTGATCTATATTTTGGGCAAAATCACAGTAAATATAAGGATGATAAGAGGACAAAGACCTTGACATATCCAAAAAGTAAATATGAGAGTAATTTGTATTAATTAAGAGATAGAAGAACGGTCCAAATAAAGCTGAAGCTTAGGCAATGTCTCTTATGGGAATATAGAAACAATATTAGACATATAATTTTTATTTACTGAAAATGTCTTAGAAATCATTGAATAGTTTTAAATAAGTTTGTTTAACTCACAATGTATATAGTAAGGGACTCTGGTTACTTATGAATTATGATATGATACAGAGAATGATTTTAAGGATGTTTTTGAAGTCTATCTGGAAGTAGTGTCAGTGATAATGAAAAAGAGTCATATCAGAGAGCTATGTTGGAAAATGTTGTGTTTGGTAGTAGAATGAGGGTGGGGTGAGTAGGAAGAAAAGAAACCCAATGACTTTTTTTTTGAGAAAATGAAAAGATGTTGGTGTTATTTACTCTGGTGTGGAATATTTCATGATAAGTGGATTTAGGAGAATTATAAAGGAATTTATTTTAGACCCTTGAAGATGCTTGAAAGACCTATAACTCACTAGACATTCCTACTTACTGTTCATTGTTTGGTGACTTAAACCATTACTCAGACCATTATTAGCTGTTATATAACAAAATACTTACTTTAACATCTGTATTTTTTCAAGGTGTATCTGGGAGTATTATTTAATTAAGAGCAAACCTATGATTATACTACATGCTTATTTAGTATATTCAGACAAATTATTTGCCCATTTACTTACTACAAACATTTTGTATTGCAATTAGAATTTAATCCAAGTTTATTGGTGCTGACACACTGTTTGATTAGAATTTAATAGCTCATGAATGTGAATTTCACAGAAAGAAGTCATTTGCTCAGATTTTGTAAATTTACAAATCCTAGAAGAGTAAAAACATGTAATAAATTCTATCTCTTCTACTTTTAATCTTTAGTATTTTAGTGTGTTATGATATACATGCAAAAATTCCTAATCCAGATGATTTTAACTATCCAGTACTATTAAACATATCAACAGTATTTTACAAATATGAATAATATATGCTTTCAGAAAATTTTCGTCGAATGAGCCAGAAATTCTTCATAACTTCAACACAACATGGCCTTTGGGAACAGAGTTAAACACAAATAAGGAAAGGCAGAAAATGATTGACACATGCACTGTTCTTGGTTTGAAATTTAACAATCATGTTAGTTAAAGGATACAGCTTTGAAATTCGAGTCAATGAGAGGATGAAAAATACTGAGGAAGAGTAGGTAAATTGAATTCTTTCTACATGAAAGAAAACACTGGATCTGAATGTAACGTACATTTTATATAATGACTCTCGTCTTCTGCCACTATTTATTCAATACTTTGGTATTTGTTACTATATTATGTTCCAAAAACATATCAATGATTCTGGTTATTCTTAATTAATGAACATGCAGTTCAGCTGATTTAATATTCCACATTATCTTAATATTCTTCTGTATCTTTCAGTATGAAAATTATAGAGAATTATTTTGATTAGAGTAAAATTTTATTTTTTTATCATATGAGAGAAGAAATTATTAACCAAGAATGGATATTTGATATTTTCTAAAAGATGTTAATAGAGTTTGAAACCGTATATATAAGCTCAACCATGTATACTTTCTCCAAATGAAACTCACTGAAATGTCAGTACACATATAGTACGTATATGGAGTGATGTATAGGAATAAAAACATCCCCTATGCATCCAGAATCATCTGTTATACACATGATGAAAGCCAATATTAGGAAGAGAAGATGGTACAGCCACTTTGCAGGAAAATCAGCTTCATTTAAAATGATGATTGAGCTGGGAAGTGATTTGACTAAGTCTAGTTAAGAATAATGTAAATGCCCAAAAATTGCAATCTCACTAGGTGGTATATCCTTGTTGCAGGAGGTATGTTGTTAGGGTTAGGCTTTGAAGTTTCAAAGGACTGAAGCTATTTCAATCTAGTTTTCTCCACCTTCCGCTTATGGTCTGAGATGTAATCTTTCAGCAACCTCTGCCTGTGTATCTTTGCTCTGATACCATCCATCACTGACTCTGATATTCTGGATTATAAGCCCAAATAAAGTATTTCTTTTATAAAGGAAAGAATAATATAAATGAGTTTAATGTTATGAGAAGCACACCTTGTTTACCTGATATGGTTGCCTTTTCCTTTCTTAGCTTGGGCCGTCAGACTTCTGCTATGTTGAGTGAGACATCTTCATATTCTCTACTCTCACATTTTGCAGTTTGTCACTTGGCCCTCAGGACCTCCTTATACCTGGGGCTGTATTTTTGTTCTTGGAAGTTAGAAAGTTTGGATTTACTGACTTTGGAGGCAGGGTTAAAAGTAAATGGGAAGTGAGTGACATACATACCAAAACTCTTCTATTTTAGTACATAAATGGGGGTTATTAGAGGACGGGATTACTGAGGTGAGCAGAAAGGAAAGGTGCTGCTTTATTTGAAATGTTTTCTTACCTCATTCTGTGCCACTGTAAAGGACTGGCCTTATCTCTCAGTCCTGGCCATGTTCCTGTCACTGCTCCCCTGCCTATCTCTTGCAGCACTTAATTCTAGTTCCTACTTCTCACTCTAGGTTTCATCTTGACAAGATTTAGTTCATGTTTCAGTGCTCCTGCTCTGAAACGTACACAAGTTCTTTTTCTTTTGTTTTATATTCAAACTTTCAATGCTTATGTTCGTTTTCATTTTACCTCCTTTATGGAAGCCTTAGAGGAGAATCATTCATGGATGTCGCTTTTGATTGGAATGAGAAAATAATGAAAAAATATTTTTTTTAAATTACAGGACATTTTCATGTCTAAGCTTTTCTCTTATATACACCTGCCATGCTAGTTTATCTCCCTGTCTTGTCTTTAGTCCTTTCCTCCCCTTGCTACTTGGATATTGCCTCTTAGGACTTACAGCAGAACCATGAATGCTGGCATACGCAAAGAAGGTGTTGATTCTTCATCACTTTTCTAACCTTTTTTCTCCCTTCTCTCTTGAGCTGTTTGAATTAATTTGGATCACTGTACTCAATAGTATAGTGCTATAGTGCTTGGGCCATGAAAATATCTGTTATTGTTGCCTTGTCATAGTTTTACAGCTAAGGGTTGGCCTAGTTACACTTTGGAATCTAAGTCCAAGAAGTTTGAGAACTTTAATAAAACCTTGTCAGGAGCTAAAAATACTTTTAAATGATTTCTTAATACATGATGCCTAGAAAACCCTTTCATAAATCATGGATAAAGCAGTCTGAGATTCTTGTTTCTGTAAAGTACTTGAAAAATATGAAAGGGAGAAAGGCCATGGCTCGCTCACTCTTGTCATTAGATAGGGCGCTCAAATATGACTTTAATTTTCCTGCAATTTCTGGTTAGAACATAAAGATGTCTTTGGTAGTTTGCATTACCAGATTGCTTATATTAATTTCCCCCTTTTGCTATTGTTTTGGTTTTCTGTCTTCATTGTTTCCAATTGGACCATAGCTCCCTACTCTGTGTAGATAAAAGGTGGGTCCAGTCCAGCTGTTATTGTTCTGGCACACAAACCACTTTTTGGGAACAAATGTTCACCATTGTAGAGTTGACAGTGGTTTGAAATTCTTTCCTTGTCCTCACTTTCATGTAACAACATACATCTTTACATCTTTTCAATTAATTGTATTGACCTCCCTGTAATCCTATTATGTATCTGTGTATGGAAGAAAGATTTTCTTTAAATATTCTGTGGTTTGTGAGTTTATTCTTCCATAAACTATTTCCCAACAGCACATGACCTCAGGCCATTACTGGGAATTATTGTTTGCTGGGAAATTTGGGGGAGGATAGTGTGAAATTCATCACTGTCCTTTGTTTCAGATATTTTTTTAATAAGTAACACATACTATACAAATAGCTAAATAACTCTTGTGTTCCCCTTCCTGTATGGCTGCTGGTGTAAATAAAATGCATTTTTTTCATTGATAAACAATAATAAAATCACATAAAGACACAAACATATTTAAAGACAGAAAATATTCACAAGGGAAAATCCATTTAAAATGGAGATAAAATATAAACAAAATGAGATCAAAAGGTCCATTCAGAAACCACAATATTAAAAATGTCATTATCAAACTACAAATTTGTAAGATGAGATAATAATAATATATATTTAAGAAAAGATGAAAACCATTAAATGTGTGCCAAAATGTTCACTCAAAATGTAGTATATACCTAAGAATGGAATGGAGCTCTCACTCTTGCTACTATAGAGGCAAAATGGAAGGATTACTACTAGGCTAAACCCAACGTAGATTTCATAGTGCGAAACTATCAAGGAAGCTGGTGTTTCAAAAATACCACATTAAGCAAATATCGATAATAAAAACAAATATAAAAATAAGAAAATATTGAAGACCAGCACTAGTCCATGATAATTTGATAGGGTACATGGGATTATTTCAATATTCTGGTATCTATAGGGACCTGTTTAGTGACAGAGTATATGGTAAGTTTGGAGAAGTTACTTTTAGGTGCAAAAAAAAAGGTATATTGTCTAGTTTTAGGATGAAATGTTCTTTAAATATCTGCTAAATCCATTTGGATGATTATTTCTGTTATTTTTAATGTATCCGTTTAGTTTCATTTTCCACAAATGGTCAATTGATGAACTTGGGTATTGAAATCTCCCACTATTATTGTGTTGGCGCCAATATATGCTTTGAGGCTTAGTGATTTTCTTTTGGTGAATTTAGGTGCCCTAGCATTTGAAACATAGTTGTTCAGAATTGAGAGTTCATCTTAGTATTATTTTTTCTTTGACAATTATCTTGTCCTTCCTTATCATTTTTGATATCTTTGGTTTAAAGTCAATTTTATTCAATATAAGAAAGGCTATTTCCATTTTGTTTCTTGGGACCATTTGCTTGGAATTTCTCTCCAGCCTTTTACCTTGAGATAGTGACTGTCTATATAAGTAAGGTGTGTTTCTTGTATGCAGCAAAATGTTCGGTCTACATTATTTATTCAATCCCTTAGTTTATATCTTCTTATTGGAGAATTAAGTCCATTGATGATAAGAGATATTAAATAAAATTTATTGTTCTTTCCTGTTATTTTTATTGTTAGAAATGGAATTACATTTGTGTGGCTATTATCTTTTGGGTTTGTTGAAAGATTAATTCCCAACTTTTTCCTAGGGTGTAGTTTACTTTCTTGTGTTGGAAGTGTCCATCTACTATCCTATGTAGGGTTAGATTTGTCGAAAGATGTTTTGTAAATTTTGCTTTGTCATGGAGTATCTTGGTTTCTCCATCCATGGTAATTGAAAGTTTTACCAGATATCCAAGCCTGGAGATCCAGAAATGAATGCAAACACCTATGGTCACTTTATCTTTGACAAATGTGCTAAAACCATTTAATGGAAAAAAGACAGAATTTTAAAGAAATGGTGATGGATCAACTGGACGTCAGCATATAGAAAAATCAATTATTTAAACAAACTCACAGGGTGGGGGAACAAATGATCATCTTGTTAGATGCTGACAAAAAATGAAAACAATCAATACCTCTTCATGTTAAAAGATTTGGTACATATCATAAATTCAAGGTCCATACATAAACATAGTAAAAGAAATATTACAAAAAACAGTACCCAGCATTAACATAAATGGAGAGAACCTTGAAGCAATTCAACAAATATCAGGGAATAGTAAAAGTTGCCCAATCTGAACTTACTTCTTTAATATAGCACTGGAAATCTTATTCACAGAAATTAGACATCCAAAGGAGATCAAAGGGAATTCAAGAAGTCAAAATATCATAATTTATACATGATATGATAGTATAATTTAGTGACCCTAAAAATTCAACCAGAGAACTCCTTCAGCTAATAAACAATTTCAGGAAAGTGGCTGGATGTAAAACTAACTCAAACAAATCATTACCCTTCCTCTACTTCAAGGATAAACAGGTAGAAAAGAAATTAGGGATATGACAACCTTCACATTAGTCACAAATAATAAAAAATACCTCAGTGTGACTCTAACCAACCATGTAAAATGTCTTTATGAAAAGAACTTTAAGTCTGTGAAGAAAAAAATTGAAGAAAATCTCAGATGGAAAGATTTTCCATGCTTATGGATTGGTAGAGTTAATATTGCAAAAATGGCCAACTTCCCAAAGCAATCAACATATTCAAGGCAATCGCTATCACAATTCCAATTCACTTGTTCATAGAGTTAGAAAGAACAATTTGAAAACTCATTTGAAATAACAAAATCCCAATATAGAGAAAACAATCCTCAACAATAAAAGAACTTCTTTAGTTTTTTTTTTCTGCTTGTAAAATTTATTCACAAGGGCACCCCTCAAAGAAGAAGCAGGAGCTCATATCTGATCTGTGTTCTTCTTGAAAGCCTTGCATCATAACACAGCATAAGGTTATAAAAAGGATGGGAAGGTTTGCTTTTCATTTGTGGAACATTTCGTACATGTAATACAATATGCTCTGATCAAGTGCACCCACAAACCCTCCTGCTCCTCCTAGACCTGCCCCCATCTCCCTTCCAACTTTATGTAGTCTTTCGCTTTTTTTTTTTTTTTTTGCATATTTCTATGACTGGATCCTTACATTTCTTTTTTTTTTTTTTATTAACTTGAGTATTTCTTATTTACATTTTGAGTATTATTCCCTTTCCCAGATTCCGGACCAACATACCCCAACCCCTCTACCTCCCCTTCTTTATGTGTTTTCCCCTCCCCATCCTCCCCAATTGCTGCCCTCCCCCCAACAACATGTTCACTAGGGGTTCAGTCTTAGCAGGACCAAGGACTTCCCCTTACACTAGTGATCTTACTAGGATATTCAATGCTACCTATGAGGTCAGTGTCCAGGGTCAGTCCATGCATAGTCTTTAGGTAATTCCTTAGTCCCTGGAAGGTCTGGTTGCTTGGCATTTTTGTTCATATGGGATCTTGAGACCCTGCAAGCTCTTCCAGTTCTTTCTGTGATTCCTTCAACAGGGGTCCTATTCGTAGTTCAGTGGTTTGCTACTGGCAATCGCCTCTGTATTTGCCATAATCTGGCTGTGTCTCTCAGCAGATATCTACATCTGCCTCCTGTCTGCCTGCACTTTATTGCTTCATCCATCTTGTCTAATTGGGTGGCTGTATATGTATGGGCCACATGTGGGGCAGGCTCTGAATGGGTGTTCCTTCTGTCTCTATTTTAATCTTTGCCTCTATTCCCTGCCAAGGGTATTCTTGTTCCCCTTTTAAAGGAGTGAAACATTCACATTTTGATCATCCATCTTGAATTTTATGTGTTCTAGGCATCTAGGGTAATTCAAGCATTTGGGATAATAGCCACTTATCAATGAGTGCATACCTTGTGTGTTTTTCTGTGATTGGGTTACATCAAACAAATGGATGATATTTTCCAGTTTCATCATTTGCCTATGAATTTCATAAAGTAATTGTTTTTGAAAGCTGAATAATATTCCTTTGTGTAGATGTACCACATTTTCTGTATCCATTCCTCTGTTGAAGGGCATCCAGGTTCTTTCCAGCTTCTTGCTATTATAAATAAGGCTGCTATAAACATAGTGGAGCACATGTCTTTTTTATATGTTGGGGACATCTTTTGGGTATATGCCCAAGAGAGGTATAGCTGGATCCTCAGGCAGTTCAATGTCCAATTTTCTGAGGAACCTCCAGACTGATTTCCAGAATGGTTGTAGCAGTCTGCAATCCCACCAACAAGGGAGGAGTGATCCTTTTGTCTACACCTTTGCCAGCATTTTCTGTCACCTGAGTTTTTGATCTTAGTCATTCTCAAGGTGTGAGGTGAAATCTCAGGGTGGTTTTGATTTACATTTCCCTTAAGACTAAAGATGTTAACATTTCTTTAGGTGTTTCTCAGTCATTAAGCATTCCTCAGCTGTGAATTCTTTGTTTAGCTCTGAACCCCACTTTTAATAGGGTTATTTGTCTCCCTGCAGTCTAACTTCTTGAGTTCTTTTATATTTTTGATATAAAGCCTCTATCTGTTGCAGGATTGGTAAAGATCTTTTCCTTCTTTGGGAATCACTATCCCTTACCTCAAACTGTATAACAGAAAAATAATGATAAAAATTTAATTGTTATCGTACAGAGACAGATATCCAGATCAATGGAATAGATTTGAAGACCCAGAAATGAAGGCACTTGATATTTGACAAAGGAACCAAAACCATCCAATGGAAAAAAAACATAGCATTTTCAACAAATAGTGCTGGTTTAACTAGAAATAAGCATGTAGAAGAAGGGAAATCAATCAATTCTTATCACCGCATACAAAGCTCAAGTCAAAGTGGATCAAGGGTCTCCACATAAACCATATAACCTAACACTAATAGAAGAAAAATGGGAAAGAGTCTCAGACACTTGGGCACTGGGGAAATTTCCTGAATATAAAACCAATGGCTTATGCTCTAAGATCAAGATTTGACAAATGGAGCTTCATAAAATTGTAAAACTTTTGTAAGGCAAGGGGCACTGTCATTAGAAAATAGGAGCAACCAACCGATTAAGAAATGATCTTTACCAATCCTACGTATGATAGAGGGCTATATTCAATCTATACAAAGACTCAAGAAATTATGTTATGTGGAATCAAATAGTCTTTTCAAAATGGTGTTAGAGCTAAACAATGAATTTTTAACTGAGGAATATCAAAATCCTTAGCCATCGGGCAAATGGAAATGAAAAACAAACAAACAAAAACAAAACAAAACAAAACAAACAAAAAAAACAACAACTGAGATTCCACAGCACACCAATCAGAATGGCTAAGATAAAAACAAATTCAGTTGACAAATGATACTTAAAAGGGTGTGGAGAAAAGGAACACTCCTCCAATGCTGGTGGGATTGCAAGTTGGTATAACCACTCTGGAAATCAGTCTGGAGTTTTCTAACAAAATTGGTACTACATGAGGATCCGGCAATACCACTTCTTGGTTATTTACCCAAAAGATGATCCAACATATAAAAAGGACACATGATGCTATATGTGGACAGAAACTATATATATATATATATATATATATATATATATATATATATATATATATATATATAGATGTGTGTGTGTGTGTGTGTGTGTGTGTGTGTGTGTGTGTGTATATATGCATACGTACATATATATATTTGCTAGAAGCTGAAAAGAACCCAGATGTCCCTCAACAAAGTAATGGATAAAGGAAATGTGGTATATTTACACACCTGTACTTCTAAGCTAGCAAATCAGTGTTTGCATAAAATTCTTAGGAAGGAATTAGAAATTATCATTCTGTGTGAGGTAAGAAAACAAATAGTATAAATTAATTGGAAGTGTGTATCAACCCAAAAGTGTGGAATTCATAAGCAGGAATCCACAGGTCATATGAAGCCCAAGCATAAAGAAGAACAAAATGTGGATGCTACATTTTTTCTAAGAAGAAGGAACAAAATATTCATGGGAGGAAATACAATGATAAAGAGTCAAGTAGGGAGTGAAGAAAGGGTCAACCAGAGACTGCCCCACATAGGGATACAACCACTATGCCTCTACCCAATCCAGACTTTATTGCTGATGCCAACAAATCCTTGCTGATAGAAATCAGATATGAATGTCTCCTGAGAGGCTCTGACAAATGCCTACTGATATAAATGAGGATGGTTGCAGCTAACCATTGGATTAAACATGGGAGTTTCAATGGAAGTTTTAGAGAAAATACTTAATGAGCTGTAGGGATTTGCAAAACCCCAGGAAGAACAACAATATCAACTAACAAGATCCCACCAGAAATTCGGGGGATTAAACTACCCACTAGTGAGTACAGATTGAGGAACCCACGATACCAGCCACATGTGTGGCAGAGAAATGCACTGTCCAGCATGATTCGAAGGAAAAATCTTTAATCCTGTGAAGACTTGTTTCCCCAGTGTAGGGTAATGCCAGGGCCTTGAGGTTGAAGTGGGTGAGTGGAATGGGAACATCCTCAAAGAAGCTGGAGGGGGGGTTTATGGGAGAGGGAGGAAAGGAGATACCACTTGAACTAAAAATACATAAAATATACAGGAAAAACTATTAAATAAAAATGACATTATGTGTCATTAAACTAATAGTAAAATATCATTTCCCATTTCTGATATTGGCTCAAATATTAGAAATTGGCATTAATTTCCTTTGATCACTTTTGCTGTCTATAGTCAATATGTCCCTTTTTGTTACGACTTATTTAAACAAAACTGCACTGTACAATTTAAAGAAATATAGAATGAAAAAAAATACTGACATCATTTGTGATTCAAAGATACAAACAATTTTACTATATTTCCCTTTACTAAAAGTTAGACATCTCCTTGAAGAAACTCTGATGGATAATATCAAAATATGTTTATAGGAATGGTACATCAAGTACTTTTTGTTAATATCTTCAGTCAAGAAATGGTTCTAATATTTATGCACTATGGTAGTTGATTATAGAAGAAACTGAATGTTCTTGGATTTTGTAATAATGCATATAAATCATTAATTCTTAATATTTGTTGACAAAAGGAAGTTATCAATGAATATATATATATATATATAGTGCCACACATTTCTAATATAAATAGAACAAATTGAATATATAATTTATGAATAAAGGTGAGTAAGAGTAAGATATATCATTGATTCTATCTACAGTTGGAGTTAAGATATGATTCATGGATCCATGTATTTCTTTCTAGACATCTAATGAGATAAAATTACTGTGGAAAAAGCTAAAACTGCAATTAGCATGTTTGATATAGTATACATATTTAAAAATTGCTTTTGAAGTGCTGGCTTCGGCAGCACATATACTAAAAATTGCTTTTGAAAGAATACTCAGAAAATTTTTTCAAGGTTGTATATACAGCATATACAAAAATTCACTGTGTCCATAAATTATCAATAACACTCAAGCTACTTTCTCTGGTCTTGTTATATTTGAATTATCAAATATACATGTATATGTATGTATGTATACTCACACAGGAACACACACACACAAAATACTTCTAAAAATTTAAAACAAATATGTAAATAATAATCTTTCAGAGAAAACTAATGAAAAAGGATGAGCTAAATTCCAGTACTCCCCAAAGTGTACTTTCTAGCATATAAAACTTTCCCTTATAATTTTTAGAAAAATACGTATGTGGCTAATATATGTAATCAGATCCCATTTGACTTATTACTCAGAGTTAAAGTAGAAATGAAATGGAGTGGGAAAAATATTAAATAACAAGATTTAGCTATACTTTTTCAAATATACAAAAAAATCTGAGAAACAGTTAAATGACACAACCTGTAAAATTGCTTTCTATTAAGCATTGATATCTAAGTTTAGTCTTCATAGTCTATATAATAGAGAGAACTAAATCTCACTAGTTGTTTCCTGTCTTAAATACAATTTTCTTGGCTTCTGAATATACACAGAACCAATCAATACAATGAAAATGGATAGATGTTGTGTTAAAAAAGTAAAAGACCTTTTGTTTATTTATACGGTATAAATTTATTTTTGTAGCATTTCTTCCCATGTTTCTGTTGGATATTTTATAAATCCTTACTTTGGTGTAGTTGGTGATTAAATTTAACTGAGCATGGTTGAATATGTCAATATAGTAGAATTGTATTCTTGGGGCAGAGAATACCTTTGTGTTTAACCTGGTTAAAATGAAATGGTGGTCACAGTGTGCACAACCAAATAGAAGGTAAGAAACTGCAGCTTCGGGTACCCATCTCTTTATGAGATTTCACTTTGTAGTGTTGGAAGAATTGTTCCGTGATATCATGAGATTGTGCAGTAAACAGTCCTTTTCTTTATTCCTATAATGAAAGCAAAAATTTGTTGTTTTCAGTTCCCTCAGAGACCTTGCTAGGTGACTAGATCAATCAGGAACTCGGGAAGAGGGACTTAGATATGCAAAATATATTTTTGGTATTGGATTTCTTCCAGGTACTTTAGGGAACTATCTTCATAAGATTTGGAATATAATCAGACAAGAGCTTGTAAAAGATGGAGAAAAGCATGGGGTGTTGTGACACAGGCCTTTAATCTTAGCACTGGGGAGCAAAAGCAGGCAGAACTCTAAGTTCAAGTCCAGCTTGGTCTACAGAGAGAGAAAGAGAGAAAAGGTGAGAGAGAGAGTTCTGGTACTGCCAGGGATATAAAAGAAACACTGTCACAAAAATGTTCAAGAATAAGTTCTGTATTATACAGAGAAAAAAAATCTCATTTTATTTTAGTAAGATGTTAATAATTCTTTCTTGACTCTAATGAAATGTCTTAGCTATAAAATAATGTGAAGGCACCGAAAATGTAAGAAAAGATGTTTTACATCACTATTCCCCTTAAACTATAAGTTGAATTTTTATTAAAAAAACCTATGTAAATACACTTTGAAGGCTTTTCTGTGATTAGCTAAAGGGCTTTTACATTGTGAATTAAGAATGTTGGATTTCAGGCCAATCTTGAATGGTCATCACTAAGGTGTGGAAGCATATTAAGCATACAAAATCAAATATAAAATTTTTCACAATAAAGAATGAGAACCTTTAATTGGTTTTCGTCTAATGTCAACACCTTCTTTTTGTTGGAGTGAAGATTGGATGATTTGAACTAATTTTATGAGAAAAATTACCTGCTTTCAGAAGATAAGAAACAGAGAAAGATGAGGAAAAACATATTCTAAGGAACAATGAACTGTGATAGAGTATTCTATGTCATACTTAAAACAATAAATTTGACCCGTCTTTTACTGGTAAGGCGAGGACTTCATTACGCATACCTACGAACTTAAAAATATTTTCTTTTCTTTCTTAAGTTTGTATGGTTGCTATGAAAACTCTGGGTTTTGTGTTAAGATCTTTGCATATTTAATGATAGTTTTGAAATATTAGTGTTAAAATCAAAAGCCGTGCTTTGTACATACTTTTTAAGCAACAAAAAAGAGAAGTGTCTGCTTGGGTTTTATGAAGAAAGTTACTATGTTAAACATGAATTAATTTTTCTGATATATACCTTCTCTTCATGTACCATGCTTGTTGATGAAACCTCAGCACATAGGAATTAATAGTAACCATCTTAGTATAGTTTCAGGATTTTATTGTATCTTGTTTGACATGCGCCTTTCTTTTCTAAGTCTCTTAAATTAACTGGAGAGGTTTTCAATAACTTCTAGTCCGTTTTAAATTCATATAACCGGTCTTTGGTGTTGTTTTTGAATTTTATGACAGTAACTTTTTAATGTTCTTTATTTTGAAGGTTATATATATATATATATATATATATATCCGAAATATTTTATAAAAATATTAAATTTTTAGTGGAAATAACACTTAGTGATGGACAATTTTATAAGCATTCTCTAAAGTATTGAATATTCTACAATTTTAATTAGTATTAAAACATTATAAATACCACATCCTTTATTAACCTTAAAGTACACTGATCAAGTTAACATAACTACAAATTTTTATCTTAGAAAATTTTTCCTTAGTTTGTCAGTAATTAATCTTGACTTCTCTATCTGAGGTTTCTCATCATTATTCACAAAAAAAATCTATTGCTGTTTTATTGAGAATAGTAAGGAATGTTCATTGATACGTAGATACATAAGAATATGACAATATACTCAATGGTATTTCATTAAGCGCTAGGAAAACTAAACTATCATGGTTTCAGGAAAATAAATGTAACTAGAAAATATACCGAGTAAGGTAGCAAAGACTCAGAAAGGCAAATACCATGTGTTCTTTCTCATACATATCAAAGAATTTCCTTTTAATATACTTGTATTTATGTGAAGCTGTGACTGGTTTGAGTTTATTTAACTGGTATAGGTCGCAGAAATTAGAAAGTTGGGTTTTAAACAGTGTGCTGTGGTAGATATTGAACATGTGAGTTATGGATGTAGAAGTAAGAATAATGAAGAGAGACTAGTATAAGTGGTGAGGGACATAGCATAGGAGGGAACAAAGAACGGAAAAAGCGAGGATGAGGTTGAATGTCTACAAAAACAAAATAAGGGAACCTGTTACTTTATAGGTTAGGTTAAAATAAATATTAAAATTTAAAACTAATACCATTATATTTAATGCTGTATACATCATGTTTGAGGAAAAATGCCAGCAAGTGATATCAAAATAGAAACAATATACTTATCTTATTTGATCTTAGTCATATTATCCATACTTATTTGGTAAAACATCATTTGTCTGTCAAATTTATGGTACCACTTAAAAAATTGCCTGTGATATAATCAATCTTTATGATAGTAGAGAATTTTTATTATTAGGTCAATTTTTAAAATCTGTGATTTGATCTAAGTTTTAAGTTTCTTTTTACTTAAATTTGTTCCTCCTGACATTCACTCATAATAAATTATCATTTTCAATGTTGAATACTACTATAAAAATATGATCCAGCAGGGTTTTTGAAATTGCTCAATTATAAGTAATATAATTCATAAACTACAGGACATTCTCCACAAAGCTCATAGATACAAAGAAGATACTCAAGAAGAATATCCCAAGTGCATATGATTGAGTCTCATGTAGAAAGGGGAATAAAATAGTCTAGGAGGCAGATTGAGGGAAGGAACTAGATGGGAGATGGAAGGAAGAGGAGAATGGATCCTGTGTAGGAAGGGACAGGAGATATGACCCGATATTCAGGAGAAGGAAAGGAAATCTTGAACTATTAGAGATGAGGAGATAGGGGAAATCTCCAGGAAGAGAAAGAGTCGGAATAATGGAGGTACCCACGAATCAATGGGGGTTACCTAAGCTGTGACTTACATTGGTGATATGGAACATTTAGAGGCCAACTCCTGTAGCCCGGAAGGACACCACTGGAGGGATAAAGACACAAATATACACGCAAAACTTTCTAGACAAAATTTTTCAAGCCTAAAAGAAATTCAGAACCGCATTCTAGGGTCTATGTTCTCCTTTGCTTTATTGATGGCTGGTAATTTTTGTATAAAATAAGGATTTAGGACATTATCATTAGAAGTAGGTATACAATATTTATATTGTTATATTCACGCTTTATGTGGACCACTTTGTTAACAATATCATTGCAAAAAATAAAATTGGAAAACAGTATTTTTGAGTACACATTCAGGAATATATATAAAGTCCTCTTTCAAAGAATGTACAATAAGAAAATGTAATACAATATTCATTCAATTAAACGTCTGGAGGGAAAATATTGGACTTTGGGAAACAGAAAAAACCTAGGAGCTTGAACTGTATGTCACAGGAATGGACGTGGAAGTGGAATTATTATCCTGAATAATCTCCTCCACACCATGTTCCTAGATCTTTTTTACCAATGCCAAGCCCCGACCAACATTCTCTATTCCGAGCATGCAAGTACTAATGAAGCAAAGAGAAGTCTCTAGCTTTAGAGATATATAGTATGTAAAGTTTTCCAGTATGTCACAGGAGACACTCTTGGAAAGGGCACCCTCAAATCTGGTCCATGGGAAAGTTCAGTGAGTCTTGAATAGGGATTGAGTGGTTTCTCTGAAGAAATAGCCTTGATCTTAGCCTTCCACACATGGGAATCATGCGCTGCGATCTTCTCAGAATCATCTGGACTTCACTACTTGATAAGGTTCCTGGAAGTTAGAGAGTTTATATAATCAATTTCTTCATTACAAAAGCCAGTTGTTGGGAAGGGCACAGTTGTCCTTCTCAGAGCTCATGGCTTTTACTCTTTTTGCCCTGAAGAAAAGGTCCAAAGAAACAAAGGAAAGACAAGTATTGTCTCCTCAGCTCAGTGTAAACGCCTCCATGCTTTGGATTCCCATTGTGCAATTTGTTTATGACACTGATATCTGGAGAAGAAGAGCTTCTAGTTGAGACTTCATCATCTCAGTCTTTCTATTAGTATTACTCTGAATACCATTCCCTGACAGTGACTATTTAGATTTCTGTGTCAATAGGTTTGATTAGCTGGCAGATTTCTTTTCTTTCTTTCATTTTTTTATTTTTTATAAAATTTTATTGCTTTTTTAACTGGATATTTCTAAATTTGAATTTCAAATGTTATTTCCTTTCCCAGTTTCTTTTCCATAATTGCCCTATCCAATTCTGCTCCCCTTCTTCTATAACCCACCTTACTGCCCCCTGACATTGCCTTGGACTTGGATGGAGTCAAACCCAATGGCTTCTCCTTCCATTGGTGACCCCAAGACCATCCTTTGTAACATATGCAGTTAGAGCCATACTTCTGTCCATGTACAGTCTTTGAATATTGGTTCAGTACCAGAAATATCTGTTTCATTTGCATTGTTGTTCTTATGGTGTTGGAAGTACCTTTAGCTCTTCTAATCCTTTCTCAAACCCTACCAACAAGATGTCCATTTTCAGTTCACTGGAAGCATAGACTCCTTAGCTTCATCACTCTTGTCTACATTTGGTTGCTGAGAGTGTGTGTGTGTGTGTGTAGAGCTAAACTATGAATTCTCAACTGAGGAATATCAACATCCTTAGCCATCAGGTGAATGGAAATCAAAAAAAAAAAAAATCCTGAGTTTCCATAGCACACCAATCAGAATGACTAGGATATATTTGAACCCTTGTATAGCTATGGTGTTTGGTGGATTTTTAACATGGATTCTGCGCAACTAAGTTAAGATTTTAGAATCCGCAAATGACGAAGCCATATAGACTCCATCCTATTCTTATGAACCTACTGAAGTAGAAGATTTACTGGACTTCAAGCCACTCATCACCCAGCCCATGTCATGAACTTTATGTTTGGACTGAATAAAAAATCATGGTAAAATATCCAAAACCCTCAAGTCTGGCCACGGAAACACTGGAAGGTAGATATTAGAGAACTGCTATATAATGCGACCACAGAACCACATTATATAGTCTATGTTGTCCTTTGCTTTACTAATGTGTGGTAATTTTTGGATAAAATAAGGATTTGGGAGTTTATCATTTAAGTAGATACAGAATATATACACTGTTATATTCACTTTAGAACTGGGCCCCCTTTTTTTCAAAATCAGAGCAAAAAAAAAAATAGAATAGGATAATAGAACATTTGAGTACACATTCAGCAATATATATAAAGTCCACTATCAAGGAATGTACACTAAGAAAATGTAATAAAATATTCACTCAATTAAAGGTCTTTAGGGAAAATACTGGCTTTTAGAAAAGAGAAGGAAATTGAATTATAGGCCAGAGGAATGGAACTGGGAATAAAATTATTATCCAGTAGAATCTCCTGCACTCCATATTCCTAGATCTTAGGGACCCATGCCAAGCCCCTGATTAACTTTCTCCATTCAGAGCATGTAACCACTTGTGAAGCAGAGATAAATCTCTAGCTTAAGAGAGATGGAGTATGTAAAGGTTTCCACTGTGTCACAGGAAACATACCTGGAAATGACACCCTCGAATCTGGTAAGTGTAAGGAAAGCTGTTTAGCAGGTAGGAGATGGCAGTTCTCAGTGACATCATAAATAGGACCTTCATGAAAAAATCTGTTGTAACTAGGAGAGCCCTAGCTTCTTCTGTGATGTAACAATTATTGTTCTGACAGGAACTGACTCTCACATATTACCTCAGTCTCTCTCTGGCTTGCTAATTGGCCACTAATTCAGAATAAACAGCCATTTGGGAGAGAAAACAAACAGGATGAAGAGATCAGAGATGGGAAGAAGGAAGCTGGCCTTCTGCCTTTGTATGAAAAAAATGAAGAAATAAGTGGTACTTTGAAAAGTTCAGAGAGCCTTTGGAAGGGATGGAGAGGTATCACTGAAGAGATAGACTTGATCTAAGCCTTACACATATGGGAATCAAGAGCTGGAAGCTTCACAGAAGCATCTGGACTTCCCTGTTTTTATTGTTTCTGGATGTCAAAAGGTTTATATAATTCATTTCTTTATTGCAAAAAATAGATTTTGAGAGGGCACAGTTGTTTTTCTGAGAGCTATGGCCTTTATTCTTTTTGCCCAGAAGAAAAAGGTCCTAAGGAAGGAGGTAAAGACAAGTATTGGGTAATCAGCTCAGAGTAAACTCCTCCAAGCTTTGAATACCTATAGTGCCTTTTGTGTCTGATACGGATATCTCGGAGAAAGAAGTGCTTCTAGTTGAGACTTCATCATCTTTGTCTTTCCACTAGTATTACTCTGAATACCAATTTAGATTTCTGAGTAAATAAGTGTGATTAGTTAGCAGTTTTCTTTACTTTTATATCTTTCTTTTTTTAATTTTTTTATCAAATTTTAGTGTTTTTAAACTGGATGAGTCTATATTTACATTTAAAATATTATTTCCCTTCTCAGTTTCCTGCCCATAAGATAACAACCTGTTCACAATCCCTTCATCTCTAACCATAATTCTGCCCCTTGACATTCCCTTGAACTGGGAGACAAACCAAGGTAGGACCAAGTCTTCTCTTTCCATTGGTGCCCATCCTCTGCCACATATGCATTTGGAGCCATAGTTCTGTCTATGTTCATTGTTTGAATATTGGTCTAGTACCAGAAAGCTCTGGGTCATTGACAATGTTGTTCTTTTGGAGTTAACAGCTCCTTCAACTATTGTAATCCTGTCTCAAAATCTACCAACAAGATGTCCGTTTTCAGTTCACTGGTTTGCCACTAACATTCACTTCTGTATTTGACATGCTCTAACTGTGTCTCTCAGGAAATATCTATATCCAGTTCCAGGTTGAATGCATTTCTTAGCTTCATAAATCTAATCTAGTTTTGGTGGCTGATATATGTGTGTATATATATATATATATATATATATATGATATACATATGAAATATATATTATATATATATATATATATATATATATGTATATACTTTTGGTAGCTCCAACAGTTATGAAGTTAGGGGGAATTTTAACATGGATTCAGTGCAACTAGGTCAAGAATGTAGAATCCACAAATTGCATTGGCAAATAGATTCCCTCCTGTTCTTATGAAACTATTGAAGTTGGAGTTTCCCTGGTCCTGAAACCATTCTTATCACTTCCCATCCTTCTCTATCTTATGTTTGGCCTCAAGAAAGAATCATGGTAAAACATCCAAAAACCTCAAATCTAACCCTGAGACACTGGAACAGAGATATTGATTAACCGAAATCAAAAGGGACCTGAGAACCAAATTCTGTACTCCATTTGGTCCTATGCTTTACTGATATGTGGAAATTTTTGGATGAAATAGGAATTTGGAGTTTACCACTTGAAGTAGGTACACCCAATTTACACTAGAGCTGGGCGCCTTTGTTGCGAAAATCATTGCAGAAAATAGAAGTGGAAAAGAGAATTTTTGAGTACACATTCAGGAATATGTATAAAGTCACCTATAAAGGAATATACAATAAAAATTGAAATACACATGCATTCAAATAAAGGTCTGTAGGGAAAATACTGGCCTATAGGAAACAGAGAAAAAGAAGAAAATTGAATTGTGTGCCACAGGAAAGAACCTGAGAATGAAAATATTATCTAGAAGAATCTTCTACACTCCTGTTCCTAAATCTCATCGCCCCATGCCAAGACCCTGAATAACTTTGTCCATTCAGAGGATGTAACCACTAATGAAGCAAAGAGAAGTCACTAGCTTTAGAGAGATGGAGTATGTAAACATTTCCACTGTGTTACAGAAGACATACCTGGAAAGGGCACCCTTAAATCTAGTCAATGTAAGGAAAATTCTTTAGCAGATAGGCCATGGCAAGTCTTACAGACATCATCTTTAGTTCATTCATGAAAAATCTCTGGTAGAGCCAAAGCTGCTTCTGTGATGTTACAAGTATTTCTGTGACTGCACCTGATCTTCAGATGTTCCTTCATTACCTCTAGGGTTTACTAATTGGCCTCTAATTCAGAGTAAACAGTCATTTGGGAGTGAGAAAAAAGAAGATGAAGAGATATGAGAAGGGGATTGAGCTGGCTTTCTGTCTTTGTATAAAAAAAAAAAGAAAGACATATGTGGTCCTTGGAAAGCTCAGTGAGGCCAAGATAGGAGTTGTGTGGGATCGATAAAGAGATAGCCTTTACCTGAACCTTCCCCATATGAGAATCATGAGCTGCGAGTGTGTCAGAAGCATCTCAACTTCCCTGTTCTTATGGTTCCTAAAATTCAGAGAGTTTATATCATTCATTTCTTTATTACAAAAGCCAAGTATTGTGAAGAGCACAATTGTTTTCCTGAGCTCATGACCTTTCCTGTTTTTCTCAAGAAGAAAGGAACTAACGAAGAAGGGAAGCACTAATATTGTGTTGCTATTTCGGAGTAAACACCATGCTTTGGACACCTAGAGTGAATTTTTTTTGTCTGACACTAATATTACGAACACAGAAGTGCTTCTAGTTGAGACTTCATCATCTTAGTCTTTCCCCTAGTATTACTCGACCACTTCAGATTTACAAGTCAATATGTGTGATTACTTGGCAGCTTTTACTGTCTTTTACATCTTTTTTTTTATTTATTAGCAAATTTTATTGTTTTTTTTTAAACTGATATTTCTATATTTAAATTTCAAATATTATTTCCTTTCCCAGTTTCCTGCACATAAGATCCCTACACATTCCCATTTCCTTCTTCTCTAACAAGCCTTTCTCCCGCATGACATTTCCTTGTACTGAAAGATGTACAAGGGAGGACAAAGGCTTCTCTTTCCTAAGTTGCCCAAAAATTCCATCCATTGGCACATATGCATTTGGAGCCATTCCTCAGTCCATGTACTTTCTTTCTATATTGGTATAGTACAACAAAGCCCTGGTTCATTGGCATTGTTGTTCGTATGGGGTTGAAAGTACCTTCAGCTCTTCTAATCCTTTTTCAAAGTTTACCAAGAACAGGTCCATTTTCAGATCACTGGTTTGCTACTAGCACTCACTTCTGTATTTGACATGCTGTATCTGTGTCTCTCAAGAAATATCTTTTTCCGATTCCTGGCAGAATGCAATTCTTACCTTCATCAATCTTATCTAGTTAGGTTGGCTGATGTGTATATATATATATATATATATATATATATATATATATATATATATGATTTTGTTGGCTCCTACACCTCTGTGGTTAAGGGGAAAGTTAACATGGGTTCTGCCCATCTATGTCAAGTAGAATTCACAAATGACAATTTCAAATAGTCCTGTTTTTGTGAACCTATTGAAATAGACATTTTACTGTTCCCCAAGCCCTGTTTCTCACTGCACATCATCCAATATCTTAGGATTGGCCTGAAGAAAGAATCATGGTGAAACATTCTAAACCCTCAAGTCTGACCATGGGAAAACTTGAAGCTATGCAGCGTAGTACTGATATCAAATGGGATAGAGAACCAAATTCAATAGTGCAAAATGTCCTTTGCTTTCCTGATGTCTGGATAATTTTCAATAAAATAAGGATTTTGGAGTTTATCATTTGTAGTAGGTTCACAGTATTGACACTTTTATAATCACTCTATACCTGGACTCACTTGTGACCAAAATCTTTGAAGAAAATGGAATTGGACAACAAAATTTTTGAGTACACATTGAAGAATATTTACAAAGTCCCTTATCAAGGAATGTACAGTAAGAAATTGAAATACAATATTCATTCTATTCAAGGTATGTAGGGAAAATACTGACCTTTGAGACACGGAGAAACACTAGAATATTGAACTGTATGTCACAAGAATGAACCTGTGACATATAGAATAAAAATATTATCTAGAAGAATCTCCTACACTCCATGTTCCTAAATATTTTTGACCCATGCCATGCCCCTTAATTACTTTCTGCATTTAGAGCATGTAACCACTAGTGAAGCAAAGAGAAGTCTCTGCTTTAGAGAGATGGAGTACATAAAGTTTTCCTCCGTGTCAAAGGAGACACACCTGGAGGGAACCTTGAATCTTGTCAATGTAAGGAAAGCTGTTCAGAATGTATGACATGACATTTCTCAGTGACATGATCATTAGGTCCTCCCTGAAAATTCTCTTGTAACCTGGAGAGCCCTGGCTTCTTCTGTGATGTCATAACTGTTGTCATGACTGCAACTGTCTCTCAGATATCCTTCAGTACCTCTATGGTTTACTAATTGGCCTCTAATTCAGAGAAAATTGGAGAGTGATAACAAAGTGGATGATGAGATTGGAAATGGGGGGGAGGAAGCTGGCCTTCTGTCTTGGTATAAAAAACAAGGAAGAAATATGAGGCCCTTTGGAAAGCTCAGGGAATCCTTAGTAGGGATTGAGTTGGATCTCTGAAGAGATAGACTTGATCTGAGCCTTCCACATAAGGGAAACAGGAGCTGGGAGACTCTCAGAAGCTTCTGGACTTCCCTGTTCTTATGGTTCCTGATGTCAGAGGGTTTATATCATTTATTTCTTTATTTCATAACCAAGTTTTATGAAGGACACAGTTGATTTCCTGAGAGCTCATGACTGTACACTTTTTGTCAAGAAGAAAAGGTCCTAAGGAACAAGGGAAAAACAAGTATTGTGTCCCTAACTCAAGTTAAACTTCTCAATGCTTTGGAAATCTATCGTGCACTTTGTGTCTGACACTGATACCTGGGACAGAGAAGTGCTTCTAGTTGAGACTTCATCATCTCAGTCTTTATATTAGTATTATCTTGAATACCACTTCAGATTTCTGAGTCAATATGTGAGATTACTTGGCAGCTTTCTTTTCTTTTATATCATTAATGTTTCTTTTTATATTTTAGCAATATTTTTCTTCTTTAAGTAGATGTTTCTATATATACATTTAAAATATTTCCTTTCCCAATTTCCTACCCATAAGATCCCTGCCCGTTCCATTACCTTCTTCTCTAACCAGCCTTTCTACCACATGAAATTCCCTTGAACTGGGAGACAAACTGTGGAGGACAAGGCCTCTCTTTCCAATGTTGCCCAAAAAGGCCATCCTCAGCCACATATGCATTTGGAGCCATTGGTCAGTCCATGTACTTTTTTTGTATGTTGGGCTAGTACAAGAAAGCTCTGGTTCATTGGCATTGTTGTTAGTATGGGGTTGAAAACACCCTCAGTTCCTCTATCCTTTTTCAAAATTTACCAACAAGAGGACGGTATTCAGTCCACTGGTTTACTACTAGCATTCACTTAGGTGTTTGACATGGTATATTTGTGTCACTCAGGAAATATTTATATCCGGTTCCTGGAAGAATGCCCTTCTTTTATTTTTATTTTTATTTTTTATTAACTTGAGTATTTCTTATATACATTTCGAGTGTTATTCCCTTTCCCGGTTTCCGGGCAAACATCACCCTCCCCCCTCCCCTTCCTTATGGGTGTTCCCCTCCCAACACTCCCCCCATTGCCGCCCTCCCCCCCATAGTCTAGTTCACTGGGGGTTCAGTCTTAGCAGGACCCAGGGCTTCCCCTTCCACTGGTGCTCTTACAAGGATATTCATTGCTACCTATGGGGTCAGAGTCCAGGGTCAGTCCATGTATAGTCTTTAGATAGTGGCTTAGTCCCTGGAAGCTCTGGTTGCTTGACATTGTTGTACATATGGGGTCTCCAGCCCCTTCAAGCTCTTCCAGTACTTTCTCTGATTCCTTCAACGGGGGACCTATTCTCAGTTCAGTGGTTTGCTGCTGGCATTCGCCTCTGTGTTTGCTGTATTCTGGCTGTGTCTCTCAGGAGCGATCTACATCCGGCTCCTGTTGGTCTGCACTTCTTTGCTTCATCCATCTTGTCTAATTGGGTGGCTGTATATGTATGGGCCACATGTGGGGCAGGCTCTGGATGGGTGTTCCTTCTCTCTCTGTTTTAATCTGTGCCTCTCCCTTCCCTGCCAAGGGTATTCTTTTTCCTCATTTAAAGAAGGAGTGAAGCATTCACATTTTGATCATCCGTCTTGAGTTTCGTTTGTTCTAGGGATCTAGGGTAATTCAAGCATTTGGGCTAATAGCCACTTATCTATGAGTGCATACCATGTATGTCTTTCTGTGATTGGGTTGGCTCACTCAGGATGACATTTTCCACTTCCAACCATTTGCCTACGAATTTCATAAACTCGTTGTTTTTGATAGCTGAGTAATATTCCATTGTGTAGATGTACCACATTTTCTGTATCCATTCCTCTGTTGAAGGGCATCTGGGTTCTTTCCAGTTTCTGGCTATTATAAACAAGGCTGCAATGAACATAGTGGAGCACGTGTCTCTTTTATATGTTGAGGCATCTTTTGGATATATGCCCAAGAGAGGTATAGCTGGATCCTCAGGCAGTTCAATGTCCAATTTTCTGAGGAACCTCCAGACTGATTTCCAGAATGGTTGTACCAGTCTGCAATCCCACCAACAATGGAGGAGTGTTCCTCTTTCTCCACATCCTCGCCAGCATCTGCTGTCACCTGAGTTTATGATCTTAGCCATTCTCACTGGTATGAGGTGAAATCTCAGGGTTGTTTTGATTTCCATTTCCCTTATGACTAAAGATGTTGAACATTTCTTTAGGTGTTTCTCAGCCATTCGGCATTCCTCAGCTGTGAATTCTTTGTTTAGCTCTGAACCCCATTTTTTAATAGGGTTATTTGTTTCCCTGCGGTCTAACTTTTTGAGTTCTTTTTATATTTTGGATATAAGGCCTCTATCTGTTGTAGGATTGGTAAAGGTCTTTTCCCAATCTGTTGGTTGCCGTTTTGTCCTAACCACAGTGTCCTTCGCCTCACAGAAGCTTTGCAGTTTAGTGAGATCCCATTTGTCGATTCTTGATCTTAGAGTGTAAGCCATTGGTGTTTTGTTCAGGAAATTTTTTCCAGTGCCCATGTGTTCCAGATGCTTCCCTAGTTTTTCTTCTATTAGTTTGAGTGTGTCTGGTTTGATGTGGAGGTCCTTGATCCACTTGGACTTAAGCTTTGTACAGGGTGAAAAGCATGGATCGATCTGCATTCTTCTACATGTTGACCTCCAGTTGAACCAGCACCATTTGCTGAAAATGCTATCTTTTTTCCACTGGATGGTTTTGGCTCCTTTGTCAAAAATCAAGTGACCATAGGTGCGTGGGTTCATTTCTGGGTCTTCAATTCTATTCCATTGGTCTATCTGTCTGTCTCTGTACCAATACCATGCAGTTTTTATCACTATTGCTCTGTAATACTGCTTGATTTCAGGGATAGTGATTCCCCCTGAATTCCTTTTATTGTTGAGGATAGCTTTAGCTATCCTGGGTTTTTTGTTATTCCAGATGAATTTGCAAATTGTTCTTTCTATCTCTTTGAAGAATTGGATTGGTATTTTGATGGGGACTGCATTGAATCTGTAGATTGCTTTTGGTAAATTGGCCATTTTTACTATATTAATCCTGCCACTCCATGAGCATGGGAGATCTTTCCATCTTCTGAGGTCTTCTTCAATTTCTTTCCTCAGTGTCTTGAAGTTCTTATTGTACAGATCTTTTACTTGCTTAGTTAAAGTCACACCGAGGTACTTTATATTATTTGGGTCTATTATGAAGGGTGTCGTTTCCCTAATTTCTTTCTCTGCTTGTTTCTCTTTTGTATAGAGGAAGGCAACAGATTTATTTGAGTTAATTTTATACCCAGCCACTTTGCTGAAGTTGTTTTTCAGCTTTAGTAGTTCTCTGGTGGAACTTTTGGGATCACTTAAATATACTATCATATCATCTGCAAATAGTGATATTTTGACCTCTTCTTTTCCGATCTGTATCCCCTTGATCTCCTTTTGTTGTCTGATTGCTCTGGCTAGAACTTCAAAAACTATATTGAATAAGTAGGGAGAAAGTGGGCAGCCTTGTCTAGTCCCTGATTTGAGTGGGATTGCTTCAAGTTCCTCTCTACTTAGTTTAATGTTAGCAACTGGTTTGCTGTATTTGGCTTTTACTATGTTTAGGTATGGGCCTTGAATTCCTGTTCTTTCCAGGACTTTTATCATGAAGGGGTGTTGAATTTTGCCAAATGCTTTCTCAACTTCTAATGAAATGATCATGTGGTTCTGTTCTTTCACTTTGTTTATATAATGGATCACGTTGATGGTTTTCCGTATATTAAACCATCCCTGCATGCCTGGGATGAAGCCTACTTGATCATGGTGAATGATTGTTTTGATGTGCTCTTGAATTCGGTATGCCAGAATTTTGTTGAGTATTTTTGCGTCGATATTCATAAGGGAAATTGGTCTGAAGTTCTCTTTCTTTGTTGTGTCTTTGTGTGGTTTAGGTATAAGAGTAATTGTGGCTTCATTGAAGGTATTCGGTAGTGCTCCATCTGTTTCAATTTTGTGGAATAGTTTGGATAATATTGGTATGAGGTCTTCTATGAAGGTTTGATAGAATTCTGCACTAAACCTGTCTGGACCTGGGCTCTTTTTGGGTGGGAGACCTTTAATGACTGCTTCTATTTCCTTAGGAGTTATGGGGTTCTTTAACTGGTTTATCTGTTCCTGATTTAACTTTGATACCTGGTATCTGTCTAGGAAATTGTCCATTTCCTGTAGATTTTCGAGTTTTGTTGAATATAGGTTTTTACAGTAAGATCTGATGATTTTTTGAATTTCCTCTGAATCTATAGTTATGTCTCCCTTTTCATTTCGATTTTGCTAATTTGGACGCACTCTCTATGTCCTCTCATTAGTCTGGCTAAGGGATTATCTATCTTGTTGATTTTCTCAAATAATCAACTTTTGGTTCTGTTGATTCTTTCTATGGTCCTTTTTGTTTCTACTTGGTTAATTACAGCTCTGAGTTTGATTATTTCCTGCCTTCTACTCCTCCTGGGTGTATTTGCTTCTTTTTGTTCTAGAGCTTTTAGGTGTGCTGTCAAGCTGCTGACATATGCTCTTTCCTGTTTCTTTCTGCAGGCACTCAGCCCTATGAGTTTTCCTCTTAGCACAGCTTTCATTGTGTCCCATAAGTTTGGGTATGTTGTACCTTCATTTTCATTAAATTCTAAAAAAGTTTTTAATTTCTTTCTTTATTTCTTCCTTGACCAGGTTATCATTGAGTAGAGCATTGTTCAATTTCCACGTATATGTGGGCATTCTTCCCTTATTGTTATTGAAGACCAGTTTTAGGCTGTGGTGGTCCGATAGCACGCATGGTATTATTTCTATCTTTCTGTACCTCTTGAGGCCCGTTTTTTGACCAATTATATGGTCAATTTTGGAGAAAGTACCATGAGGAGCTGAGAAGAAGTTATATCCTTTTGCTTTAGGATAGAATGTTCTATAAATATCCGTTAAGTCCATTTGGCTCATGACTTCTCTTAGTCTGTCGACATCACTGTTTAATTTCTGTTTCCATGATCTGTCCATTGATGAGAGTGGGGTGTTGAAATCTCCCACTATTATTGTGTGAGGTGCAATGTGTGTTTTGAGCTTTAGTAAGGTTTCTTTTACGTATGTAGGTGCCCTTGTATTTGGGGCATAGATATTTAGGATTGAGAGTTCATCTTGGTGATTTTTCCTTTGATGAATATGAAGTGCCTTCCTTATCTTTTTTGATGACTTTTAGTTGGAAATTGATTTTATTTGATATTAGAATGGCTACTCCAGCTTGCTTCTTCTGACCATTTGCTTGGAAAGTTGTTTTCCAGCCTTTCACTCTGAGGTAGTGTCTGTCTTTGTCTCTGAGGTGTGTTTCCTGTAGGCAGCAGAATGCAGGGTCCTCGTTGCGTATGAGTTTGTCAATCTATTTCTTTTTATTGGGGAGTTGAGGCCATTGATATTGAGAGATATTAAGGAATTGTGATTATTGCTTCCCTTTATATTCATATTTGGATGTGAGGTTATGTTTGTGTGCTTTCATTCTCTTTGTTTTGTTGCCAAGACGATTAGATTCTTGCTTCTTCTAGGGTATAGCTTGCCTCCTTATGTTGGGCTTTACCATTTATTAGCCTTTGTAGTGCTGGATTTGTAGAAAGATATTGTGTAAATTTGGTTTTTTCATGGAATATATTGGTTTCTCCATCAATGTTAATTGAGAGTTTTGCTGGATACAGTAACCTGGGCTGGCATTTGTGTTCTCTTAGGGTCTGTATGACATCAGTCCAGGATCTTCTGGCCTTCATAGTTTCTGGCGAGAAGTCTGGTGTGATTCTGATAGGTCTCCCTTTATATGTTACTTGACCTTTTTCCCTTACTGCTTTTAATATTCTTTCTTTATTTTGTGCGTTTGGTGTTTTGACAATTATGTGACGGGAGGTGTTCTTTTCTGTTCCAATCTATTCGGAGTTCTGTAGGCTTCTTGTATGTCTATGGGTATCTCTTTTTTTAGGTTAGGGAAGTATTCTTCTATGATTTTGTTGAAGATATTTACTGGTCCTTGGAGCTGGGAGTCTTCCCTCTCTTCTATACCTATTATCCTTAGGTTTGATCTTCTCATTGAGTCCTGGATTTCCTGTATATTTTGGAACAGTAGCTTTTTCCGCTTTACATTATCTTTGACAGTTGAGTCAATGATTTCTATGGAATCTTCTGCTCCTGAGATTCTCTCTTCCATCTCTTGTATTCTGTTGGTGAAGCTTGTATCTACAGTTCCTTGTCTCCTCTTTTGGTTTTCTATATCCAGGGTTGTTTCCATGTGTTCTTTCTTGATTGCTTCTATTTCCATTTTTAATTCCTTCAACTGTTTGATGGTGTTTTCCTGGAATTCTTTCAGGGATTTTTGTGTCTCCTCTCTATGGGCTTCTACTTGTTTATTTATGTTTTCCTGGAATTCTTTCAGGGATTTTTGCGATTCTTTCAGGAATTTTTGCGATTCCTCTCTGGAGGCTTCTACTTGTTCTCTAAGGGAGTTCTTCATGTCTTTCTTGAAGTCCTACATCATGATCAAATATGATTTTGAAAATAGATCTTGCTTTTCTGGTGTGTTTGGATATTCCATGTTTGTTTTGATGGGAGAATTGGGCTCCGATGGTGCCATGTAGTCTTGGTTTCTGTTGCTTGGGTTCCTGTGCTTTCCTCTCGCCATCAGATTATCTCTAGTGTTACTTTGTTCTGCTATTTCTGCCAGTGGCTAGACTGTCCTATAAGCCTGTGTGTCAGGAGTGCTGTAGACCTGTTTTCCTCTCTTTCAGTCAGTTATGGGGACAGAGTGTTCTGCTTTCGGGCGTGTAGTTTTTCCTCTCTACAGGTCTTCAGCTGTTCCTGTGGGCCTGTGTCTTGAGTTCAGCATGCAGCTTTCTTGCAGCAGAAAATTTGGTCTTACGGGCTCTCTGGAGCGGCAGCAACCAGGAAGACCTGTGCCGCCCCTTCCGGGAGCTTCAGTGCACCAGGGTTCCAGATGGTCTTTGGCTTTTTCCTCTGGTGTCTGAGATGTGGGTGCAGGGAGCAGTCTCTTCTGGTTTCCCAGGCTTGTCTGCCTCTCTCAAGGTTTAGTTAGCTCTCCCTCCCACGGGATTTGGGTGCAGAGAACTGTTTATCTGGTCTGTTTCTTTCAGGGTCCGGCGGTGTCTCCGGCAGGGGTCCTGCCGCTCCTGGGCCCTCCCCCACGGGAGCCCAGAGGCCTCTTACAGTTTCCTCTTGGGCCAGGGATGTGGGCAGGGGTGAGCAGAGTTGGTGGTCTCTTCCGCTTTGCAGCCTCAGGAGTGCCCACCTGACCAGGCGGTTGGGTCTCTCTCTCACCGGGTCTGGGAGCAGAGAGCTGCTGCGGGCCGGGATCCGCGGGTGTGGGACTTCCTGTAAACACAGAACGTGCCCGGTCCTAGAGAAATTCTGCTTCCGTGTGTCCCAAGCTCACCAGGCAGCTTTATGGCAGCAGAAAATTTGGTCTTATCTGTGGTCCCGAGGCTCAGGTTCGCTCGTGGGGTGCTGCCCACGGGCTCTCTGCAGCGGCAGCAACCAGGAAGACCTGTGCCGCCGCGTATCCAGTTTCTTAATCAATGTCTTATAATTGGGTAGTTGAGACCATTGATATTGAAAGATATTAAGGAATAGGGATTTTTGCTTCCTGTTATATTCATATTTGAATGTGAGGTTAAGTTTGTGTGCTTTTCTTCTCTTTGTTTTGTTGCCAAGACGATTAGTTTCTTGTTTTTCCTAGGGTTGAACTTTCTTCCTTATGTTGGGCTTTACCATTTCTTATCTTTTGTAGGGCTGGATTAGTAGAACGATATTGTGTAAATTTGGTTTTGTCATGGAATATCTTTGTTTCCCCATCTACATTAATTGAGAGTTTTGCAGCATACAGTAACCTGGGCTGACATTTGTGTTCTCTTAAGGTCTATGTGACATCTGTCCAGGATCTTCTGGCTTTGATAATCTCTGGTGAGAAGTCTGGTGTTATTCTGAAAGGTCTGTCTTTATATGTACATCTCTGTCTTCCACATGCACTTTAAAGCATATGTATGTATACACTGTGATGCACATGCCTACAATTAGAACAACAATAAAATAGTTTTAAAAATAATCCACTTCACTAGGCAGTAGTTATACATGCATTTAATCACAGTATTTATGAGGCAGAAGCAGGTGGATGACTGGCAGTGTGAGGCCAGCCTGGTTAACAGAATAAGTTCCACAACAAACAATGATTCACAGAGAAACTCAGTCTCAAAAAATTAAAACAAGTGCTGGAGAGATGGCTCAATGGTTAAGAACACTGACTGCTCTTCCACTGATCTTGAGATCATATCACAGCAACCACATAGTGGCTCACAACCATCTGTAATGAAATCTGATGCACTGTAACTCAAAAATAATAAATAAATCTTAAAAAAATTAAAACTAAAAACAAAGAAACAAAAAGTACACACAGTAATATTTTGTTACTTAGATAGTACAGGAAATAGTCTTTATTAAACATAATTTGAAAGTTAGTCACCCTTGTTTGTTTCTTCCTCATAAAGTGTGACTATTAATATACATGATCCACTTGACCATCATCAACTTGGACCTATCTTTGAGGATTTCCCCAGAAGTCTAGCTGAAAAAGGAAAATTCAACATGATTGTTGACATGGAGTAGGCACATAGGCTGAACTGAAAAAGAGAGGAAGATAAATCCAGAGGAGTGGCCATATTCATTTCTTTCTCCTCCTTGACTGTGAATTCTACATGCTGCACTCATTTAAGCTCCTGCCACCATGTTTTCACCAGGATGAGCCAAAGGAAGTTCTCTTCTTTTTACTTTCTTCTTGTCAGCAATTTTGTTCCAACCAAAGAAATCACTTGAAAAACATATACATATTATGTCTACACACATATGTATGTATGTATGTATGTATTTATGTATGTATGTATGTATGTTTGTATGTATGTATGTATGTATGTATGTATGTATGTATATATGTACATATGTGTATGGTGGCTCACATCCATCTGCATTTTGTCTGATGACTTTTTCTGGTTTGCCTGAATAGAGTGACAATGTCCTCATAGACATTAAATATAAATAAATAAATAAATAAATAAATAAATAAATAAATAAGGCAAATTAAAAATAAAGCTAGCTGACGTTATTTACTGCTCAGTTTTTAAGTATTGAAAACGTTCATGGTTTTGCTGCAATGTTACTGAACAACCCATGTAAAAATGGTTTTGACCAAAGGGATGGCTGAGATGCCAAGGGATGTGGCTTCTCTCTCAGAGGACTGTGGTGGCTCCATTGCCATCACCCACATAGTGATTCACAACTCTCTTTAACTTTAGTACCGGGAGTACCCAATGCTGTCTTCTAGTTTCTGTAGTTACCAGGCAAGAATGTGGTAGAGACATGCAAGCAAACAAAAACACCTTTATACATAAAACAAAAAAAATAAAAAAGGATCATCAAAATGTTACATTTTAATGTTTTCAGCATTTTAGCACTTCACCACAGTTTTAAATGCTGTATTTAATGGCTTAAAAATAAAAATGTGGATCAGAGATTGGCCACTAAGAGAATACAGAGCACTCTGGAATGGTTAAATAAATGGAATAGAAACCCAGAGGCCTAAGATAATTTTAAGAGAGTCTGTACTGTTATTTTCTATCTTCCTTTCATATTTCCTATATCTTTAATAGGTTACAGAATTGGGAACTGTGGATTAAATTTCCTAAGTAACTATCAAATCAAGAGTGTCCCCACCAGCGAGGACCCAGTTATTCAGGGTCCCGAAGGGGCGCTACCCTTGGCCGTCAATGGGGGGCGAGAGAAGGAGATCAAGCAAAATTTCTGTTGTCAAGGTCTCGTTTATTGAGAGAAATGTACACCATTTAAAGCTCTGAGGCAGGAATAGAAGCGGGAACTGAAGCTTAGGGTGGGGGAGTTTGTGAAGTGCCAAAGGATATAAGGTAAATCACTACACTGCAAGATATCCTCCTATAACAAAGAGGTTACAGTCTTCCGGGGACATGTTCTTTGAAAAGGTCGAACCCTTCTCAGGAATCTGCTCAGGGACATCCAGTGTTTTGCTCAGTCTGAAACATCCTGTCATTGCTTCCAGGGTCTTCCTGGGAGAGGGTCTTAGAGGAGTATGTGTGGCCAAGTGTCACGTAGCCACTTTGAGCTAAACAGTCACAAAACACCAGGCCCAAATTCAATATGGCTCACTAAACAAGTGTATGCATGTGACTAATTTCTAGCCAGCAACATATGAACAGAGGCCACAGTCAAAATGTCTGCCATTTTCTTGTTTATGTTTACCCTCCCTAGAACTGAGGATCGAATTCCTATATTCTTAAATATAGTTTCTTTATTCAATATCAAGAATGTATGTGTAAAGTAACAATATCTGGTGTTGGGAATTGTTTTATTTTGGCTCCCAAAATTCCACATTTCCAGACATGACAGTCCCTGAGAGCTACAACTGATAATAAAGAGTTGCCATAGCCAATAGCTGGGCAGAAAGAGAGAAAGACAGGGCAAGGGATGAGGAGAGAGGGGAGGATGAAGAGAAGCACCATGATCCAGGGTTAGAAGGATCAGAGTGAAGAGCTAAGGAGAGAAAGCAGCCTACAATGTAGATGAAAGGGAATAGAACCCTATTGGGGAGTGGGGTGTTTCCCAGAAGGTAACAGGGCACCAAAGATAAAACAGATGTAAAAGGTTTTAAACCTGGGATGCTGGGTAGAAGGGAGATGGTAGCTGTCAGGAAGGTTAGAAATGTCCTGACATTGAATATGTGTGTGTGTGTGTGTGTGTGTCTGTTTGTCTGTCTGTCTTTCATTCTTGAAGCCAGAGAACTCTTGGGCAGGTGCCATGACTGTACTATGGAGCCAAAGATGATTAATTAATTCACTACAGTCTGGTACATTGAGGTCCCAAGTGAGGGTTGCATTAACCTTGACACAGTGGTTACACAGCCCAGTCATCCAATGTACAGTTTATTCAGTTTCAACTTCTTTTAAAGGAAAAGTAGGATAAAAGATTCCCACTGTTTCTAGTTGTCACCAGAAACTATTTCTCTAGCAATAGAACATCTTTTATCAAAGTGACCCGAACCTCCGTGGAGACTGAGAAATCTGTCAACAGTCCAACTCTTAGATGTATTAGAGTTGCTGCTGTCTAATTAGTCTATAAACAAAGTTACTTTCTCATGAGAAAATGACCAGGAAGTCCATGTCCTCAGGTTTACAGCTGATTTGGCAGGCAGAGCATGAGGATCCTCTGCTTGAGGAAGTTGCCTCCTCAGTATCCCTCCTTAGTATCTCAGTGTGGTGAGAATGATCTTACCATCTTAGGGTGCACTGCAGCTGGCAAGCTAGGAGCAGTTGCCTCATGACATTTCTCTAAATTAAAGAAAAATAGTGTCAACCCTTATCCCTAGAAAATGGCTAGCAGACAGAGGGACCATTGGCCCTGAATAGCCAGAGAAATGCTGCCCTCTGTGGATTGGCTGCCTACTTTTGGGCTTTCACAGGCAAGGAAAAAGTCTCAGTATTTACACCAGATCTAGTCTTTTCCAATACCTTGGTCTGTGCCCCAATTAACTTAAGAACACTTAGTAATTTAGTATTAGTAAGTTGTTCCACATTTCAGCTACATATTTCAGACTGTGCCTAAAATGGGATAATTGAAAGGAAGTAAATTCTTAGTAATCTCAAAGGTAAGAGTCAGGGACTTTAGAGAATTAAACAACCTTTGTTTTATAACTGAACCTTCAAGAAGTTCCCCTTAAACCTTGAGTGTGACCAAGCAAGACTGAGCCAGAAAGCAACATTCCGGTTCACTTGTATACTAGACTCACGCACAATCATATACAATACACACATAAATCACAGACATTTTCTTTTGTCCTCTGCTACTCACATGGAAAGTCATGGAGACAGAAACTCAGATGATAAACTTCAGTCCAGACAAAGTAAGCCAATTAAAATAACAACAACAATAAAGAAACCTGGTTTGGTGGCAAGTCAATGAATACTCCTGTTTTATAAAAATGGTGGATGGCACCTGAAGAGTAACACCTAAAGTAGTCTTCTGGCCTCCACACATGCAAGCTCACATATGCAGAGCCATATGACCAAGTTAGCCTGTAAAAGGTTTTTCATGAGCCTGGAAGATAACTCAATGGGTAAGGGTTCTTGTGTGGCTCAGCCTGACATAATCAGTTCAATACCTGGGACATACATGGGAATCTGACTTGTACCAGACACCCCTGACCTCCATTCTTTGAGGTTTCTCTGCTGCTCTGTATGTAATGCTAACTGCAGACCTGCAAGGCCTGATTGTCCCAGAGACCAGAGAGTTCACATGTAGACCCAGGTGATACTATGTAAACTTGTGTCTCCAAATTATTTTGGAGAATAGGTGAATAAAGAGGCCAACAGTCAACAGCAGGGCAGAAGACACACATGCAGTGTTTAGCATCCCAGGACTTCTGGCATCAGAGAAGAACCACAAGTGGTAAAATAGGTGAAGCGACGTGGGTTGGCTAATTGGAGTTAAGAGTAACCCAGATGAAACACAGCAAATTATAAAGTGGGAACATTAGCTGGGAAACAGACATAACAGCCAGAGATTCCATATCTGCCCAGCTCCTGTGCTGATTAAGGCTTAATGTAAACATAAAGCTTGTGGATGTCTTTTATCTGGAAACTGAGTGGTCAGAGAAAGAGGAGAAATCCTGGGTTTGGATTAAATAATATCTACAACATCTATAAACACAACTCCTGCCCCCTACACACACAAATAATAAATGTAATTTTTACAAGGGGGATAAGGAACGTGTCATCAACCATGGGGATCCAATTTCTATCACTAAAATCCATGTGGTAGGAGGATGACCTCCTCAGTCATTGGCCTCTGACCTCCATAAATGCACACTAACACATATAGACATATGCACACAGAATACGATAATGCATTAACAGATTAATTAATTAATTAATTAAAGGTTTTTCAAATCACCTTCTTGGCCCCAACTTACTTCTGTCTTGTGTTTACACGGCTCACTTCCCCACATCAGCCTCTCCTTCTCTCATGCCTGTCATGCTTGCATGTGTGTTTCCCCTTCCTTAGTTTCCATGTTTAAATCTATGTTTGTCTCTTTATAAACTGCAGCTCTGATGACTAGAAAGATGTTTCCCTGGTTGAAAGAATTTGCTGTTGCATCGTAAGGCCTGGAGTCCAAATCCCAGCATCCTGCAAACACCAGTCACTGCAGCTGCCAGGAATCAGACAACATCCTCTTAAGCAGAAATAATACAATACTGCCAGTAGTTTGAGGAACACACACTTACAAATAAATGGCAGAAATGCAAAATTTGTCTGTTTAAAATGAAGCTCACAAGTCTTAAGACCTGGGTCATGAATCAAAGGGAAGTAAAAATTCTGGTTCCTTTTAAACCATGTGAGACAATCAAGTATTGTAATCTCTGCAAACCTGTTCCTTTATCATTTGCCAAATTTAAACAGTGCTGGGTTGTTAATGGGAAACTACTTTTCGAAGAGTCCACGAGTATAATCTATACACAGTAATTTACCAACTATTATTAAATTTTGGAACAAATGTTAAAAAACAAGTAGTGATTCACATTCATTTTTAAGTGTGAGGCAAAGGCTTTCAATCCTATGATTTAAGGTTGAGACTGAGATATAAATGGAATTACAAAACGCCATTTGCCAAGAGCAAAGGCTAAGTAAAACTACACTCCAGTTTGAGAACCAGAATATAACATGTAGGAAAACTCCTAGTACAAAATGGGAGAAAACATCACACTAAAGATAATAAGACACCTCTCATTCCTGAACGCTGAAAACAATACAGACTTCCTTGAGATCTTTAGGGTTTTCCTGTCTGGATATAGGAAGCCCTGGTAAGTACTCTCATCACCACAATTGTATTTCCAGTAGAACATCAAAGCAACACCTAGGGAAGGAAAGGCATCTGTAGCTTTCTCATTTTCAACAACTCATTTTTATTTCATTCTAGACTTACAGAGAAACTACTTAGAAAGTCAAACGAATTTTGCCAAGCATCAAAATTTCACTCAAAAAATAAATATGAATTCTATTTTATCTTTTGACAACAATAAAATAATGTCAAAGAACAAGAAATGATAATAAATCTTTCAGCCAAGCACTCTGGAGACAGAGGTAGGTAGGCAGATTGCTTGACTTTGAAACCAGGCTGATCTATACTCAGGAAAAGTTCTTACATCACTGAAAAATCAAGCCTCCAGCAAAAGGGGGGGAGGCAGAAGAGAGGGGGAGAGGGAAGGAGGGAGGGAGAGGGAGAGGGAGAGAGGGAGGAAGAAAAGAAGAACCAATTTTATTAAAAAGTTTGGACTATTTGTTTCTATGTTTCATTGCCTGGGGACTGGAGGGCAGAGGGTTTTCTAGCAGTATAATGCAAGCAGAATTTATTTATGAAGCCTGCAGGCACATTTCCCACAGCAGTAGCTATCCGCTCCACTGCTAAACTCTGTATAGCATAGAAGGATTGGATATGAAACTCCTCTATTTTTCTTTCAAGATGTAAACTGCAGGCAAGTAGCATCCTCAATGCTGCCTCCCAAAGTGACATCTTCATCTTATACCATTTCATCACATGTAGTTTGGGGAATGAGAAGGACACGCAGGCTCTGATGCACTTTCCACTGTGTTTACTTTCCAAATGCTTTTATACCCTTTCTGTTTTCATGTTCCCCTTATAACAAAAGCTTCTGTGACACTATTTCTATGTAATTGTCTCTATCTCTTAACTACATGAGTACATGGTGGCCAGACTCTGCTGACTTCAATAGATAACAGAGAAAATTTGAGACTCACATCCTCACACCCTCTGCCATTATCTTACAAGTCTCCACCCCAACGCCGTTGTGCTCTGTGAGAGGATTCTCACAGAGGTGTGTGGCCAATCTAGTTTCTGATGAACCAGTTCTGTCTCCATCACTTCTTCAATGACAGCCCCTCAAACCCTAGTATATGCATCCTAGCTATGTGAGACAGCCTGTATGAAGCCCCTAACCATTGCTTAGGGCAAACATTTAAGCAGGGCTTCCCCTGATCTCAGGTGCAGGGAAGTTTGTCTACAGGACAGGTCACTTTGGGTTTCCGTGAGTAATCCCTACTTAAAGGTGGACTGCTCACAAGAAAGAGACCAGAGCTGAGTCTTACAATACTTAGAACTTCATATCTTATCAATTACACTTCTGGGCTTCGTGCTTTCAGTTGCCACATATTCAAGTTACCATTTTTGTTTGTTTGTTTCTAGTATTGGACAGAGAGAGGTAGCAGTTCTACTGTGTTCTGTGTTTCAGACATATGACTGGATGGTTGATTCTTAGTCTCTACTTCTGCAGTTAGACTGTCAGGTTGGCTTAGTAAATTTAAATCCTCATTTTGTGATTCAAAAATGACTTCTTCCCACTTCTTTTTTTTTTCTTTTTTTCGGAGCTGGGGACCGAACCCAGGGCCTTGCAGTTGCTAGGCAAGTGCTCTACTGCTGAGCTAAATCCCCAACCCTCTTCTTCCCACTTCTAATTGCAGCATCAGCATCTCAGTACAAGTTTAGTTTATACATAGTCTAGAATTTAACAGAAAACTTATTGATACCATCAGTTTTAGAATTGAGACATAAAGCTTTGCTAATTTTCAGTTCCTGTTCTTGAGACCATTATGTTTGGGGAATATCCTGTGATTAGTAATTTCATGTCAACTTGGTCAGGCATGGGATACCCAGGAGTTGACTAAACAGTATGTCTGACTGTATCTGGAAGAGTGTCCTAAAGAGCGTAGCATCCACACTGGTGGACTAACTGAAGCACATAAAAGATCCTCTGTGTGTGTGTGTGTGTGTGTGTGTGTGTGTGTGTGTGTGTGTGTGTGTCTCTGTGTGTGTGTGTGAGAGACAGCTGGTCAGTTGCTGGCTTAATAGAATGAGGAATAAAGATGAAGGTTGATTCCTAGATTGATTTGGGTGATTGATCTGTCAGTGATATTTTTGATTCTCAGTTTGTTAGGCAGACTACAATCTGAACTGTGAGCTCTTCAGTTTTGAAATTTCTTTCAAACATAACACTCGCTTTACATGTAGACACACATAGAGAGCCATATGTAAGTCAAGGGTTGGAATAAAGACAGAGAAAGCTGTTCCTAGGTTGTTTTGTAGATTAATTGTGAAATACACTATAGACAAAAACATTGTGCATCATATGACTGTGTATACAGAGCACACAGCCAGAGAGAGACATATACAATTGGTTATTTTTCTTTGAAGAAGTCTAATACTTATTACTTGAAACTAAAATTCATAGTTTTCCTTCATTGATCTGTAAGTCAGAGGCTTTGGAAGGCAAATTACTTGCTGTAGGTCACACTTCAAAGGAAGGCAGAGATAATCGTGAAGGAATGGAGAACTACATGGAGGAAGCAAACACTGGGCTTGCATCATTCCATTGGCAGGATTCCTATCTTTCAAAACACTCAATCTTTACTTCTTGATTTCTACACATGTCTAAATGTTTTCTAAGAGAGTTTTCTAAGAATTCCATCTGTGCCTGGTAGTAAACTAGACAAAGCTCACACCATTCACTATAGCAAACAGAAGTAGCTGAAACTTGGGGATTAGATTTAAAGGATGTGCACTGTCATCCACACAGTCCACAGAGTCCTGTGAAGTTTCTATGTTGCTGGCTATTGGATATTTCCTATCCACCAGCACCATCAGTCACTTTCCTTGGTTCTCGTTTTGAGCCTGAACCTTATTAAAGATCTGCTAGAATGGCAATCAGAGTATATCTCCAGTCATAGAGGATAACAAGAAAAATGAGAACCATGAAGGTAACCTAGAACTCATGAAGGACTGAAGCCTTTGAGGATACAATGGATGTGCACATGCCTTACAGTCTTCAGCCTTAGTATCCTGAAGAGGAGCTTGATGATCTGAAAAGTACATGACATGAGACGTGAAGAACCATTACTGGAGACTGAGGTGTTCCAATTACAGATGATGTCCTATGCAGCAGGATAAGCCAGCAGGGGGAGTGTGGGATGTAACCAGCATGTCCAGACTTGCATTTTGTCTTTAGAGTAGGGACACCATGATGATGCTTTTCTGCTGCCTTTCAGATGAAAACCAGCATGACACTTGTGACAAGCACTCGCCTGCGATTGAACAAGGATTCTGGATGGTATTTTCTTCTCCTCTGAAAGACACAGGAAACTCTACAATTCAGCTCCTTCAAAGCTTCAGGTATCTGCATCAAAGGTACAGCAAGAGGAGAGAGAGACAGTGTCAGTGAATCCACTGCTACACCATAGTCTGCTTCTCATTAGGAAAATAAAAGGCCTCCCAAGAATTCTGAGGCCTTCAAAGAAGGAGGTAGAAACAGCTTTTGAATTATTCAAAAGCATTTTTAAAAAATCTATTGAGTGAGTTCTCATTTGAAGTTTATAGAACACTCACTTCCTAGTTTGAATATTGGTATTTGAGGAGCAAATTAAACATCCAAACTTCCTAAAATCTTGCTAAAAATGTATCTTAAGAAAACCAAATAGATTCAAATGATGACCATTCTACTGTAGAGAAGACGGTTAATTAAGAATATGGAAAGCAAGATAGAATCAGAGAAGCTCACATTCTGTAATTCCTATTAAATTTAGCAATTTAGTTATTATGTTGAATTCTAGTTAAAATGTTTACTTATTGGGAACTATAAAGTCACGTAGGACCTAAAGTAACACTGCAGAGATTGTTTTCTTGTGACTGGTGGTGAAAGAGTGACTAAGGGTTCAGTGAAAGCTCAGACTGGACCAACAAGCTCATCAGGTAAAGGTGAATAAATAATATATTTTGTAAAGACTCAATCGTCACAATGCCTAAGAATGAATCTTAGCCTCTAGTCAGTGTTGCAGAATAGAAGGTAGAAGCAGGCCATTCAGCAGCAGCAGCAGGCCAAGTCTTGCATGTTTCTAAGGAGCTGTGTCCTGAGGCAAAACAAGATTTGGAATCTGGGTGTGTCTGAACAAATGGATCATCAAAGGATATTTTGAGAACTTGATGCAGACATTTGCACTGGGACCAGAATTAATGTTAATGTTGGCAATCATTCTACACTCCACCCAACAGTTACCTAGCAACAGCCAGGTAGACCTGGCTTGCTATAAAAGGGACTATTTGGACTCTCTTCCTTTCTCTGATTCTCTAACCCCCATGCTCTCCCAGACCCCTTTAACTTTTCTCTCCTTCCCCTCACCCATCTCTCTTCACATGTTCCCAGCCAGCATCCTCTCCTCTTCTCTTCCCTCTCTCTCTCTCTCTCTCTCTCTCTCTCTCTCTCTCTCTCTCTCTCTCTCTCTCTCTCTTTCCCTCCCCGCCTCAGTCTTTAGTCTTTCACCCCTCCTCTGCTCTCTCTGTCTCCTCCTTTTCTCTGCCTGTCCTCCCATCTCAACTCCCCTTCACATGCCCGTAATTAAACTTTATTCTATACTAGTACCCATCATATGACTGGTGTCTGGGTGTGCAGGGGAGGATGCCTCTGCATGTGCCAGCTGATGTATGCCCTCCCTGTACACTCTATAAATCATATCCTTGGCTTTTTTGACCAAGCCAGCTCAGTCATTCAACAAGTTCTCGAGGGCAGGGGTGAGGAATAAAAAGAAAAAAGACAAATAGACAACATTTAACATTACTCCAGCCAGTTCTGAGGCTGAAATAGCTTTATTTTAATCAGTCAGCTTTTATGTCACTTTAATTACATGCAGAATTACCAGATCAATTCTGAGTTGAGATGATAAAATCCTGTAAAATCCATTAGGGACTAATCAGGATGACTAATACTAAAGGACAGCCACACAAGCTTCAGCTGAGCCTGCTCTGAGCTTTGCATTAACTCAAATGTAAATGTTCTTAATCAGGGCCTATTTTCTTAGTTCAAGACCAAAGCAAGATTTCTTCCCCAGGATTTTTCTTTTGTTCTGATAATGTGAGATTCCTGCCAAGTGTCTTGAAGCAAGTAGCATGGAAAGGTTCTCTACACTTTTTATCAAACATCAATTCTAACAGGTGGAACTGTGCTGTATGGAAAGTTACAGAAGGTTGAGTGAAGCAAGTAGGAAACAAAACATTGTCATACTTCAGTGACAGCTCACCCTTCACTACTGAGGAGGAGCTCAGATAAAGTGTCCATAGCAGTAACTTCTCAATGGTAGGGATATACTTTATCATTGGATTTCTCTTTATTTTAAACAGCCACTTTTTTTTTCAGGTTGCACACATTATATTTATTTATTTGATGGTCAGTTTTTATGTATGTAATGTGAGTGGGTATTTTGTCTGAATGTATGTGGTGTCCACATGAATGTCTGATGCTTAAAAAGCCAAAGAAGGTGTCAGATCATCTCTGTTGTGAGTTGACAGGTACTTATTAGAATTGAACTTGGGTCCTTTGTGAGAACAGCCAATACTCTCGACCACTGAGCCAATCTCCCTGGGAAAGCCATCCCCAAACAGGAGTTGGAAGTGCCATTTTCACATCTAGATACTAGGATAAAGAGTCCCACCTGTATATCCCCTGCAAATGAGTCCAGAATCTTACAGGGGTATCTGAAAAGATCTTCCCAGTACAGGACCAATACCTCTGAGACTTTTGCATGCTCACCCCAGCTTTATTCAACTTGATGGTGGCCTGAGCCCTTGAAAATGAAAGCAGTAAAAGTTTTTAAGAAGCGGTGGCTTTTTGTTTACATTTTGGTTCTGATGTGGCTTTGATGAAAAGCTGGATTATAGGAAAAAGTTTTTGCACATCAATTTGGGATCATACAATTCACATCCAACAAACTGGTGAGACTGGGCTCAGAGCTGGAGAATGGAGACTCATAAGAAACTTGAGAACTGTCCAAAGCTACATCCCTTTTCCCCTTGCAACTGCAAGAGCAGGAGAGATGAATTTCTGAGTTGTACTGTTTTGTGTTTCACTGGGCTTGGTAATGAGAAACCACAATGCCTCCCTTTGTAGCCTCAAACTCCAGGCTCTCTTATGTCAGTTCCCCAAGTATCAGGAGCACAGGGATGCGCTGCCATAGCTCTAGCAGGAACAAGAAGATTTCTGTATTCTGTTGTCTTCCTCATGGGCTGAGGCTCCATGTCAGTAGCATCTTTCAAGGCCGTTCCTCTGCAGCTCCAAAAACTTTTTTTTTAATATAAACCAAGTTTATTTTGCCTCTTAAGTGGTGTTCTTAAACCACAACTTGGTAAACAATGTGAATTCATGTAAGTCATCTTTAAAGTCAGAGATTTGCTTTCGTTTTTCTTCTTTTTAAAGAGTTGTTAAAAAGATGCAGCTTATTCTAACAGGATAAATATTTTTAACCATTTCACATTGAGTTCATGAAGACTCACAAATGAGCAACAGTCCTCATTGAGGAAAACAAAAAAGTTGTTGTCGACAAGGAACTGTGTATACACACAAACAAAAAGAACTGTGTAAAAATAACTAACTTATCTCGAACACATGGGCACTGGAGAAAATTTCCTGAACAATACACCAATGGCTTATGATCTAAGATCAAGAATTGACAAATGGGACCTCATAAAACTGCAAAGCTTCTCTAAGGCAAAGGACACTCTGGTTAGGACAACATGTCAACCAACAGATTGGGAAAAGATCTTTACCCATCCTACAAAAGATAGAGGGCTTATATCCAAAATATACAAAGAACACAAGAAGTTACACTGCAGGGAGACAAATAACCCTATTAAAAATGGGGTTCAGAGCTAAACAAAGAATTCACAACTGAGGAATGATGAATGGTTGAGAAACACCTAAAAAAATTTTCAACATCTTTATCCAAGAGGGACATGCCAATCAACACAAACCTGAGATTTCACCTCACATCAGTGAGAATGGCTAAAATCAAAAACTCAGGTCACAGCAGATGCTGGCGAGGATGTAGAATAGGAGGAAAACTCATCCATTGTTGGTGGGATTGCAGACTGGTAAAAGCATTTTGGAGATCAGTCTGGAGGTTCCTCAGAAAATTGGACATTGAACTACCTGAGAACCCAGCTATACCTCTCTTGGGTATATACCAAACGATGCCCCAACATACAACAAAGACACACGCTCGACTATGTTTATAGCAGGCTAATACATAATAGCCAGAAGCGGATAGATCCCAGGTGCCTTTCAAAGGTAGAATGGATACAGAAAATGTGGTATATCTACACAATGGAATATTACTCAGCTATCAAAAACAATGACTTTATGAAATTCATGGGCAAATGGAAGGAACTGGAAAATATCATTCTGAGTGAGGTAACCCAATCACAGAAAAACAAACATGGTATGTACTCATTGATAAGTGGCTATTAGCCCAAACGGTTGAAATGCCCTGGATGCACAGAACACATGAAACTCAAGAATGATGACCAAAATTCGAATGCTTCAATCCTTCTTTAAAAGGGGAGCAATAAAACGCTTGGCATGGAATAGGGAGGCAAATTGTAGAACAGAGGCAGAAGGAACACCCAGAGCCTGCCCCACATGTGACCCATACATATACAACCACCAAACTAGACAAGATGGATGAAGCAAAGAAGTGGAGGCCGACAGGAACCGGATATAGATCTCTCCTGAGAGGCACAGCCAGAATATGGAAAATACATAGATGAATGCCAGTAGCAAGCCACTGAAGTGTGAAGAGACCCCCGTTGAAGGAACCAGAGAAAGGAGGAGAAGAGCTGAAGAGGTTTGAGACCCCATGTGAACAACGATGCCAAACAACCAGAGCTACCAGGGACTGAGCCTCTACCCAAAGACTATACATGGACTGACCCTGGTCTCCAACCTCATAGGTAGCAATGAATAGACTAGTAAGAGCACCAGTAGAAGAGGAAGCCCTTGGTCCTGCCAAGACTGAAACCCCAGTGAACGTGATTGTTGCAGGGAGGGCAGTAAATGGGTGAGGATGGGGAGGGGAACACACAAGGAGAAGGGGAGTGGGAAGGGCTAGGGGGATGTTGTCTCAGAAACTGGGAAAGGGGATAACAATAAAAGTGTAAACAACAAATACTCAGTTAATAAAGATGAACAAAAAGAAATACCCAATTCAATTAAGATGTAGGGAAAAATGTAAGTAAATAAAATAACCAAAAAAAAAAATGGAAAAATCATTAAAGAGAGAAAAAAAGTTTATAATGGGACAACGTGGAAAAATCATCAGCATAACTCTGCCTAACTATGTACTTTTAGTGTTACATAAGTAATATGTCATATCAGTTATGATGCATTGTGTTAAAAATCCTATTTTAATTGAGCAATAACTAGTTACATTTGTTTCAATAAACTAAATGGAATGTTTCTTTCCTACATAAATCAGGGTCATTATATTTGACTGACATGCTCTTCCATTTCAATGAAGATACTGAAGTTATATTTATTGGTGCATGCATATACAAGGGACATCACAGTGCCTTGCAAATATTTGTGCTTAATCAATGATCTTTGTTATTTCATACTTTTGTCATGAAAGAAGAAGCCTTTCTATCCATGGACAGAATTCAGTTCAGATACTCAAAATTTCTTCAATGCTTGACTACCTCTTATCTCAGTAATGTATCAAACTAAGTTCTAAGTGATTGAAGAAACAAAAATCAGCATAGGATTTATGGGCAACAAGCAGCAAAAGAACGTCTTTCTAATGAATAATATCAAACATTTAATGAAAGAACTTCACCAATACTTGTAATATTATTCTAGGAAATGAAATTAAATAGAGGCTGTCACATGTTCTACGTAACATAGCAAGGAATCAGATATATAATTCCACAAGAAATAAAGGGACAACAAACTAGAAGGAGACAATGGAATATTCTCTCTTAAATATGAAAGCAAATTTTTATTTTATATACCAATCAAATATTATAGTGCAAATATTAAGATGGCCATCCAATAGTATGACATAAAGGAAACAAATGAACCAAAGATATCCTTAATAATCAAGAGGGACACTGTAGTGTGTGAGTGCATTCTTTTCATCCTATCAAGCCTATAACATGTGATTTAGGCAAAAAGAGAAAGAGATTTCTTTTTTTTTTTTTTTTGGTTCTATTTTTCGGAGCTGGGGACCGAACCCAAGGCCTTGTGCTTCCTAGGCAAGCGCTCTACCACTGAGCTAAATCCCCAACCCCGAGAAAGAGATTTCTGAAGTACTATTTGTGTTCCAAATAACATAAAGATTGTATCTTGTGAAAACAATATGGAGCTTCACCTGTCAAACTTGACAAAAGCAAATTCGATATTACTAAAAAATCTGCATATTTCACCACTATGCTTGATATACTGACAACAGTATGGATCTCAGTCCAATGCATATGAGCACCAAATAAGTTCCAAAGTGGTCACATGGCTCAGGATGGCATTTTAATTGCAGTCACAACAGAGTGAAAGAGTCAGCCTCCATGCATGTTCCCAAATCATTTAACATGGCATTACCACAGAGTATAGAAAAGGATGGAAATTCCCATTAGGACATTCTATTTACTCATTTTTAGGTGTGCTAAGGTACTGAAAAAATACTTATACTGTCAAAGACATAATTTACCAAAATATGGAACAAATTTAAATCCATAGTGAGTAGTAAAGTTAATAAACCCCATAATAAGATTTTATTGTAAGCCAGGGAAGTAAAAATTATCCTGAAAATTGAGTAAAATTTCCACTTTATTTCTATTGGAATAGAATTCAGTGTGGCTCTTATGGACATAAGAATAAGGCAGTTCAAAAGTTATAAAGCAAATCAATTCTCCAGCCGTGTCACTCATTGTAATGTAAACAAGTTACATATGTGAACATATCAGACATAAATCTATGTTGTTGCAATATCAAATATGACAGGACTATATCAAAACAAATACCAACTAGACAAAAATAAATATGATATAATGTATTTATTAATATTAGCAATAAAATTCTCTGTCATAAATGACACATAAATTGTTTCATTCCTTCAAATAAAACATATGCAATTGTTCTCATTCATCATAATGAGGTATGAACAGACTCAACCAAAAAAAAATGTTTTAACAAATGGCATTGACTGTCAAGGACTGATTATCAGGCAATCGATCAGCATTAAAACTCATTAAATGTCTGCACTGGAACAGATATCGGACAGCATGGATATTGAATCTGTATAATTCCAGGCATTATTGGATTTAACATAATTACACCTTTTCCAGATAAAAGGAACCATAGGAAGATTGAGGAGATTTTGGAAACATGAATTTCATACAATAGGGAATGAAGAGAGAAAATGGTCTACTCCTGACTCATTGTTCCCTGTGAGACTGTGATTCCCTTCAATAGAAAATGGAAGGCAAAATGTCCCATGATTCAAGTCAAACCCTTAATGATATGGAACATTTATAACTTCTCAATTCTAGTCTTACTATAGAAGTTCTGATGAAATCAATTGGGTTCACACATACGGCTGTTTACACGTGATCTGGTTCAAGCTGTCCAAAAGAATATTTTCCCTTGAAAGATTTGTGTCACAGATATGAATGAAATCATGGCGGTTTTGATGGAGAACATGATCTTCAAAACATGGTTTTGGAAATGTTTTGATCAAAAGTTTTCAGAACTCAGATCTAGTAGTGCTTGAGGCCAGAATTTTCCCACTATATCCAGGGAGCAGAACATAGGATGAATGGGAAGGAACTCTTGAATATAATTAAGTGAATCTCCAGACAGCAGAAGTCTTAGAAAAAACACATACATGTAAATGTGGGTGTTATGTTTGTACACATAAAAAACAGGTTTCACAGCTGCTCCAGGCTAGATCCTAGCAGACATGAAGATGCTGTGTGGGTTCACTGTTGCCTTTTGGTTCCTGAAGTTTTCGCTATTCTTGTGCAGTTTGACTGAACCCAATTGCTTTTGGAGGATAAAGAATAGTGAAGATAATGATGGAGATTTGCAAAATGACTGTGGTTTTATACATTTTACAATCGAAGGACCTATTGAAGAAAAATTTTATAATAAACTTCTTAATTACATTAATTTTAGGTAAGTCATTAACATTCTCTCTTTCAATGTCATGAATTAGAAATATATAGCTCTGACAAAAAATTGTCAGATTCCATTGTGTTTTTCTCCCTGTAACCTAGGGAACCACTGAAAAATAATTATAACATCAATCACTATTTTAATACTTTCAAATATGTCACAGTTTAGCTTAGTGTTACTAAACTGCGTTCTAATTCACAAAGCTGGAAAATAAAATATCTGTTGACTCTGTGGATAACATATGGTGAAATATGAGTTCTCATTTGCCCTGAATTCGCATTTCCCACCTTTGGCAAAATTTAAGTGCGATGAAACTGCACCACTGCCTATCCTCCAATATCTGTCGATGATTCCTGTCTGAGCACGCATCAAAGGATTCTATTAAAAGGTTATCTTATTTTGGTCTTAAAAGTTGTGCATAAATTCATATACTGAAATATATATGGGTGGGAGTAGGGAGGTCTGTTGTACTTGCTTCCACTTATTATTATTACATATACACTTATGAATATACATATATCGTGCTTTATAAATGCTATTTAAATGAGCCCCTCCTGTCATTCTGAAGTTGTCACTGAATAGGGAAATAGCCTGCCTAGGTTCATTCTATTTTTTATTAGATTATTTTTTGGTCTAGTCATGCAAATACTCAGTCACATATTAAACTTATTAACAGTATGATATTGATGTTTACTATTTCTTTTACTTTTTTGATCAATATAACAGAGAAAATCTAGGAGGACAAATATATTTATCATAGTACAATTGAAATTTTACGTTTCTAACACCTCTTTAATCATCACTATGCTTAGTTTTTGAATACCAGAAAGAAAATAGGAGTTTTTTCTGGTTATGTTTTTTTGCTACTGATGAGATCAACAAGAATCCTCATCTTTTATCCAACATGTCTTTGTTATTTTAAATCATTTTTGGTATGTGTGAAGATACATTGGGAATTGTGAATTAAGTATATTCACAATCAAGCAAAGATTTGGATTTTACTAATTTTATCTGTAGATTGGAGACAACATGTATGTATAGCTTACAGGACCATTATGGAAAACATTCTTAAAATTGGCAATTAATTCCAAAGCTCCAAGGGTAAGAATGTGAGACACTATGAATTAACAACTTTAAAACTACCTTTACATGTGCCTACAAGAAAACTTGGACCCCATGCATTTTTGAGTATGCTGTTACACACACGAACACAACACACACACACACACACACACACATACATAAACACACACAAATATATATATATATATATATATATATATATATATATATATAAATAATCTGTTGTTCAAATTACTGATCTAACAGGCAAAACTGAATACTCAGACTTGTGAAGAATAGTCTAGAATATAATAGGAAAATATATAATATTTGTAATGTAATCATTCTATCCTTAAACTAAGTTATGAATGGTGAGTAACATTAATTGTACATGACTCCAAACATCCTAAAAATAATATTTCTCAGGGGATATTTCATCCTCTCTTACAGACTTTTCAGATCTTCTTTGGACCATTTAACCCTAACCTGAGTGGCAATGACAAGTTTCCCTATGTCCATCAGTTGGCATCAAAGGACAAGTGTTTGTCCCATGGCATGACATCCCTGATGCTTCATTGTAAATGGAATTGGATAGGAATGGCCATTACAGATGATGACCAAGGTACTCAGTTTCTCTCGGACTTGAGAAAAGAAATGCAAAGGCATGCGGTCTGTTTAGCTTTTGTGAATATGATCCCAGAAAACATGCAACTATACATGGCAAGGGTTAAGGTTTATGACCAACAACTTATGACATCTCAAGCAAAAATTGTTATCATTTATGATGAAATGAACTCTACTCTAGAAGTCAGCTATAGGAGATGGGGAAACTTAGGTGCTCAGAGAATCTGTATCACAACCTCGCAATGGGATGTTATCACAAATATACAAGATTTCATCTTTGATTACTTTCATGGGATTGTCCTTTTTGTACACCACCACAGTGACGTTGCTGAGTTCAGAAATTTTATGCAAACAATAAACACGTCTATGAATCCAGTAGACATTTCACAGTCTATGCTGGTGTGTAATCATTTTAACTGTGCAATCTCAAAGAACAATGTTAAAATGGATTATTTTACTTTCAACAATACATTGCTTAGCACAGCGCACATTTGACATGGTCCTGAGTGAAGATGGTTACAATTTGTATAATGTTGTGTATGCTGTGGCCCACACTTAACATGAATTCATTTTACAACAAGTGCAGTCTCAGAAATTGGCAAAAGCCAAAGGATTGTTCATTGACTGTCAGCAGGTAAAGCTTCATGTATTCATTATTATTAGATATATCAATATGCTCTCTCATGCCCCTGAGAAGCTCACATATATTTTAGAGATTATTCTATTAGACTAAAGATCTCAACACTGCAAAACTCTCAAATGAATCTTTTACATGTATATATATCATGCACAGTGATCTTTTAATAGGAGACAATATATTTTTATGAATATCAGTGTATTTTGTGAAAATGTGTTTCAACATTTTTCCACATGATGTCAAATTTAAAATAGGAGATGAGTGAAAACCTTAAGTATTGACTAGGGTAGAAAATTTTTCTCAAGAATAGTTTCTCAAGAATAAGTACATGTGCTTTGATTAATAGTTATTCTTTTAAATTAATAATTATTTATGAAATCACAAATGACTATGAGTACACATTTTATTAAGTTTCTGTTTATTTCATATATGTATACAGTATGCATATAAAATACCTACTACCATTCTTTATTTCCACAACTTCTAGAATTTTAGACTTCTACTTATTTCTTACATAGGTGGCTTCAGTTCCTAAATAATATTTTGACAAACATGCACACACACACACACACACACACACACACATCATGTTACTTGTTTTCTGGTAATTATTTTTTCGAGCATGTTTTAAAATCAAACATTAATAAGTATATTAATTTTTAATGATTCAGGAGGTATAATGTATTTTACTACATGTGATTAGTTTCACACACCTGTCTTGTTGGAAAGACATTAAAAAAATATGGTACATTCTCAATTCAGCATTGCCTACATTGATATGCATATGTAATCATCTAATGATGCATCTCATTTAGGTGGCTTCCTCAGTGAAAACCAGTGTATTCAGTAACCCCGTTGGAGAACTGGTAAACATGAATCACAGGGAAAATCAGTGTGTAGAATATGACATTTACATCATTTGTAATTTTCCACAAGGCCTTGGATTAAAAGTCAAAATAGGAAGTTATTTTCCTTATTTCACACAGAGTCAACAACTTCATATATCTGAAGACTTGGAATGGGCCACAGTAGGAACATTGGTAGATATGCCACAATGGTTATTTTTTCAATCTATATAAATTTAAAACATGAGGCACTGAAATAGTAAACATGCGATGAAGACCAAATGCTACTTTTAATTTATATATTTTATTGTTCAATATATTTTATTACATTTTAAATGTTATCCCCATTCCCAGTTTCCATTCCTCTGCACAAGATTGCTGTTTCTGTAATCAGTGGGAGGGATCTTGTGGAAGTTGGATGCCCTAGCATAGGGGAATATTAGAGTAGGGATGCCAAAGTGGGAAGGTTGGTGTTGAAGCTCCCTCATAAAAGCTGAGGAAGGGGAATGGGTTGGAGATTCAAGATTTTCATTTAAATTTAGAAAAAGTCCATTAATTGTATGAGAGTCTTACATAACATACTTTGTTCTTATTCATTTGAACAACTCTTTCTTGGTGTAGCCTACCTTCTCTCTCAATACAACTCACTGCTCTAATTTATTTTTTACTTATAAATCTTGAGAGAAACTGATGCCAAATAAACCTTTCATTTCTATTAATCAGTTTAAGAAGAAAAATAATTTAATTGCTATAACTGACATGCTACATATAATATTACATGATATGGTAAATATTTTGTAAATTCCAGTGCACTGGAAAGTAATATATGATAATAAATAATCAGGGGAATATTTATAGCCAAGACAGATAATGTCATATCTATCAATCTATGTGTCATTGTATATATTATATATACATTAACTACACTGACACACACTTTTGTGTGTGTGTGTGTACGTTTGTGTGTGTATATGTGTGTGTGTGTGTGTGTGTGTATGTGTGTGTGTGCATTGCCTCAGGTTCCCTGCTCCATGTGTAGTGTGACATGTACTGCTGGATTCAGGAAAATCCATCAGAATGAAAGAGGAGACTGCTGCTTTGATTGTGTCCAGTGCCCAGATAACGACGGTTCCAACGATAAAGGTACATGCCTGCATGAAGGATAAAATTGTTCAAAAAAGTATTGAAAATACTTTTTTGAAAATAGACAAAAATATAGTCTCTTTCAAATCTAGAAATATGATATGGCCTAGATGAATACCTAAAACTCCAGTTTTCAGAATATAATGATTGAATAATGTCAATATATTTTGCACCCTAGGAAATAAACTGCAATTTCTCATACAAAAATCTCATTTTTCTCATAATATAGTGACTACTGATTTTATATTATGCAGAAAATGTTTAGGGTATCATACATGTGTAACACTTTTTTTTTTCTTTTCTTATTTTCGGAGCTGGAAACGGAACCTAGGGCCTTGCTCTTGCTAGGCAAGCGCCCTAACACTGAGCTAAATACCCAACCCAGTGTAATACTTTTAAAAACAATAATTTTAACCATAATCTTTGCAGATCTTTATTCTTCTTTGATCGTTTGTACAAAGAATCTTGACTACATTATTAGTACACAATCTTTCTCTCTATAACACAGCTTAGTGCCTGACAAAGACCAGATGCTCAGGATAACAGTTGTTCTTTAATGAAATATATTTTAATACCTTACATGGCTTAAAGGATTAAGACTTCTTCTAAAAGTTTGAACAAGGGCAGATATTTCAAGAATGCAGCAACACATGGGATAGTGATTATCAGTAATCACTGTCTACCTAAGGAAATAAGGATGAATATCAATACCCATAACCTTCACACCATATCCATCAATATCCATAACCTTGGACTGTGTAGTTGGGAAAAAAGAGATTATACAACAAGAGGGATATGCACAGATCTATGAGATCTATCTTTGGTCTTCTTCAAGGACAATATTCCCTTATGTGAATGGGTTTTGCATAAGTAATTATATGCTCTGGTGCCTATGCATAGGTACAGACACAGTGCACAACTCTCAAAGCACAGTACATAGTGTCTTACATGAAATGGCATCAACAACTATACCTGCACATTATTTTGTCTGTCTGTAGTAAATTTATGGTTTGAAGAATAATATAACCTGAGATTATAAATATTATTAATCACATTTTTCTTTCTTCTTGGTTTAATAAGCATTTTTGTTCCATTCTCTGTGATGATAATCTGTTCCATCTAAAAGCATAGGTGAACAGAAATCCATATTAAGTTAATGGTCCCTATATCAGTAAGAAATGTAATAGATGCTCAACATCAAATTATTTATTTATATATCCTCTGAATAATACAAACAAAAATATTAACTACAGAATATGATAATATATAAGGGTTTATCGTTGTTTGGCAGCAGATATGAAACAGTGTGTGTGATGTCCAGATGATTCATACGTCAATTTAGAGCAAACACAGTGCCTCCAAAGAACTGTGTCATTTCTAGCTTATGAAGATACACTGGGGATGGCTCTAGGCTGCATGGCCCTGTCCTTCTCAGCCATCACAATTCGAGTCCTAGTCACTTTTGTGAAGTACAAGGATTCTCCCATTGTGAAAGCCAATAACCACATTCTCAGCTACATCCTGCTCATCTCTCTAGCTTTCTGTTTTCTCTGCTCATTGCTCTTCATTGGACATTTGAACCAGACCACCTGCATCTTACAGCAGACCACTTTTGGAGTATTTTTCACAGTGGTTATTTCCGCCGTGTTGGCCAAAACAATAACTGTGGTTACAAATTTCAAGCTCACTACTCCAGGGAAAAGGGTAAGAAGAATGATGATAAGAGGGCCAAATAACTTTCTCATTTCCCATTTGGATACTAATCCAACTAGCTCTCTGTGGTATCTAGTTGGTGACATGTCCTCCCTTTATTGACAGAGATATACTATCAGTACATGGGAAGGTCATCATTATTTGCAAAAAAACAAAAAAAAAAAAAAAAAAAAAAAAAAAAAAAAAAAAAAAAAACCAAAAAAAAAAAAAAAAAACACAATCATTGCCTTCTACTTTGTCTTGGGATGTTTGGGTTCCTTGGGTCTGGGGAGTTTCACTGTGGCTTTCTTGGCTAGGAACCTTCCTGACAGATTCAATGAAGACAACTTCCTAACATTCAGTATATTGGTGTTCTGCAGTGTCTGGATCACCTTCCTCCCTGTCTACCACAGCAGGCGGGGGAAGGTTATGATAATTGTGGAGGTTTTCTTTATTTTGACTTCTAGCACAGTGTTGCTAGGTTGTATCTTTGTCCCAAATGTTATGTTCTTTTAGTTTGACCAGATTTAAATTTCTTCAGAAATAAAAAGATAAATTGCTTTATCAAAAGTTTGATACTTTTAAAATATTAGATGATACACAACTTATCTGTTTTATTTTGTCTTAACAAAGGTATTCCTTAATCATAAAAAAAAGTTTAAGCAGTATACCTACAGACAGTATTTAAACTGCAGGGCAGTATTGCTTAAAATGATAACAATTAGTAAGATTTGGTGGCAAATGAGCTCTCACAAACATAAACATATTGAGAACAGGAAATATCAATTGAGGAATAGCTACTATCACTTTGACTTGTAGTTATGTGTTTAAGGCATGTTCCTAATTAAGGATTATTATAAAGTGACCCTGCTGCCTCTAGGCAATGCCTACTCCAAGCAAGTTGTTCTGGGAATTATAAGGAAGAAGACTGTAGATAGGATGGAGATAAAGCCAGTAATCAGCATTATAACATGGACTATTGTTGATTCCTTACATCCATCTTGGCATTGTTCAATTATATGTGGCCAAGAGATAGAAGAAAATAACACTTGTCTCATAACCTTTTGACCATGGTGTTTTGTTACAGCAACAGAAACTAAGACATCAGCAAATTAATAATTTGCCTTAGATGGGAATAGGAGTATCTTAGATCACTGATGCAATAAAAGGCATTGATTTAAAAATAGAAACAATGTTGAATCATAGTACAGTGTGGAGCAAAGTTACAGCTTTGGATATTCTTGATGGATATCACAGAGTCCTGACTTACTGGAATACCGTTAAAATGTACTATGTAGATGTTCAGAATATCCAATAACATACTAAGAAGAGCACAGTATATGAAAAGTATTGTGTTGTTCAGATTATGTCTGATCTATAAGGCTCTTGAACGTTAAATGAAAGCAGCATTTCACTATGAAATGTGTTTCTTTCAGTGCGAAAAAACAATAATGAAAATATTGTAATGCACAATAACTTTATCACTATTAGGTTACCGAAGTCGAGGAACAAATAAGTCACTTTACATGAAGAATCTCATTACACATTGTATCAAAATAGGAGTAACAAAATACTATTCAGTTTAATATTACATACACAAAGAGTTAAATACAAACACAAACCCATTGCTATTTGCCAACATTATTTGGTGATGTACGGCGTCATTTTTCACAAAATATTGCTTGTTCCTTTATTTTTAACTCTGATTTGATACTTTATTTTTGAGGCTGTAATTTAATTGCATTTTTCTTTATATTTCATGATTCCAACTTACCATTTGTAATTCTCCACGCACACCTACAATGCACATGGGCTCATATATCAATCAATATTACTGAATGCATATATGTATCTTATATACATATACATTTTAAAATATAAGCTGTAGATAACATCTAAATTTGCATACATTTATATTCTGATAACTCATTACTTGGTACTACATGAAAAAATATCTTTGTTCTTTTCCTTTGCAATGACAAATGCTCACATATATATATATATATATATATACACATATATATATATATGTGTGTGTGTGTTTGTGTGCAATATATATATATATATATATACATATATATATATATATATATATATATTACCCTGTTAATTGTTATTTAAGGTAAAATTTTTTTGAGCTTACTACCTTCCAAACAGGCATACACAGCGTAATTATTCTTCATTTGATTGTACTTTTTGAGACATATTCCCAAAGTTTGTTGTTTTACGTATGCTCCTTTCACAATATTTGTATTCACAGCCAACTTCCTCAATCTTTGATTTTCAAGATCTTTCCCTTCAACTGTTGCACTTTTCCCTGTGCCTTGGATGAAGGAAAAACATTTGAGAGCATACATTCATCTTTATTCCTTTCATCTTTCCTCTAGTTGCATGTAATATAATTTCTAACTATTTCAATTCTAGTCTTTAGAGGTAAAGTTTCTAGTTGGAGACTAACACAAGTCGTACATACAGATATAAAATGTAATCCCCATTTTCTGCCACTGTCACACGTCCCTGGCTGTGAGTAAGTTTGTTAGTTTGATCCATAACTGTGTTAAATAACTTCTTGGGGAACTGTAATTAATCATTTATCATATTGTCCCAAGTTCAACATTTGATGAACATTCACACGGGATGCAATTATTCTCAAAACATTTCTACCTTTTTTTAAAGATCTATCCAAACGTCTCTTCCTCAGATGTCTTTTTTACCAAGTTCTTATTTTTCATTGATTTTAATTTAACTTTCTACCTTTTTATTTCTGCTTTGTGAATTTCATATCATGTATCCACACAGGTTCATTTGATAAAGCATAAGCAAAATATTATGTTGGCTAATTTTTTCACCTTGATACAAATTAGAGTCACTTAAGAAGAGGGACTGTGTACTTAATTTAAGGGTATTTATTTGAACAATGATCAATGCAGTAGATAAACAAACAAATGTGGGTAATGCTCCCTGTAGTCCATTGGCCCTGGGCAGTATAGAAAAGCAGGCTGAGCAGGGATTTTTATTCCTCCATGGTAGTGTATAGTTCCACACAAACTTTTCTCTACATCACAGTATAAGTAGGAAGCCAAATGAACACTAAAATTCCCCAAATTGCTTTGGTTAGTGTTTTAGCTCACCAACAGATATTGACTTCAAACTTGCTGACAAATTTGATTCAAATTAAGGACTGAGTCTTAAGCACAAATAATATGATTGACGTGTTTTCTAAATTTCCTTATGATTGAAGCTCAATGATCAATGAAGGCAAGGCAGTACTTGATCGTAATTTTCTCAATTGGAAGGATGAGGCAAGGATGGTAATGAGAAACAATGTAAAAATTGAGCTGAGAGATGCTAGATCCATTTAGTAATTGTGAGCATCTGTACCTTTAATATGAATAGAAATATTTTCAAATGTTTCTCTATTTTGGGTTGGGGAGATAGTTTGGTAATGAAGGGAATTTTTTAGCGGGCTCACAAGATTCTATTAATACACTTCTTATTTATCATTTTCCACTTTAATCCTCATGTACCCATGGACACATGAATCTTTCTCCACAACATATACATGATTTAAAATTATAGGGAAAAGAAAATAAATAAAAAGACAACCAAAATTCTATGAATAAGTTCTCTGATTTACTTCTTTTTTCTCCAAAGTTAAGTTCTACTATTCAAATTTAGGCTCAAATTCAAGAACTCATACTAATCTTGAACATTCAATTTTTCTACCCAAACATCCTTAAATGATTCTGGCCTGAAACTGCACACTGCACAGGTGTACTTCCTAACGTGAACAAACAATACCATGTATAAATCACATAAGAAGAAAAAAAGCAGCAGCCACAAATACATAAGTGTTCTCTAGGAAGCTGCGTGGAGTTGCTGCCAAATGCCTGTAATCTCTGTAAGAAGATATGCGAGGCCTGTAAGTTCATCAAAAAAAAATCTTCTGCTAAACAGTGAACATATGACTAACATGAGAGATTAGAGAATATCTTACAAGTAAAAACAAAGATTCTCTCAGCTTTGAAACCTTTTTTTTCCCTAGAGTCAATATTGATTATGAAGTTTGGTGGCTTCTGGAATCTTCTAGAATCAACACTATCACTTGTTCCCTGAGTTATGACCACGTGTATTTGAATTAAAATAAAAAAAAAACCTACAGGTTTCCATTTAAAAAAATAAACTATACTTTTTTGTTTCAAAATTTATTCTTTATAGCATATCTCTAAATTGTTAATTCTCTTCTACATTGTCAGATTAGATTCTAAGTTTTGGCAAAAGGCTTTAAAACAAATTGTTAACCTGTGGCTAGTACACCAGGATGAAGTTTTTCATTAAATTATTTCATTTACTTAAATTCCAAACTTTGCTGTCCATGATCCACTTTCTGGGAGTTACTCACCCATCACCTCTAGCATATGCCTTGACAGTGTATTCCCCCAAATATTACTGGTGCTCATCAATGACACATTCCTCACCCTCTCCTGCATCAATTTTCCCTGTGACATAAAGTCTCTACAGAATCTGGCACATCTTCTCTTACAGGAGATAAACAATGTTCTCCTCTGAAACATATGTGCTGGAGGAAACAGGCCAGCTCATAAATGTTCTTGGATAGTGTATTAGATTTTGGTAGTTCTCAGCGATGTACGTTAGTTGACACTGTTTTTCTTCCTATGGGCTTTCCACAACCTCATCTCCTTCGATCCTTTCTCTAAGTCTTTGTCAGTGATCAGTGTCTCAGTCCAATGATTGACTATAAGTATCTGTCTCAGTCAGCTCTGAGTATAGACTCACAAGTGACAGCCCTGATAGTCTTCTGTCTGCAAACACAACAAGGAATCAATAATAGTGTCAGGGTTTGGTGGCCATGTTGGATGGATCCCATGTTGGACTGGTCCTTCAGTTGCAAAATTAGAGTTCGGAAAAAGAAACTGAAAATGTTTTAGTGCGACTCATTATTATAGGAATTGTATTAAATATTCATGGCATTAGGAAGATGGAGAACCACTGCTTTAAAATGACAAATACTTGTTGGTTTGTGTTTTATTTCAAGATTGAACACATTGCATTCTACAGCCAGTAATTAGCCCTCTGATTCTGAAAGATAGGTCAATTTTCTTCTGTGTAGTTCTTGGTAGTTTTCTGCTTTATGTGGGGGTGTAAACATGGATCCACATAAAATTTCATCCTTTTCATGTTCATAAGTACATTGATATTACAGTTATTGCTTTTGTCTCTTTTGTCATTTACTAGGGGACTATGATTTACAGTAGATGATCTGGTATTCTTTCCACTGCCTCCTCAATTAGGTTCTGTGAGTCAAAGACAAAGTAACTGCGATGTAGCTGTATTTGGATGTTGGTAGGTATACCTATCTGTGGTTAAATAAAAGGAACGATTTTCAATCTTCCTAATGCTGCAACCCTTGCACCATCCCTGACTAGGCTATGTTATTTGTACTCAGTTGGAGAGGAAGTAGCTAGACCTACAGACTTTTGATGTATCAAGGTGACTGAATATTCATAGGGTATCCCACCCTTTCTCAAAATGATGGAGGAAATGTGGAGAGCAGAAAATGCTCCTAACCCTCAAGACACTGGAAACTCCAAGAAGTTTAGAGGTCTGATGGGGTGGGCAGTGTTTAGTCATTATGGGATGTAGAACTCTCCAGGGAATAGAACAGAACTGGAATAAAATCTGGAGTGTAAATATAAATAAATAAATTAATTAATTAATTAATACTTTAAAAAAGAATATATGAAAGGAGAACTCCAAGAGGGGGAAGCAACTATGATGTAAAGTGAATAAATTAATACATTCATATACACAAACATACATACATACATACATACATACATACATACATACATACATACATGTAGAGAGCTGCGACATGCCGCGCCTCAAAGATGGCGCTGGTTTCTGCCTTCCACCCTCCCAATGGTGAGTGCTCCTTTCAGTAAACAAGTCCTTATTTGGCTATGTCTGCCTGGCGCGCTAGCTTCCCCATAGTGAAAGCCTATCTACATAACCCACGTGGCTTGCTAGGAATGGCCAGTGGTAGCTATTTAAGTGTGGTGCAGGGCGTTCCCTGAAGAGAGAAAGAGTCAGAAGAGAGAGAGAGAGAGAGAGAGAGTCAGAAGAGAGAGAGAGAGAGAGAGAGAGAGAGAGAGAGAGAGAAAGGAGAGAGAGAGTCAGAGGAGAGAGAATCAGAATATATAGAGGTCAGAAGGTTGTATCAAGGTTCCTGAGTAAAACTGCTTGAAGAAGATCTCTCCTGTGGTCTTGTCTTCCTTGCTGGTCGAGGTTGGGCACAGCACATACATATATACATACATGCATACATTAATTACTTATTTAGCTAGTTAGTTAAAGAATGAATGAAAAAAGAAAAAAAAAAACAACACCACATGGGAAGAAAGTGGGATTCCCAGAGTGCAAATAGTCCTGAGAGCACAGTGGAGACCACCAGTTCTGATCACATTCATTGCCCAAGAATTACCTGCCTGGAGCCCTATGAGCTCCAGGAACCTATGAGCAGTCCAGGACAGGATCTGTCTGGTTTCTGCCTGTGCAAATAGCTGACCATCTGACATAGGTCTCTCTCACACACAAATCACACTGGAAAAAAAAACAGTCTCCAGAGTGCCCACAGACAGAATTACAGGAGTCTCTAGCCACTGTCATAGACAGCAAGACAAGCTAACACCACAGATAAAACAAGGGCGAGAGGCAAGGTTATGAAACTAACTAGCAGGATCCATGTACACTTGACAAAATCAGAACCAAGTTCCCTCACCACAGCAAGCCCTAGATGGGGGTCAGCATACTGGAAAAGCAAAATTTTGATTTAAAATCAGAGCTCATCGTGATGTTAGAAGACTTGAAGGACCTTAAAGAAATACAGACAACACAGGAAAACAAGGAGAAGCCCATTAAAAGGAGACACAATAATTCCTTAAAGAATTACAGGAAAACACACCAAACTGGTGAAGGAAATGGACAAAATAATCCAGACCCTAAAAACGGAAATAGAAACAATAAAAAGGCACAAAGGGAGAAAACCCTAAATACAGAAAACATAGGTAGGAGTTGAAGCAATACCCAAAGAATACTAGAGATTGAGGAGTAAATGTCAGGGTCAGAAGATACCTTAGAAAATATTGAAACAAGCATCTAAGATAATGTGAAACACAAAAGGCCCCTAACACAAAACATCCAGTAAATCTGAGGTACAACGACAGGATTAAACCTAAGGATAGTAAGTGTAGAAGAGAGGGAAGATTATCAAGTTAAAGGGGCAATAAATATATTCACCAAAATTATGGAAGAAAGCTTCCAGAACCTAAAGAAGGAAATGGCCCATAAATATTAAAAGAATTATACAGAATTCCAAATAGATTGGAGAAGAAAAGAAAGTCCTCCTCTCACATAATAGAGAAAACACCAAATACATCACAAAATACAAAAAGAAAAGAACAAATATTAAAAGCAGTAAGAGAAAAGGGTCAAGGAAACTATAAAGGCAGAACTATCAGAATGGAACCGGACTTCGTACCAGAGAAAATGAAAGCCAGAAGATCCTGTTCATATATGACAAAAAACCCTGAGAGAAAACAAATACCAAATCAGTCTACTATATTCAGCAATAATCTCAAATAGCATAGATGGAGAAACAAAGATATTGCATGACAAAACAAAATTTACACAATATCGTTCTAAAAAGGATAGTAGATGGAAAACTTCAACACAAGGTGAGAAAATACACCCAAAACCTCAGGAAAGTAATTTTGACTAACCCAAAAGAAGATAGCCACACAAACATAACTCCAGCTCTAACAACAAATATAATGGAAAACAATAATTGTTGCTCCCTAATATCTTTCAACATTAATGGACTCAATTCCCCCAATAAGAAATAGACTAACTGCAGAAAAGATATATAAAGAGGACCCAACATTTTGCTGAATACAGGATATTTTTCAGAGAGCAATGATGGAAAACAATTTTCCAATGAAATGGTTCAAAGAAAGAAGCTGAAGTAGTCATTCTAACATCAAATAATATTAACTATCAACTAAAAGATATCCATAAAAATTAGGAAGGACACTTCATATTCATCAAAGGAAAAATCCACCACAATGAACTCTCAATCCTCAATATCAATGCTGTAAATGCAAGGGTACCTATATTTATAAAAAAAAACCTTACTAAAGATGAAAGAACACATTGCATCTCACATGATAATAGTAAGAGATTTCCACACCACACTCTCATCAATGGACAAATCATGGAAACAGAAACAAAGACACATAGAGAAACTAACAAAAGTCATTCACCAAATGGATTTAAGAAATATTTATAGAACATTTCATCCTAAAACAAACACACACACACAAATACACACACACACACACACACACACACACACACACACACACACTCACACATTCTTCTCAGGACCTCATGGTAGCTTCTTTAAAATTCACCATATAGTCAGTCACAAAAGAGGCCTCAACAGATACAAGAAGACTAAGGTTTGTCTTCAATAAGAAAAATAATTAGAGAAAGCCCACACATATATGGAAGTTGAACAAAATTTTGTTCAATGATAACTTGGTCATGGAAGTATAATGAAATAAATTAAAGATTTTTTTTTGAATTTAGTAAAAATGAAGGCACAAAATTATGGTACACAATCAAAGCAGTGCTAAGATGAAATCTCGAAACTCTGAGTGCCTCCAAAAAAAATCTGGAGAGAGCATATATTAGCAATTGGACAGCACACCTAAAATCTGTAGAACAGAACAAAAGCAAATACAATAGAAGGTAGGAAATAATCAAACTCAGGGCTGAAATCAAACAAGTAGAAACAAAAAGGACCATACAAAGGATCATCAAAACCAAGATCTGGTTCTTTGAAAAAATCAACAAGATAGATAAACCCTTGGCTAGACTAAACAGAGGGCACCGAGTGTTTATCCAAAGTAACAAAATCAGGAATAAAAAGGAGACATAATCACTGATACTGAGGAAATTAAAAAAATCATCACATCCTACTTCAAAATCCCATATTCAGCAAAAATGGAAAATCTGGAGGAAATGGATAAACTTTCTACACAAATACAAGGTACCAAAGTTAAATCAGGATAATTTAACATGTGTAAACAATCCCACAACTCCTAAAGAAATAGAAGCAGTTATTAAAAATCTTCCAATGAACAAAAGCCCAGGACCAGATGGGTTTTGTGCAGAATAGTAAAAGACTTTCATAGAACCCTAACAGCAATACTGTCTAAACTATTCCACAAAACAGCCACAGAAATAGAAGGAACACTACCGAAATCGTTCTATGTAGCCACAAATATGATTATACATAAACCATATAAGAATTGCAACAAAGAAAGACAGCTTCTGAAAAAATCCCTTAGGAATATTGAGGAGAAAATACTCTACAAAGTTCTCACAAACTGAATCCAAGAACACACCGAAACAACCCTTATGGGATGATCCAGTATTTTCATCGCAGGAGTGCAAGGATGGCTAAATGTATGGAAACGTAACAAAGAAATCCATTATATGAAAAAATTCAAAGAATAAAACCATGTGATCATCTCATCAAATGCTGAGGGCATTTCACAATATTCTTCACCACATCATGTTAAAAGTCTAGGAAAGAACTGCAATTGAAGGCCTATAGTTAAACATAGTAAAAGCAATATACAGCAAACCTGTTGCCAACATTAAACGAAATGGAGAGTGACTTGAGCAATCCCACTAAATAAAGAAATAGGCAAGGCTACACATTCTCTCCCTACTATTTGAATATACTCCTTGAAGTCCTAGCCAGAGCAATCAGACCACAAAAGGAGGTCAAAGGGATAGAAATTGGAAATGAAGAAGTCAAAATATCACTATTTTCAGATCATATGATAGTATAATTAAATGACCTGAAAAGTTCAACCAGAGAACTACTAAGCCTGATCAACAAATTCAGCAAAGTGACTTGAAATAAAATTAACTCAAACAAATCAGTAGGCTTCCTCTATCAAAGGATAAAGAGTCTGAGAAATAAGTTAGAAAAATGGCACCCTTCACAGTAGCCACAAATAATGCAAAAACCACAGTGTGACTCTGAACAAGCAAACAAAGAATCTGTATTTCAAAAATTTCAAATGTCTGAAAGAAGGAAATTGAAGAAGGTCTCGAAAAATGGAAAGATATACCATGAAAATGGACTGGAAGGTTTAATATTGAAAAGTGGCTACTTGACAAAAGCAATCTCCAGATTCAATGAAATCCACATCAAAATTTTACCTCAGTTCTTCACAGAGTTAGAAAGAGCAATTTACAAATTCATTTTGAAAAACAAAAACACAGGAGAACAAAAATTATCCACAACGATAAAAGAAGTCCTGGGGGAATAACCATTCCTGACCTCAAGTCATATTACAGAGCAATAGTGATAAAAATTGTATGACGTCATACAAGGACAGGCAGTATGATCAATGGAAAAGTATTGAAGAAACAGATATAAACCCACACACCTATACTCACATGGGCTTTAACAAAGGAGTTAAATCCATCCAATGGCAAAAAAATATATATATAGCATTTTCAAGAAATGGTTCAACTGGAAGTCAGCATATACAGGAATGCAAATTGAGTCATTCTTATCCCCCTGTTCAAAGCTCGGGTTGAAGTGGATCAAGGACCTCTACTTAAATCTTGATATACTTAAATTAATAGAAGAAAATATGAGGAAGAGCTTTGAACACGTGGGCACTTGAGAAAATTTTCTGAACAAAATACCAATGGCTTATGCTCTATGATCAAGAATCAACAAACGGGATCTCATAAAACTGCAAAGCTTCTGTAAGACAGAGGACACTGTGGTTAGGACAAAACGGCAAACAACAGATTGGGAAAAGATCTTTACCTATACTACAACAGATAGAGGGCTTATATCCCAAATATACAAAGAACTCAAGGAGTTAGACCACAGGGAGAAAAGTAACCCTATTAAAAAATAGGATTCAGTGCTAAACAAAGAATTCATAGCTGAGGAATGGCTTATGGCTGAGAAACACCTAAAGAAACGTTCAACATCTTTAGCCATGTGGGAAATGCAAATCAAAACAACCCTGAGATTTCACCTCACAGCAGTCAGAATGGCTAAAATCAAAAAGTCAGATGACAGCAAAGTCTGGCGAGGATGTGAAGAAAGAGGAAAACTCATCCATTGTTGGTGGGATTGCAGACTGGAAATCAATCTTGAGGTTCCTCAGAAAGTTGGACATTACAGTACTTTAGGACCAAGAAATACCCCTCTTGGGCATGTAACCAAAAGATACCCCAAAATATAAAAAAGACACATGCTCCACTATGTTTAAAGCAGCCTTATTTTAATAGTCACAAGATGGAAAGAAACCAGATGCCCTTCAACAGAAGAATGGATAGAGAAAATGTGGTATATCTACAAATCGGAATACTATTCAGCTATCAAAAACAGTGACTTTATGAAATCCATAGGCAAATGGATGAAACTAGTAAATTTCATCCTGAGTGAGGTAACCCAATCACAGAAAACCACATATGATATGCACTCATTGATAAGTGGCTATTAGCCCAAATGCTTGAATTACCCTAGATGCACAGAAGACATGAAACTCAAGATGGATGATCAAAATGTGAATACTTTACTCCTTCTTTAAAAGGGGAACAAGAATGGCCTTGGCAGGTAATAGGGAGGCAAAATTTAGAACAAAGGGAGAAGGAACACACATTTGGAGCCTGCACCACATGTGGCCAATACATATACAGGCACCCAATTAGATAAGATGGTTAAAGCAAAGAAATGCAGGGTGACACAGACCGGTTGTAGTTCTCTCCTGAGAGACACAGCCAGAATACAGCAAATACATAGGCGAATGCCAGCAATGCAATCCACTTAATTGTGATCGGGACCCCCGTTTAAGGAATTGGAGAAAGATCTGGAAGATTGAAGGGCCTCAAGTCCCCATATGAACAACAATGCCAACCAACCAGAGCTTCCAGGGATTAAGCCACTACCCAAAGACTATACATGGGATGATCCCGGGCTCCAACCTAATAGGTAGCATGAATAACCTAGTAAGAGCACCAGTGGAAGGGAAAACCTTTGGTCCTGCTAAGACTGAACCCCCAGTTAACGTGATTGTTGGGGGGGAGGGTGATAATGTGGGGAGGGTTGGTAGCGGAAGCCCATATAGAAGGGGAGAGCGAGGCGTTAGGGGGATGTTGGCTCAGAAACTGGGAAGGGAAATAATAATCAAAATGTAAATAAGAAATACTCATGTTAATAAAGATCAAAAAAAGATTTAATGACAGTAATGAAATAGACTTGCTAGAAAGACAGAGCCAACAGGATAAGAGCAAAATGTTATTTCTTCCATGTCATTATATAGGCTTCCAATAGGAGGAATTGCACACATTGTAGCTGAATTAAATACCTGGATTCAAGGAGTGTGTTTTTATTTTAAAAATTCAGACTAGAAGTAGATATTCTCACTTTCAATGAAAGTGGAAGTCCCTCAAAGGTATACCCATTATTTTATAGTTTTTAGATAATTCCAGTTGTAGTCAAGTAGGCAACCAAAAATAGTCTACTTCTTGTCAACTTGAAACAACATCATACTACCTTATGTTGTGAATAATTTGTAAAGAAAATAATAAAAAGAGCTTAATGGTGCCTTGATAAAATAGAATGATCCTACATACAAATAGAAATGCAACATATATTTAACCCAAACATAGATATAGTGATGTGATATAATCATCAAGTCTACAATCTCAAACACATTATATATTTAGAATCGTTGGAAATGTGTTCTACAACACATTCTTTTAGGATCTCAAATTTGAAACGAATATGAAAACCTTTTGTATTGTCTTAATTGATATTATATTGCTTGACAAATTGATGAAAGAAAACACAAAAACCTATAGAAACACTTTGTTAACAAAATACGAAGGAATTATTGATTTCAATTATTAATCATTTTTCTACAACTGGTTATGGTTATAAAGACTACCATGTGTAAAATACCTTCTTCACTACCCTGTCCTATTTTCTTCACCCATAAGAAGCACCTCATTAGATACCAATCTCCATACCTGATGGATTTGCATCCTTTGACATTTTGCCTGGGATTAGTTATTTTCTTTTTACATTGAGTATGTGGGCAAAGACTTCTCCACCTTTTCCCACATGAAGCTGTCTCTGGTTTCTACCTCTTGTCCTGAAAAGTTTTTTGAGAGAGCACACAACTCTCTTCTAGAAAATGAGAGTCAAAATGACCTAGTTAACTGCATGTTCTTTACTCTTGTTAAACTGCATTCTAGTTTCCCCCTGCATCAGTCAACCAGGATGTGTTTTTTTTTCTTGTATACTTTGTCTTTAAATGAAATCTGGTAATTTCCATTTAGAATTAGTCTATTGAAAATGTTTCCCTCCAAGCCTTGGTCATATTGAGTGGTCTTTTGATTTTTACCCCATAATATTGTGAAGCCACAACATCATCTATTTGTAATTCTAACCAGTTTGAGCAACTTATACATTTAATCATGGACTTTGACCCTGATTTGTGTAGATTTCTTCCAAGAGAGCAACCTGAGTCATTCCACTAGGAACCAAGCAAAGAAACTCAAATCAGAGTTTGACGCCCCTCTGATACTCTGGTCTAAATTTCCTATAGAAACTGCGAACTATTTAGTCATTTCCAGAAGCAATACTTGATATAGCACCTTCTGTTTGAACTCATAGTGATGGTCAATTTTTGCTGCTGGTAAAAGACATCAAGGTTCTAGTGAGATGTCACCAAATGACACTTTACCCAACTGTATGAGTGTATTGTAGTCATCTATAATTTGCCTCTTATATTAATTTATTTGTTCAAGTGTTGTCTATCTCTGTCTCTCCTGATCATTCTGCTATTTGTCATTGTGAATTGAGAATTATTGATTAAATCTAATAAGCAGCTTACTCCTTTGGCATATTATCTTTACTATTTCCTGAAAACCTATAAAGACAAGGAATTGTGTATGGACTCTATATGTTAGAGTGTTTTTTTTTTTTTTTACATTGAATGGCTGAGTGCAGGGACATAAAACCACTGGAAAACAGGAGACATATTGCTGGGTGTCATAAGCACTCCTGACCATTCTAATTAGTTTCCTTACAGAGATGTGTCCTTAGGTGTATAATGACAGGTTCCTCTCTGGCTTGCACCTGTTTCCTTAAAATTATATCTGCGATAACTTTAAAAATAATATTTCCTTCCACCAGGAAATAACAGGGAACAAACCACTCCCAAGGTTACACAGATATTGACCCATGACTGTTGCCACCTATGTAGCAGAAGAAGGACTTGTCAGGCATCAATGGGAGGAGAGGTCCTTTGTCCTGTCAAGGCTCAATATCTCATAGTAGGGGAATGTCAGGGAATGGAGGGTGGAGGGAATGGGTGGATAGGTGTATAAGGAGCTCCCTCATAGAAGCAGGGGAAGAGGGATAAGATAGTTGGTTCCAGAAGGTGAAACAGGTAAAGAGAGTAACAATTAAAATGTAAATAAAAATAAATAAAATATGCACTTAACCCATCTGGACCTGGGCTCTTTTTGGTTGGGAGACCTTTAATGACTCCTATTTCCTTAGGAGTTATGGAGTGGTTTAACTGGTTTATCTGTTCCTGATTTAACTTCCGTACCTGGTATCAGTCTAGGAAATTGTCCATTTCCTGAAGATTTTCAAGTTTTCTTGAATATAGGCTTTTATAGTAAGATCTGATGATTTTTTTTAATTTCCTCTGAATCTATAGTTATGTCTCCCTTTTCATTTCTGATTTTGTTAATTTGGACACACTCTCTGTTTCCTCTTGATAGTCTTTCTAAGGGTTTATCTATCTTGTTGATATTCTCAAAGAACCAACTTTTGGTTCTGTTGATTCATTGTATAGTCCTTTTTGTTTCAACTTCGTTGATTTCAGCTTTGAGTTTGATTATTTCCTCCCTTCTACTCCTCCTGGGTGTATTTGCTTCTTTTTGTTCTAGAGCTTTTAGGTGTGCTGTCAAGCTGTTGACATATGCTCTTTCCTGTTTCTTTCTGCAGGCACTCAGACCTATGAGTTTTCCTCTTAGCACAACTTTCATTGTGTCCCATAATTTTGGGTATGTTGTACCTTCATTTTCCTTAAATTCTAAAAAGTCTTTAATTTCTATCTTTATTTCTTCCTTCACCAGGTTATCGTTGAGTAGAGCATTGTTCAACTTCCACGTATATGTGGGCGTTCTTCCCTTATTGTTATTGAAGACCAGCTTTAGCCCATGGCGGTCTGATAGCACTCAAGGGATTATTTCTAAATTTCTGTACCTGTTGAGGCCTGATTTTTGACCAATTATATGATCAATGTTGGAGAAAGCACCAAAAGGAGCTGAGAAGGTATATCCTTTTGCTTTATAATAGAATCTTCTATAAATATCTGTTAAGTCCATTTGGTTCATGACTTCTCTTAGTCTGTCTATGTCTCTGTTTAATTTCTCTTTCCATGATCTGTTCACTGATAAGAGTGGGGTGTTGAGAAACAAGCCGAGAAAGAAATTAGGGAAACGACACCCTTCATAATAGACCCAAATAATATAAAGTACCTCGGTGTGACTTTAACCAAGCAAGTAAAAGATCTGTACAATAAGAACTTCAAGACACTGAGGAAAGAAATTGAAGAAAACCTCAGAAGATGGAAAGATCTCCCATGCTCATGGATTGGCAGGATTAATATAGTAAAAATGGCCATTTTACCAAAAGCAATCTACAGATTCAATGCAATCCCCATGAAAATACCAATCCAATTCTTCAAAGAGTTAGACAGAACAATTTGCAAATTCATCTGGAATAACAAAAAACCCAGGATAGCTAAAGCTATCCTCAACAATAAAAGGACTTCAGGGGGAATCACTATCCCTGAACTCAAGCAGTATTACAGAGCAATAGTGATAAAAACTGCATGGTATTGGTACAGAGACAGACAGATAGACCAATGGAATAGAATTGAAGACCCAGAAATGAACCCACACACCTATGGTCACTTGATTTTTGACAAAGGAGCCAAAACCATCCAATGGAAAAAAGATAGCATTTTCAGCAAATGGTGCTGGTTCAACTGGAGGTCAACATGTAGAAGAATGCAGATCGATCCATGCTTATCACCCTGTACAAAGCTTAAGTCCAAGTGGATCAAGGACCTCCACATCAAACCAGACACAATCAAACAAATAGAAGAAAAACTAGGGAAGCATCTGGAACACATGGGCACTGGAAAAAATTTCCTGAACAAAACACCAATGGCTTATGCTCTAAGATCAAGAATTGACAAATGGGATCTCATAAAACTGCAAAGCTTCTGTAAGGCAAAGGACACTGTGGTTAGGACAAAACGGCAACCAACAGATTGGGAAAAGAACTTTACCAACCCTACAACAGATAGAGGCCTTATATCCAAAATATACAAAGAACTCAAGAAGTTAGACCGCAGGGAAACAAATAACCCTATTAAAAAATGGGGTTCAGAGCTAAACAAAGAATTCACAGCTGAGGAATGCCGAATGGCTGAGAAACACCTAAAGAAATGTTCAACATCTTTAGTCATAAGGGAAATGCAAATCAGAACAACCCTGAGATTTCACCTCACACCAGTGCGATTGGCTAAGATCAAAAACTCAGGTGACAGCAGATGCTGGCGAGGTTGTGGAGAAAGAGGAACACTCCTCCATTGTTGGTGGGATTGCAGACTGGTAAAACCATTCTGGAAATCAGTCTGGAGGTTCCTCAGAAAATTGGACATTGAACTGCCTGAGGATCCAGCTATACCTCTCTTGGGCATATACCCAAAAGATGCCTCAACATATAAAAGAGACACGTGCTCCACTATGTTCATCGCAGCCTTATTTATAATAGCCAGAAAATGGAAAGAACCCAGATGCCCTTCAACAGAGGAATGGATACAGAAAATGTGGTACATCTACACAATGGAATACTACTCAGCTATCAAAAACAACGAGTTTATGAAATTCGTAGGCAAATGGTTGGAACTGGAAAATATCATCCTGAGTGAACTAACCCAATCACAGAAAGACATATATTGTATGCACTCATTGATAAGTGGCTATTAGCCCAAATGCTTGAATTACCCTAGATCCCTAGAACAAACGAAACTCAAGACGGATGATCAAAATGTGAATGCTTCACTCCTTCTTTAAATGAGGAAAAAGAATACCCTTGGCAGGGAAGGGAGAGGCAAAGATTAAAACAGAGACTGAAGGAACACCCATTCAGAGCCTGTCCCACATGTGGCCCATACATATACAGCCACCCAATTGGACTAGATGGATGAAGCAAAGAAGTGCAGACCGACAGGAGCCGGATGTAGATCGCTCCTGAGAGACACAGCCAGAATACAGCAAATACAGAGGCGAATGCCAGCAGCAAACCACTGAACTGAGAATAGGTCCCCTATTGAAGGAATCAGAGAAAGAACTGGAAGAGCTTGAAGGGGCTCGAGACCCCAAAAGTACAACAATGCCAAGCAACCAGAGCTTCCAGGGACTAAGCCACTACCTAAAGACTATACATGGACTGACCCTGGACTCTGACCCCATAGGTAGCAATGAATATCCTAGTAAGAGCACCAGTGGAAGGGGAAGCCCTGGGTCCTGCTAAGACTGAACCCCCAGTGAACTAGTCTATGGGGGGAGGGCGGCAATGGTGGGAGGGTTGGGAGGGGAACACCCATAAGGAAGGGGAGGGGGGAGGGGGATGTTTTCCCGGAAACCGGGAAAGGGAATAACACTCGAAATGTATATAAGAAATACTCAAGTTAATAAAAAAAAAAATAAAAAAAAAATGGATCGATTTGCATTCTACTACATGCTGACCTCCAGTTGAACAGGCACCATTTGTTGAAAATGCTATACATTTTTGGTATACATTTTTAACCATTTGTTACAAATGAAAAGTTTATGTACTATTAAAATAAATATGACTGTAAAAAAAAAAAGAGTGGGGTGTTGAAATCTCCTACTATTTTTGTGTGAGGTGCAATGTGTGTTTTGAGCTTTATTAATGTTTATTTTACATATGTAGGTGCACTTGTGTTTGGGGCATAGATATATAGGATTGAGAGATCATCTTGGTGGATTTTTCCTTTGATGAATATGAAGTTTCCTTCCAGGGACTAAGCCAGTACCTAAAGACTGTACATGGAATGATCCTGGACTCTGACCTCATAGGTAGCATCGAATATCCTAGTAAGATCACCAGTGTAAGGGGAAGCCCTGGGTCCTGCTAAGACTGAACCCCCAGTGAACGTGATTGTTGGGGGGAGGGTGGCAATGGGGGAAGATGGAGAGGGGAGAGGGAGGGGATGGGAGATGTTGGCCCATAAACCGGGGAAGGGAATAACACTCGAAATGTAAATAAGAAATACTCAAGTTAGTAAAATAAATAAATAAATATATTATATCAGTCTTGCAGTAACCAAGCCTCAAGTGAAAAAACATTAAAAATTCTGCACATCTATTAACATGAGAAAGAACTAACCTATCCTCCTTCTCTTTAGGATTGGTGACATAATGCTGTGCATCAGCCATGCAGAGAACCCTTTCTTCTTTTTCTCCTGAAGTGTCTACTTGCATACCTACAGTTGAACCATCTATGCTCCTTGTGGCCTGAACACACCAATATGGCTTAAATCTCTGCAGTTCCTGCAATTATTTGCCTCCAATTAGCCTCTGATCTTTCTCACTTGGGAACAAAAGATCTGAGTAAGGAGGCCCTATCCTGAGTTATGATATGTATTTCCTTAAGAACAAGTGACCAATACTACGAGAGCACACAGAAACCCTATTTCTCTGAGAAAACTCACTCACATCTATCTTAGAAAATGTTTTTATGTTCATCAGCACAATGACAATGATTGCCAACAGTTACTGGCCGACCTGTTCATATCAGAAGAAATGGACTGAAAAATGTTGGAATGTAAAAACGTGGTACTGAATCCATATATGTATCTCTGACTGATAAAAATAATTTTTTGATAGTCTGTTTCCATTCCACACATCTCCCTTAGGATTCTGACCTTTACCAAGATACTGTGGTGCTGGTCATCTATTGCCAGACTTTCTGGCTGAGCTCCACTCAGCAGCTCAGAGGCCAGAAAACATGTAAAAAGTAAGTGAGTTCAAACAGGGTACATCAGAACAACATTCTTATCTAATATAGTTTCTATGGACTCATCATATATCTACACCAATAGTCCCAGAGGCCATGGACATAGGCAGATGTTCAAAAGTGCTTTTGTCAGTCAGTTGGCACCAGATATTTGATGTAAAATAATTAGAGGGATGTGCAGGTATGGATGAGCCTCAGTGGTTAGTGGTAGCTTAAAATGAGCAGTAAAAGAGACTTGATTGAGAGCCAGGAGGACAAGAGACTTACCAAGGCCATTAGTAGCAATCCTAACAGTAAAACTGAATGATAAACAAGTTTTGTGAAACAAACAAGAAAAGAGCCAGAAGACTACCAAGCAACCATTGGAGAAAGACAAACATGCCTCCTGCAAATAAAGTGTACATTGAAAATAAGTCCTGTAACTGGAAGTAAAAGGTAAATTGAGTACTACAGTTAGAAGAGTAATGGGGCCAATGCTACTATTCTCCAGGAGCCTACTGTAAAAGTAAAAATTGCGGAAAAGTGATTGAGTTCTTACTGGTCACTGGATTGACATATTCAGTCCTCAATAATCTACTATGAAATTACCTCCCACACCCGCGGATCCCGGCCCGCTGCAGCTCTCTGCTCCCAGACCCGGTGAGAGAGAGACCCAACCGCCTGGTCAGGTGGGCACTCCTGAGGCTGCAGAGCGGAAGAGACCACCAACACTGCTCACCCCTACCCACATCCCTGGCCCAAGAGGAAACTTTATAAGGCCTCTGGGCTCCCGTGGGGGAGCGGCAGGACCCCAGCCAGAGACACCACCGGACCCTGAAGGAAACAGACCGGATAAACAGTTCTCTGCACCCAAATCCCGTGGGAGGGAGAGCTAAACCTTCAGAGAGGCAGACAAGCCTGGGAAACCAGAAGAGACTGCTCCCTGCACACACATCTCGGACACCAGAGGAAAAAGCCAAAGACCATCTGGAACCCTGGTGCACTGAAGCTCCCAGAAGGGGCGACACAGGTCATCCTGGTTGCTGCCGCTGCAGAGAGCCCCTGGGCAGCACCCCACGAGCAAACCTGAGCCTCGGGACCACAGGTAAGACCAAATTTTCTGCTGCAAGAAAGCTGCCTGGTGAACTCAAGACACAGGCCCACAGGAACAGCTGAAGACCTGTAGAGAGGAAAAACTACACGCCCGAAAGCAGAACACTCTGTCCCCAGAACTGACTGAAAGAGAGGAAAACAGGTCTACAGCACTCCTGACACACAGGCTTATAGGACAGTCTAGCCACTGGCAGAAATAGCAGAACAATGTAACACTAGAGATAATGTGATAGCGAGAGGCAAGTGCAGGAACCCAAGCAACAGAAACCAAGACTACATGCCATCATCGGAGCCCAATTCTCCCACCAAAACAAACATGGAATATCCAAACACACCAGAAAAGCAAGATCTAGTTTCAAAATCATATTTGATCATGATGCTGGAGGACTTCAAGAAAGGCATGAACACACTTAGGGAAGCACAGGAAAACATTAATAAACAAGTAAAAGCCTACAGAGAGGAATCGCAAAAATCCCTGAAAGAATTCCAGGAAAACACAATCAAACAGTTGAAGGAATTAAAAATGGAAATAGAAGCAATCAAGAAAGAACACATGGAAAAAACCCTGGATATAGAAAACCAAAAGAAGAGACAAGGAGCTGTAGATACAAGCTTCACCAACAGAATACAAGAGATGGAAGAGAGAATCTCAGGAGCAGAAGATTCCATAGAAATCATTGACTCAACTGTCAAAGAACACAACTGCTCAGAACACAATTCAAGAAGTTGCAAAAACAGTTATCAAGTGTCATAAACGATTTGTTACAGGTGCAAGGACAGGGGATAAGATATTGACTGTGTTTATCTGTAAATAACTTCACTAACAACTATGGTTTTAGACATTCAGTGAACCTGTAGAGCTGACACTGGTGATGAATGTTTAGCCAGATAATTACTCCTGATGGATATCCATGTAAACATTCTCGGTTGTAAACTTGAATTTCTATTTATGCTTTGATCTTTCATATGTACTTGTGGTGAACAATTTAACACCTGATCATGTATTCTGAAAAATTTTTAGGTGCTGAGGACAAAGAGAAGACACACAGAAGGACTGAGACAGAGGGTCTGAACTGGAAGGACAGAGACTGATGGACAGAGCAGGAGAGGGGATGACCTGAAAAGACCAGTTTGAGATAAGGAGAACAAAGGTAAGTAGAACTAAGACAAAAAGATCTGGGCTGAGAAGTAATGTAGAGAGGAATAACTTATGTAACATAAGAGAGCAATCTAGAGAATGCAGGTGAAAAGAGGACAAAAGAAGAAGATGGAAAGAACAGAAGGTGTAGGCAGGTTTCTCCTTATCTTGAGACAGAAAAGGACATTTCTTAATAGCAATGCAAAATTAGTCTTGTTAAAAGGAAGAGGCATTTTCTTTTACAAACTTGGGTTTAAATCACTTAGCATTAAAAGGGTAGAAGCGATTTCTTTCTCTCTGTAATAAAGATTGGAGTTCATCTTTCTGTACTGGTCCTTGGTCTTTTGCACCATATGCATATGTAAGTATTGATGTCTGTGTAAGTATGCAATTATGAGAATGTATGCATGTGTGTGTGTGAGTGTGTGTGTGTGTGTGTGTGTTTGTGTAAGAATGTAATTGTGACTCTGCTCCCAGACCCCGTGAGAGAGAGACCCAACCGCCTGGTCAGGTGGGCACTCCTGAGGCTGCAGAGCTGAAGAGACCACCAACACTGCCCACCCCTGCCCACATCCCTGGCCCAAGAGGAAATTGTATAAGGCCTCTGGGCTCCCGTGAGGGAGGGCCTAGGAGCGGCAGGACCCCTGCCTGAGACACCGCCAGAACCTGAAGGAAACAGACTGGATAAACAGTTCTCTGCACCCGAAACCTGTGGGAGGGAGAGCTAAACGTTCAGATAGGCAGACAAGCCTGGGAAACCAGAATAGACTGCTCTCTGCACATACATCTCAGAAGCAAGAGGTAAAAACAAAAGGCCATCTGGAACCCTGATGCACTGAAGCTCCCGGAAAGGGTGGCGTAGATCTTCCTGGTTGCTGCCGTCACAGAGAGCCCGTGGGCAGCACCCTGTGAGTGAACTTGAGCCTCAGGACCACAGGTAAGACAAACTTTTCTGCTGCAAGTGACATGCCTGGTGAACTCAAGACACAGGCCCACAAGAACAGCTGTAGACATGTACAGAGGAAAAACTACATGCCCAAAAGCAGAACACTCTGTCACCATAACTGACTGAAAGAGAGGAAAACAGGTCTACAGCACTCCTGACACACAGGCTTATAGGACAGTCTAGCCACTGTCAGAAATAGCAGAACAAAGTAACACTAGAGATAATCTGATGCGGAGAGGCAAGCGCAAGAACCCAAGCAACAGAAACAAAGACTAAATGGCATGATCGGAGTCCAATTCTCCCACCAAAAAAAACATGGAAAATCCAAACACACCAGAAAAGCAAGATCTAGTTTCAAAATCATATTTGATCATGATGCTGGAGGACTTCAAGAAAGACGTAAAGAACTCCCTTAGAGAAACACAGAAAAACATTAATAAACAAGTAGAAGCCTACAGAAAGGAATCACAAAAATCCCTGAAAGAATTCCAGGAAAACATAAATAAACAAGTAGATGCCCATAGAGAGGATACAAAAATCCCTGAAAGAGTTCCAGGAAAGCACAATCAAACAGTTGAAGGAATTAAAAATGGAAATAGAAGCAATCAAGAAAGAACACATGGAAAAAACCCTGGATATAGAAAACCAAAAGAAGAGACAAGGAGCTGTAGATACAGGCTTCACCAACAGAATACAAGAGATGGAAGAGAGAATCTCAGGAGCAGAAGATTCCATAGAAATCATTGACTCAACTGTCAAAGATAATGTAAAGCAGAAAAAGCTACTGGTCCAAAACATACAGGAAATCTAGGACTCAATGAGAAGACCAAACCTAAGGATAATAGGTATAGAAGAGAGTGAAGACTCCCAGCTCAAAGGACCAGTAAATATCTTCAAAAAATCATCTAAGGAAACTTCCCTAACCTAAAAAAAGAGATACGCATAGACATACAAAAAGCCTACAGAACTCCAAATAGATTGGACCAGAAAAGAAACACCTCCCGTCACATAATTGTCAAAACACCAAATGCACAAAATAAAAAAAGAATATTAAAAGCAGTAAGGGAAAAAAGTCAAGTAACATATAAAGGCAGACCTATCAGAATCACACCAGACTTCTTGCCAGAAACTATGAAGGCCAGACGATCCTGGACTGATGTCATACTGACCCTAAGAGAACACAAATGCCAGCCCAGGTTACTGTATCCTGCAAAACTCTCAATTATCATAGATGGAGAAACCAAGATATTCCATGACAAAACCAAATTTACACAATATCTTTCTACAAATCCAGCAGTAGAAAGGATATTAAATGGTAACCCTAGAAGAAGCAAGAAACTAATCGTCTTGGCAACAAAACAAAGAGAATGAAAGCACACAAACATAACCTCACATCCAAAAATGAATATAACGGGAAGCAATAATCACTATTCCTTAGTATCTCTCAACATCAATGGCCTCAACTCCCCAATAAAAAGAAATAGATTAAAAAACTGGATACGCAACGAGGACCCTGCATTCTGCTCCCTACAGGAAACACACCTCAGAGACAAAGACAGACACTACCTCAGAGTGAAAGGCTGGAAAACAACTTTCCAAGAAAATGGTCAGAAGAAGCAAGCTGGAGTAGCCATTCTAATATCAAATAAAATCAATTTTCAACTAAAAGTCATGAAAAAAGATAAGGAAGGACATCATCTTCATCAACGGGAATATCCACCAAGATGAACTCTCAATCCTAAATATCTATGCCCCAAATATAAGGGCACCTACATACGTAAAAGAAACCTTACTAAAGCTCAAAGCACACATTGCACCTCACACAATAATAGTGGGAGATTTCAACACCCCACTCTCATCAATGGACAGATCATGGAAACAGAAATTAAACAGTGATGTCGACAGACTAAGAGAAGTCATGAGCCAAATGTACTTAACGGATATTTATAGAACATTCTATCCTAAAGCAAAAGGATATACCTTCTTCTCAGCTCCTCATGGTACTTTCTCCAAAATTGACCATATAATTGGTCAAAAAACGGGCCTCAACAGGTACAGAAGGATAGAAATAGTCCCATGCGTGCTATTGGACCACCATGGCCTAAAACTGGTCTTCAATAACAATAAGGGAAGAATGCCCACATTAACATGGAAATTGAACAATGCTCTACTCAATGATAACCTGGTCAAGGAAGAAATAAAGAGAGAAAATAAAAGCTTTTTAGAATTTAATGAAAATGAAGGTACAACATACCCAAACTTATGGGACACAATGAAAGCTGTGCTAAGAGGAAAACTCATAGCGCTGAGTGCCTGCAGAAAGATACAGGAAAGAGCATATGTCAGCAGCTTGACAGCACACCTAAAAGCCCTAGAACAAAAAGATGCAAATACACCCAGGAGGAGTAGAAGGCAGGAAGTAATCAAACTCAGAGCTGAAATCTGAAGTAGAAACAAGTAGAAACAAAAAGGACCATAGAAAGAATCAACAGTACCAAAACTTGGTTCTTTGATTAAATCAACAAGATAGATAAACCCTTAGCCAGACTAAAGAGAGGACACAGAGAGTGCGTCCAAATTAACAAAATCAGAAATGAAAGGGGAGACATAACTACAAATTCAGAGAAAATTAAAAAAATCATCAGATCTTACTATAAAAACCTATATTCAACAAAACTTGAAAATCATCAGGAAATGGACCATTTCCTAGAAAGATAACAGGAACCGAAGTTAAAGCAGGAACAGATAAACCAGTTAAACAACCCAATAACTCCTAAGGAAATAGAAGCAGTCATTAAAGGTCTCCCAACCAAAAAGAGCCCAGGTCCAGACGGGTTTAGTGCAGAATTCTATCAAACCTTCATAGAAGACCTCATACCAATATTATCAAACTATTCCCCAAAATTGAAACATATGTATCACTACCGAATACCTTCTACAAAGCCACAATTACTCTTATACCTAAACCACACAAAGACACAACAAAGAAAGAGAACTTCAGACCAATTTCCCTTATGAATATCGACGCTAAAATACTCAATAAAATTATGGCAAACCGTATTGAAGAGCACATCAAAACAATCATCCACCATGATCAAGTAGGCTTCATCCCAGGCATGCAGGGATGGTTTAATATACGGAAAACCATCAATGTGATCAATTATATAAACAAACTGAAAGAACAAAACCACATGATCATTTCATTAGATGCTGAGAAAGCATTTGACAAAATTTAACACCCCTTCATGATAAAAGTCCTGGAAAGAATAGGAATTCAAGGCCCATACCTAAACATAGTAAAAGCCATATACAGCAAACTAGTTGCTAACATTAAACTAAATGGAGAGAAACTTGAAGCAATCCCACTAAAATCCGGGACTAGACAAGGCTCCCCACTCTCTCCCTACTTATTCAATATAGTTCTTGAAGATCTAGCCAGAGCATTCAGACAACAAAAGGAGATCAAGGGGATACAGATCGGAAAAGAAGAGGTCAAAATATCACTATTTGCAGATGATATTATAGTATATTTAAGTGATACCATAAATTCCACCAGAGAACTACTAAATCTGATAAACAACTTCAGCAAAGTGGCTGGGTATAAAATTAACTCAAATAAATCAGTTGCCTTCCTCTATACAAAAGAGAAACAAGCCGAGAAAGATATTAGGGAAACGACAGCCTTCATAATAGACCTAAATAATATAAAGTACCTCGGTGTGACTTTAACAAAGCAAGTAAAAGATCTGTACAATAAGAACTTCAAGACACTGAGGAAAGAAATTGAAGAAGACCTCAGAAGATGGAAAGATCTCCCATGCTCATGGATTGGCAGGATTAATATAGTAAAAATGGCCATTTTACCAAAAGCGATCTACAGATTCAATGCAATCCCCATCAAAATACCAATCCAGTTCTTCAAAGAGTTAGATAGAACAATTTGCAAATTCATCTGGAAAAACAAAAACCCAGGATTGCTAAAACTATCCTCAACAATAAAAGGACTTCAGTGGGAATCACTATCCCTGAACTCAAGCAGTATTACAGAGCAATAGTGATAAAAACTGCATGGTATTGGTACAGATACAGACAGCCAGACCAATGGAATAGAATTGAAGACCCAGAAATGAATCCACACACCTATGGTCACTTGATTTTTGACAAAGGAGCCAAAACCATCCAATGGAAAAATGATAGCATTTTCAGCAAATGGTGCTGGTTCAACTGGAGGTCAACATGTAGAAGAATGCAGATCGATCCATGCTTATCACCCTGTACAAAGCTTAAGTCCAAGTGGATCAATGACCTCCACATCAAGCCAGACACACTCAAACTAATAGAAGAAAAACTAGGGAAGCATCTTGAACACATGGGCACTGGAAAAAATTTCCTGAAGAAAACACCAATGGCTTACGCTCTAAGATCAAGAATTGGCAAATGGGATCTCATAAAACTGCAAATCTTCTGTAAGGCAAAGGACACTTTGGTTAGGACAAAACGGCAACCAACAGATTGGGAAAAGATCTTTACCAATCCTACAACAGATAGAGGCCTTATATACAAAATATACAAAGAACTCAAGAAGTTAGACTTCAGGGAAACAAATAACCCTATTAAAAAAAGGGGTTCAGAGCTAAACAAAGAATTCACAGCTGAGGAATGCCAAATGGCTGAGAAACACCTAAAGAAATGTTCAACATCTTTAGTCAGGAGGGAAATGCAAATCAAAACAAGCCTGAGATTTCACCTCACACCAGTGAGAATGGCTAAGATCAAAAACTCAGGTGACAGCAGATGCTGGCGAGGATGTGGAGAAAGAGGAACACTCCTCCTTTGTTGGTGGGATTGCAGACTGGTACAACCATTCTGGAAATCAGTCTGGAGGTTCCTCAGAAAATTTGACATTGAACTGCCTGAGGATCCAGCTACACCTCTCTTGGGCATATACCCAAAAGATGCCTCAACATATAAAAGAGACACGTGCTCCACTATGTTCATCGCAGCCTTATTTATAAAAGTCAGAAAATGGAAAGAACCCAGATGCCCTTCAACAGAGGAATGGATACAGAAAATGTGGTACATCTACACAATGGAATATTACTCAGCTATCAAAAACAACGACTTTATGAAATTCGTAGGCAAATGGTTGGAACTGGAAAATATCATCCTGCCCAATCACAGAAAGACATACATGGTATGCACTCATTGATAAGTGGCTATTAGCCCAAATGCTTGAATTACCCTAGATCCCTAGAACAAACGAAGCTCAAGACTGATGATCAAAATGTGAATGCTTCACTCCTTCTTTAAATGAGGAAAAAGAATACCCTTGGCTGGGAAGGGAGAGGCAATGATTAAAAAAGAGAGTGAAGGAACACCCAGTCAGTACCTGCCCCACATGTGGCCCATTCATGTACAGCCACCCAATTAGACAAGATGGATGAAGCAAAGAAGTGCAGACTGACAGGAGCAGGATGTAGATCGCTCCTGAGAGACACAGCCAGAATACAGCAAATACAGAGGCGAATGCCAGCAGTATACCACTGAACTGAGAATAGAACCCCCGTTGAAGGAATCAGAGAAAGAATTGGAAGAGCTTGAAGGGGCTCAAGACCCCATATGTACAACAATGCCAAGCAACCAGAGCTGCCAGGGACTAAGCCACTAACTAAAGACTTTACATGGACTTACCCTGGACTCTGACCTCATAGGTAGCAATGAATATACTAGTAAGAGCACCTGTGGAAGGGGAAGCCCTGGGTCCTGCTAAGACTGAACCCCCAGTGAACTAGACTGTGTGGAGGAGGGTGGCAATGAGGGGAGAGTTCGGAGTGGAACACCCATAAGGAAGGGGAGGGGGGAGGGTGATGTTGGCCTGGAAACCGGGAAAGGGAATAACACTCGAAATGTGTATAAGAAATACTCAAGTTAATAAAAAAGGAAAAAATAATGTAATTGTGAGATTGCATGAAATTTGGGCCCAGCTGAATTTCAGTGGAAATGTATCAATGCACATTTATTGAATCCAGGTGTGAAATTATATGTTTATGCATATTTGTCTATGTAAAAGTTTTTAATTCTGTAATTGCTATGCACTTTTCATGGTTTAATAGATGTTGATGGCTCCAAGCTTCTCCCTAGCCTGTCAAGCAAAAAGCATAAGGACAAAATGGAAAAGGCTCCAGCAAGTAATCCTTTACTTTATCTCCTGCTGTTTCAGAATGAGGTGGTAAGTGCCAGAGACTGCAGTTTCTGGTCTCAGAAGGCAGACCAGTTACACTAGCACAGCATAGTGACTTAGACATAGATAAGTAAATCAGGTACAGAAACTTAGTAACTTAAACTTAGATAAGTAAACTTATTATTATACAGCAACCCAAAATATCTTGTTAGACAAAATCTTACCACATATTTCGTAAGACAAAGTCTTACCCTCAGCTAACACCCTTCATCCTCAGCTTCTTCAAGAAGAACGAACAGGAGAAAGAAGATCAATCTTAGGGCTGGCCCATGGCAAGGAGGTGTATTATTTGTTTTAGGATGAAAGGTAGTATTGGTATTTGTTAAAAATATTTGGTTCATACCTTGTTAGTTTCTCTGTGTCCTTGCTTAGTTTCTCTTTCCATGATCTGTGCATTTATGACAGTGTGGTATTGTATATGGAATTATGTATGCTTTGAGCTTAGTAAAGTTTAATTGATGAATGAGTATGCCCTTCATTTTGTAGCATAATTATTCAGTATTGATTTTTTCTTGGTATATTTTTCATTTGATGAGTATGAAATGTCCTTCATTACCATTTTTCATAACTTTTCCTTGAAAGTCTCTTTCATTTGATATTAGAGTGGTTACGCCAGGTTCTTTCTTGGGAACATTGGCTCGAAAATTTTTTTCCCACCTTTCATTCTGAGCATATATTTGTCTTTGTCATTGGATTGTGTTGTTTAAGCAGCAAAATGCTGGGATATATATATATATATATATATATATATATATATATATATATATATATATATGCATACACACACACACACACACACACACACACACACACACACACACACACACACTCTTTATGTAGAATTGAGTCCTTTGGTGTTTTGTTTTATTTGGGACCAATATTTGCTTTTTTCTGTTAATTTTTTGTTAGATATCAAATTATGTTTCTGTGGCTATCTTCTTTAACTCTTTAGTGTTTTTTCAAAGTAGATTATTTTCTTGCTTTGTGTGGGGGTGTAGTTTCCCTCCTTGTTCTGGAACATTAGATATATTATCTTTTGAAGGACTGGATTTGTGGAAATATATTTTCTAAATTTGCTATTGTGTGGCATATCTTGATATCTCCATCTATGTTGTTAAGAGTTTTTATAGTAGCATGGGTTGACATTTTTGTCCTTTTAGAATCTGTGTGATATATGCCCAGGATCTGTGTCTTTTATGAAGTCTGGTGGAATTCTGATAGGTTTGCCTTTTTATGTTAGTCGACCTTTTTGCCTTACTGCTTTTAATATTTTTTCTTTGATTTGTGGACTTTATACTTTGACTATTATATGATGGGAGAAAATTCTTTTCTGGTCTAATTTTTTGGAGTACTATTTACTTCTCATATATTGTCTCTTTCTTTAGGTTAGGGAACATTTGTAGTATAATTTTGTTGAAGATATTTACTGGCCCTTCAAAGTGGGAGTCTTCATTCTCTTCTATACCTATAATCCTTAGGTTTTATCGACTCATTTTGTCTGAGATTTCTGGGATGTTTTGGGTTAGGAGTTTTTGTGTTTTGCATTTTTTGACAGTAGTGTCAATGTTTTCTATGGTACCTTCTGTCTCTGATAATCTTTTCATCTTTTATGTTCTGTTGTTTGATGCTTGCATTCTTGAATCCTAATTTCTTTCCCAGGTTTTCCATATCCAGAGTGACTCTTTTTGTGTGTTTTTGTTGTTGTTGTTGTTGCTGTTTAAATGTTTTTTTTCGTGATGGGTTGTTCAATTCCTCCACCTGTTTGATTATGGTCTCCTGTAATTCTTTAAGGGAGTTTTGTGTTTCCTCTACAAGGGCTTCTATCTCTTTACATCTGTTGTCCTGTATTTCTTTGATGGAGTTATTTATGTCTTTCTTAAAATCCTTTAACATCATCATGTTAAGTGATTTGAAGTACAAACATTTCTTTTTCTTTTCTGTTCTGTTGAGGGTATCCTAGCCTTGCGTTGGTGTGAGAACTGAGTTCTGATTATGTCATGTAGCCTTGGTTTATGTTGCTTAGGCTATTATACTTCCCTCTTGCCATCTCGTTATCTCTGGGGTTAGCTGGTTTTACTGTCTCTGACAATGGATTGATCCTCCTGTAAGCCTGTGTGTCAGCACTCCATGGAGATTAGGTCTTTCCTGAAGCATCTTGTGTACCAAAGCTGTGGAACAGGTTCAGCTACAAGGAATAGATAGAAATCAAAAGTATCCTGTAGCAGACTGCCCCTCTCTTCCTGGGTTCTGAGGACTCTGAGAAGTGGTAGTCTCTAATGTGATCTTGAGTGTGTCAGTACTCCTGGAAATCCAGCCATTTCCTGGTGGTGTCTGGGCACAGAGAGGTGAGGTACAGGTTCAGCTATGGAAACATAGCTTTGGGTCCTCTTGATTTTTAATCTTTCACTGGAACAGCTCACAAATGAAATTTGACTCTGTGACCAGTGAGCCCCTAGGAATGATCATCCCTTTGTATCTTCAGAGACTGGACAACACATGAGTGGCGCCTGACATTTTTACATGGGCGCTATGAATTAAAATAAGGTATCATATTCTTACATGTCAAATGTATTCCTAACTGAGATAATTGCTCAGTCAACAAAGCATTGCTGTTGAATATGAAATAGACTATCGTTGAAAAATAAAATGTTTAGACAATGTCATCTAGGTAATTGAATTTTAATATATTTATCAACTCACTTAATTACTTCATGATGGTGTAACCAACGCATGGAATGCATATTCATTAAAACGAAGAAAAGCATAAAGTTTATTTTTACAACTTTCTGAATCATGTAATAAATAATAAGTATCCATTAATGTACCGGGATCCATAATAGTGGTATAGATTATGAATGAATAAAAAGTATTATGAGCTTTCTTTTATAAAAATTGCATAAAGATATAAGAAAAAAGAAAGAAGTGAATGCATAAATCAGTGTGTTGTAGGTGATTGTATGCAAATAATTCAAGAATCTATTTTAGAAATAACTTCATTGAGACTGTCCTAAGAAAGTGACAGTTAAGTTAAATAAGATGAAAAATATTGAACTATATTTTGGGCAATATTACAATAAATATAAGGTAAATAAAAGGAAAAAGAGCTTGACATATACAAAAAGTAAATGTGAAAGAAGGTTGTATAGATTAAGTGATGGAAGAGAGGACGAAATAAATCTGAAGCTTAGGCAAATAAAGCATATGGGCTTACAGAAACAATATAAGAGATATAAATTTTTATTTATGGAAAATATCTTAGAAATAATTGAATAGTTTTAAATAAGTTTGTTTAACTCAGTATGTATATAGGAAGGGACTCTGGTTACTTATGTATTATGAAATGATACCGAGAATGATTTGAAGGCTGTTTTTGAAGTCTAACTGGAAGTAGTGTCAGTGATAATGAAAAAGAGTCATATCAGAGAGCTATGTTGGAAATTGATGTTTTTGGTAGAAGAATGAGTGTGGGGAGGGCAAGAATCAAATAAAGCTAATGTCTTTTTTCTGAGCAAATGAAAAGGTGTTGGGATTATTTACTCTGATTTGAAATATTTCATGATAAGTGGGTTTAGGAGAATTTTAAAGGAATTTATTTTAGATTGATTTACTTCAAGATGCTTGAAAGAACCTGTAACTCACTAGACATTTCTACTTACTGTACATGGTTTTGTGATTTAAGCCATTACTCAGAGCATTATTAGCTGTTATATAAGAAAAAACTTAATTCAATATCTGTATTTATTAAGTTATATCTGGGAGTTCTTATTTAATAAAGAGCAAACCTATGATTATACTACATGTTTATTTAGTATATTCAGCAAATTATTTGCCCATTTACTTACTACAAACATTTTAGATTGCAATTAGAATTTATTCCAAGTTTATGGGGGTTGACACGGCTGTTTGATTAGTATTTAATAGCTCATGAATGTGAATTTCACAGAAAGAAGTCATTTGCTCAGTTTTTGTAAATTTACAGACCCTAGAAGAGAAAAAAATATGTAATAAATTCTAGCTCTTCTAGTTTTTTTTTTTTTTTTTTTTTGAGCTGGGGACCGAACCCAGGGCCTTGCGCTTCCTAAGCAAGCGCTGTACTACTGAGCTAAATCACCAACCCCTCTAGTTTTTATATTTAGTATTTTAGTGTGTTATGCAGAAATTCTGAATCCAGATGATTTTAACTATAATATCCAGTACTATTAAACATATGCACAGCATTTTACAACTATGAATAGTATATGCTTTCAGAAAATTTTCATTAAAAGAGCCAGAAATTCTTCATGACTTCTACCGAACATGGACATTGGGAACAGAATAAACTGCAAATAAGGAAATGCAGAAAGTGATTGACACACGCAAATTCTTGGTTTTAAATTTAACAATCGTGATAGTTATCGGATAGAGCTTTGAAAATAGAGTCAATGACAGGATGAAAAATACTGAAGAAGAGTATTTAAATTAAATTTTTACTAAATAAAAGAAAACAGTGGATCTGAAGGTAAGCTACTTTTAACAAATTGACCCTGATATTCTGCCACTATTTATTTAATGCTTTGGTTTTTGTTCTTATATTATGTTTAGAAACATATCAATGATTCTCATTATTCTTAAATAAATGATATGCAGTTCAGCTGATTAAATATTCCACATTATCTTAATGTTCTTCTGTATCATTGGATATTAAAATTATAGAGATTATTTTGACTAGAATAAAATTTATTGTTTCCTTATCATATGAGAGAAGCAATTATTTACAGAGAACGGATACCTGATATTTTCTAAATACTGTCAATAGAGGTTTAAACCATATATATTAGCTCAATCATTTATACCTCCAAATGAAAGTCATTAAATGTTACTACACATATAGTACGTAAAGGAAGTGATATATAGGGATAAAACCAACACCTATGCTGCCACAATCATCTATTATCCCCATGATGAAAGCCAATCCTAGGAAGAGAAGATGGTACAGACACATTGAAGGATAAATCAGCTTCATTCAAAATGAGGATTGAGCTGAAAAGGGATTTGAACTAAGAATAGTTAATAATAATATAAATAAGGTTAATGTTATGAGACCTGGTTTACCTGATATGGTTACCTTATCCCTTTAACTTGGGCAGTCACATTTCTGCTCCGTGGAATGAGATGTCTCCACCTTCTCTGCCCTCACATATTTCAGTTTGTCACATGGTCCTCAGGACATCCTTATACATGGGGAGGTATTTTTCTTCTTAGAAATACAAAATGCTCATATTTCCTGACTTTGGAGACAGGGTTAAAAGGAAATGGGAAGTGAGTTACATACATACCACAACTCTTCTGTATTATTCCCTAAATGGGGGTTTTTCGAGGATGGGATACTTGAGGTGAGCAGAAAGGAAAGATGCTGCTTTATTTGAAATATTTTCTTACCTCACTCTGTACCCCTGTAAAGGGCCCAGCCTTATCTCTCAGGCGTGGCCATGTTCTTGTCACTGCTCCCCTCCCTATTTCTTGCAGCTCTTAATTCTAGTTCCTGCTTGCCACTCTAGGTTTCATCTTGACCAGATTCAGCTCATTTTCCTGTGATCCTGCTCTGAAACATACACAAGTTTTTTTTTTTCTTTTGTTTCATTTTCAATCGTTTAATGTTTATGTTGGCTTTTGTTTTAGCTCTTTTATGGAAGCCTTAGAGGAGAATCATTCAGGGATGTCTGTTTTGATTGGAATGAGAAAATAAAGAAAAAAATCCCTTTTTAATTTTACAAGACATTTTTATATCTAAGTTTTTCACTAACATTTCCCACCATGCTAGTTTATCTCCCTGTCTTGTCCTGAGTTCTTTCCTCTCATTGCTACTTGGAAACTGCCTCGTAGGACTTACTGCAGAACCATGAATTCTGGCATACACGAGGAAGGAGTTGATTCTTCACCACTTTTCTAACCCTTTTTTAGATGTATCTTCCTTCTCTCTTGAGCTATTTGAATTAATTTGGATTACTGTACTCAATTGTATAGTACTATAGTGCTTGTGCCTTGAAAATATCTGTTATTATTGTCTTGTCATAGTTCTACATCTCAGGGTTGGGCCTAGTTACATTTTGGAACATTATTCCAAGAAGTTTGTGAACTTGAAAAAAACCTAGGCTGCAGCTATCAATACTTTCAGATGGTACTTTAATACATGAGGGCTTAAAACCTTTAATAAATCATGGAAAAAGCAGTATGAGATTCCTGTTTCTGTAAAGTACTTGAAAAACAAAAAAGGGAAAAAGACCATGCCCCACTCACTTTTGTCTTCACGTAGGGTGCACAAATGTGACTTTAGTTTTGATGCCTTTTCTGGTTAGAACATAAAATTGTTTGTGGTAGTTTGCGGTAATGGTTTGCTTCTATTAGTTTACGCTTTTGTGATTTTTTTTGTCTTCATTATTCCCATTAGGGCCATGCTTCCCCATTTTGTATAGATAAAAGGTGGATTCAATCCTGGGGAACAACCCACAATTTTGGGAACAAATGTCCGCAATTATGTAGTTGACTATGGTTTGAAATCCTTCCTTGCCATCACTTTCTTGCAGCAACATAATTCTGTTCTATCTCTTCAATAATTGACAACCCTATAATCCCATTATATATCTGTGTGTAGGGGGAAATGGGATTCTTTAAATTTTCTGTGTTATGTGGTTTTATTCTTCCATAAATTATTTCCCACAGCCACAGAGCACAGCACACTACCGCGCATTATTGAATGCTGGGATAATTGGGGAAGGGTAGTTTGAAATACATCACTGTTCTTTGTGTCAGAATTTTTTTTCTTTTTTTTTTTTCGGAGCTGGGGACCGAATCCAGGGCCTTGCGCATGGTAGACAAGCACTCTACCACTGAGCTTCTTATTTTTAATAAGTAATACATCCTATAGAAATAGCTAATTAACTCTTGTGTTCTCCTTCATATATGGGTGCTGCTGTGAATAAATTCTATTTTTCCATTGATAAACAAAAATAAAATCCCATAAATGCACGAAAATACATAAAGAGGGAAAAGTATCCACAAAGAAAATGCATTTAAAATGGAGAAAAATATAAACAAAATGAGATCAAAATTTATAGCCAGAAATTATGAAATTAAAAATTTCATTATAAAACTACAAATTTGTAAGGTTAGATAATACAAATATATATTCATGCAAAGAGGAAAACATTAAATGCAATGTATGCACAAAGAGTTAACTCAAAATGTATTATATAAACCAAGATTGGAATGGAGCACTCACTGTTTCTGCTGTAGAGGCAAAAATGGAAGGACTACCACTAGGTTTACCTAAGGTTTATTGCATAGTGACAAATTTTCAAGAAAGGTGATGTTTCAAAAATAACTCACAAATAAATCATTGATAATTTAAACAAATACAAAAATAATAAAATATAGAAGAGCAACCCTAGTCAATGGTGATCTGATAGGATGCATAGGATTACTTCGATATTCTGGTATTTTTTGAGGCCTGTTATGTGAATGAGTTTATGGTCAAATTTGGAGAAGTTACAATGAGGTGAAGAGGAAAAGGTATATTCTTTTGTTTTAGGATGAAATGTTACCTAAATCTCTGTTAAATACATTTGGATTTTTCAAGTTATTAAAATAAATTCTGTTATTTTAACCGTATATGTTTACTTTCAGTTTCCATAAATTGTCCGTTGATGAGAGTGCGGAGTTGAAGTCTCCTACAATTTATTGTGTGTGGTGCAATATTTGCTTTGACCTATAGTTATGTTTCATTTATGAATTTAGGTGTCCTTGCATTTGAAACATAGTTGTTCAGAATTGAAAGTTCATCTTAGCATTATTTTTCTTTGACAAGTATGGTTACCTTCCTTATCATTTTTGATAACTTTGTGTTGAAAGTCAATTTTACTCGATATTAGAAAGGCTACTCCAGCTTGTTTCTTGGGAACATTTGCTTAGAATTTTTCTCCAGGCTTTTACCCTGAGATACTCTTTCTTTGTCACTAAGGTGTATTTCCTGTATGCAGCAAAATCTTGGGTCCTCTTTACGTATTCAGTCTCCTAGTTTATGTCTTTTTATTTGAGGAATTGTGTTCATTGATGTTAAGAGATATTAAATTAAATGGACTATTGCTTTCTATTATTTTTGTTGTTAGAAATGTAATTAAAATTGTGTGGCTACCATCTTTTGGGTTTGTTGAAAGATTATTTCGCTACTTTTTGCTACGGTGTAGTTTCCCTCCTTGGGTTGGAAGTTTCCATCTACTATCATTTGTAGGGTTGGATTTGTGGAAAGATATTTTGTACATTTCACTTTGCCATGGAATGTCTTGGTTTCTCCATCCATGGTAATTGAAAATTTCACCAGATATCCTAGCCTGAAGATCCAGAAATGAATGCACACACCTACAGTCACTTTGTCTTCGACAAAGGTGCTAAAACCACGAAATGGAAAAAAGACAGAATTTTCACGAAATTATGGTTCAACTGGAGGTCAGCATATAGAAGAATCAATTATGTAAACAAACCTCCGGGGGATGGCAAATGAACATCTTATTGGATGCTGATAAAAATTTAAAAAATAAATATTTCTTCATGTTATAAGTCTTGGAAAATATCAGGAATTCAACGGCCATACGAAAACATAGCAAGTATTAAAAAAAAAAAGTAGCCAGCATCAAACTTACTGGAGAGAAATTTGAAGCAATACCACAAAAATCACGGACTGGAAAAGGTTGCCTAATCTTTAGTTACTCCTTCAGTATGGTACTGGAAGTCTTATTCACAGAAAATAGAAAAAAAAAAAAAAAACACGGGGCAAAACGGAAAAATTTAGAAAGCCAGAAGCTAAAATATCACGATTTTTAGATGATGTGATTGTATATTTTAGTGACCCCAAAATTTCCACCAGAAAACTCCTTCAGGTGATAAACAACTTCAGCAAAGTGGCTGGATGTGAACTTAACTCAAACAAATCTATAGCATTCTACTTCAAGGATAAACAGTTTGAGGGGAACTTAAGGAAATAACAGCCTTCCCAATAGTCACAAATAAGAAAAAAATACCTCAGGTTTACTCTAAACAAGCAAGTGAAATTCTGAATGACAGGAACTTCAAGTCTCTGAAGAAAAAAAAAAAACATTGACGAAGGTCTCATAAGATGGAATAATTTCCCATGTTCATGCATGGGAAGGGTTAATATTGTAAAAATGGCCATCTTGCCAAAAGCAGTCAACAGATTCTAGGCAATCACCATCAAAATTCCAACTCAATTCTTCACAGAGTTAGAAAGACCAATTTGAAATATTAATATGAATATTAATAAAAATTGATCTGAACGGTACAGAGACAGTGAGGTAGATCAATGGACTATAGACACTTGATATTTGACAATAAACCAAAACCATCCAATGGAAAGATAACATTTTCAACAAATGTTTCTCATTCGACTGGAGGTTACCATGTAGAAGAATGGAAATCTATCAATTCTTATCACCCTGTGCAAAGCAGAAGTCGAAGTGGATCAAGTATCTCCACAAAAAATGACATATAATCTTAAACTAATAGAAGAAAAAGTGGGTAAGTTTCCTGTACAGAACACCAATGGCTTTTACTCCAAGATCAAGAATCTACAAATGGGACTTCATAAAGCTCTTGTAGGGCTAGGGCTGTGGCATTTGGAAAAAGGTACAATCAACAAATTACGAAAAGATCTTTACCAATCTTCCATCTGATAGAGGGATAGAATCAATCTATACAAAGACTCAAATAGTCCTTTCAAAAATGCTGTATAGCGCTAAACAAAGAATTCTCTACTGAGGAATATCAACATCCTTAGCCATCAGGATAATGCAAATCACAAAATTCTAAGGTTACACGCACTCCAGTTAGAATGGCTAAAGTAAAAAAATGAGATGACAACAGATGCTGGCAAGGAGGTGGAGAAAGACAAACTCTCCTCCATGTTTGGTCAGATTGCAAGCTTGTACAACCACTCTGGAAATCAGTCTGGAGTTTTCTCACAAAGTTGGATATAGGACTACCTGAGGATACTACAAACCCACTTCTTGGATATATACCCAAAAGATCTCCAACATATAAGTAGGACACGCGATGCTACAGGTTGAGAGCACCTTTCTTTTTTATAATAGCCAGAAGCTGAAAAGAAACCAGATGTCTCTCCACATAGTAATGGATAAAGGAAATGTGGTACATTTACACACCTGTGTTCTTCTAAGCTATCAAAAACAAAGTTTGTATAAAATTCTTAAGATGGAAGTAGAAATTATCATTCTGTGTGAGGTAACCCAGTCACAAAAGAACGCAAATGGTAAACATTTATTAGAAGTGTGTATCAGCCCAAAAGTGTGGAATACACAAGAAAGAATTCACAGGTCATATGAAGCCCAAGCAGAAAGAAGACCAAAATGCAGATGTTACATTCCTTCTTAGAAGGGGAAAAATATTCATGGTAGGAAATACAAGGATAAGAGTTAACCAGGGACTGAAGAAAGGGTCAACCAGAGACTGCCTCTTGTTGGGATCTGTCCCATATGCAGTCACACAAACCAGTCACTATTGCTGATGCAAACATGCCCTTGTTGACAGGACTCAGATAAGGATATCTCCTGAGAGACTCTGACTGAACCCTACTGACACTGGTGAGTATGATTGTAGCTAAACATTGGACTGAACAAGGGGGTTCAATGGAGTTGTTAGAGAGCTGAAGGGGTTTGCAAAACCCCAGGAAGAACAATAATATCAACCAACCAGACCCCACTAGAAATTTGAGGGATCAAACCACCCACTACTGAGTAAAGATTGAGGGACCCATGAGTGCAGCCACATATGTGGCAGAGGATTGCACTGTCTAACATCGTTGAAAGGAAAAGCCCTTAATCCTGTGAAGACTTGTTTCCCAATGTAGGGTAATGCCAGGGCATTGAAGTTGAAGTGGATTGGTGGGAATGGGAACATCCTCAGCGATGCCATGTATCTGGTGGGGGTTATGGGAGAGGGAGGAAAAGAGATAACATTTGAAATGTAAATACATAAAATAGTCAGGAAAATTATTAGATAAAAATGACATTTTGTCTCATTAAATTAATCATACAGTAAAATATCATTTCCCATTTCTGATATTGGCACAAATGTTAGAGTTTGGCATTAACTTCCTTTGGTCTCTTTTGCTGTCTATACCCAACATGTCCCTTTTTGTTATGAGTTATATAAACAAAAATCTATTTTTCAATTTAAAGGAATATAGATTGAAAAAATACTGATATCATTTGAGAAAGAAAGATACTAACAATTTTACTATACTTCCCTTTATTAAAAGTTAGACAACTCCTTGAAAAAACTTCAATGGATAATATCAAATATGTTTGTAGTAATGGTACATCAAATAATTTTTGTTAATAGCCACAAACAAGAAATGTTTCTGATATTTATGCATTATGGTATTTGATTATGGAAGAAACTGAATGATCTTAGATTTTGAAAATAATGTATATAAATCATTTATTTTTAATTTTTGTTGACAGAAGTAAATTATCAACGAATACATATAAACAATGTGGCACAAACTTATAATATACATAGAGCAAATTAAATATATGCTTAATGAACCAAAGGTGAGCAATCATGTATAAAAGCAAGATATATCATGGGGTTGGGGATTTAGCACAGTGGTAGAGTGCTTTCCAAGGAAGTTCAAGGCCCTGGGTTCGGTCGCCAGCTCCGAAAAAAAAAAAAAACAACAACAAAAAAAAAGATATATCATTGAGTCTACCTACAGTTGGAGTTAAGAGATGATTCATGATTCCATGTATTTCTTTCTAGACACCTAATAAGATAAAATTAATGTTGGAAAATGCTTAAACTGCAATTAGTAGGTTAGATCGAATATACATATTTAAACATTGCATTTGAAGAAATATACATAATGTATTTTCAAGTTTATGTACAGCATATACTAAAATACACTATCTCCATAAATTATCAATATGACTCAAGCAATTTCTATGCTCATATTAAAGTTGAATTAGCAAGCATACATATACATGTATGTGTGTATGTACACACACACAGGCACACACACACACACAATACTCCTAAAAATTTAAAACAAATTAGCAAATAATAAATTCATTCAGAGAAAACCATGTAAAGTGATGAACTAAATTTCCAGAATACTGCTCTCGCAAAAGAATACTTTCAGGCATATAAAACATTGCCTCAGGATTTTTAAGAAAAATACGTATGTGGCCAATATATGTAATCAGATCCCAGTTAGACTTATCACTCAGAATTGAAGTAGAAATTGAAGTGGACCGGGGAAAATTTTAATAACAGGGTTAACTATATTTTTTTTTCAATTATAAAAAAGAAACATTGGAGAAACAGGTGAAAGGACACAACAGGTAAGATTGCTTTCTATTAAGCATTGATATCTAAATTTAGTCTTTATAGTCTATATAATAGACAGAGAAAAGTAAATCTTACAAGTTGTTTCTTGACTTAAACACATTTTTCTTGGCTTGTGAATATACCCAGAAACATTCAAGACAATGTAAAGGGATAGATGCAGTGTTTAAACTAGTAAAAGACCTTTTGTTTATTTACTAGTTATGAATGTATTTTTGTAGCATTTCTTCTCAGGTTTCTGTTTGATACTTTATAAACCTGGCCTTTGGTGTGGTCGGTGCTTAAATTTAACTGAACATGGCTGAATATGACAATATAATAGAAATGGATCCTTGGTGTAGAGAATACCTTTGGTTTCAAACTGGTTGTAATGAAATTGTGGCCACAGTGTGCACAATGAAACAGAAGGTAAGAAACTGTGGACTCGGGTACCGGGCTCTTTATGAGATTTCCCTTTTTAGTGTTGGCAGAATTGTTCCATGATATCAAGTGATTGTGCAGTGAGCTGGCCTTTTCTTTATTCCTGTAATGAAAGCAAATATTTGTTATTTTCAGTTCCTTCAGAGAGCTTGCTATGTGACTAGATCATTCAGCAACTCGGTATTAGGGTCTTAGATGTGCAATTTAATTTTAATGTAATTGCATTTAGGTGAAGCTGTGGGTCGTTTGAGTTTATTAAACAGGAATGGGTCACATGAGATTAGAAAGTAGGGTTAAAACAGTGTGGTTTGGAATATATCGAGCATGTGGGATATGAATGTAGAAGTAAGAATGATGCAGACAGTATAGTATAAGTAGGAGAGGCATAGAAGCGGTGTGGAAAAAGAACTGAGGGAGGGAGGATGAAGTTCAATGTCTGCAAACATGACATAAGGCAACCTGTCACTTTATAGGTTAGGTTAAAATAAATACTAAAATTGAAAACTGATACCTTATTTTTCTTTCTTTTTTTTGGAGCTGGGATAAGACCTTAATTTTTAATGCAATATACATCATGTTTGAGATAAAATGCCACCAAGTGATATCAAAATAATATATTTATCTTATTTGATCTTAGTCATACTCTGCATAATTATTTGTTAAAAACATCACTTATCTTCCAATTGTGGTATCATTTAAAAAATCGCCTGTGAGGTAATAATTATTTATGGTAGAAGAGTATTATTATTATAAGAATATCAGCTGGAAAAAATGTGATTTGATTTATATTTTAAGTTGCTTTTTGCTTAATTTTTGCCCCTCTTGACATTCACTCATACTGAAATATAATTTTCAATGTTGATATACTACTATAAAAATATGTTTCTGCAGGGTTTTTGAAATTGCTCAATTATAAGTTCATATTATCCATAAACTTCAGGATACCCTCCACAAACCTCATAGATCCAAAGAGGATAAACAAGAAGAAAGGCTTAAATGCAGGTACTTGACTCTCACTTAGAATGGGGAATAAAATAGTCTTGGAGGGAGATTGAGGGAAGGAACTGGTTGGGAGAAGGAAGGGAGAAGAGAATGGATTATGTGTGGGAAAGGCCAGATAGTCATGAGAAGGAAAGGAAATCTTGAACTTATGGTGATGAGGACGTAGGGGAATTATCCAGGGTGAGAAAGAGTCCTGGGATAGGGTAGGTTCCCACGAATCAATGGGGGTTTCCTAGGCTGTGACTTACATTGGTGATATGGAACATGAAGAGGTCAACTCCTGTGGCAAGGAAGTACCACCAGTGGAGGGTTAAAGACACCAGTACACCCACAAAGCATTCAACGTAAAATTCGTCAAGTCTAAAAGAAAATCAGCGACTGAGTGAATTGCCAGTGAAATTGAGATCCATCCCATAGTCAAGCAACAATTCATGGCATTATTAATGTTGTTCTATTACACTCGCAGATAGGCGCATGTTGTACTGAGAGACCCCACCCAGCAGCAGACTCAGGCAGATACAGACACCTACAGCCAAACAGTGGATGGAGCTTGAGGACAGTTTGGTGGCCCAAAAGGCAATAGAAACTGCACAGGAAGAACAACAGTGTCAACTAACTTAGACCCCGGGGTACTCTTAGAGCCTGAGCCCTAACCAAAGATGATGCACAGGGTGTAGCTAGGCCCCTGGTGCATATGTGGCAGACATGTAGATCAATCTTCATGTGGCTTCCGCAAAAACTTGAGTGGGGGAATTCCTGAAAGTTGTAGCCTGACCGAGGAATCTGTTCCCAGACAGGGTTCCGTTGTCTAACTGCAGTTGGAGAGGATGTGCCTAATTCTGAAGAGATTTGATGTTTCAGAGTTGGGGACATAACTAGGTGTGTCATCATCTTAGGAGAGAAGAGGAGTGGGACAGAGACTCTGTGAGGAAGTGACAAGGGAGGGGCAGCGTTTGGTATGGAAATTAAAAAAAATAATTACTAAATTTGCTACATCTTTTTCAGTAATCTCCTAGATTATAGTCTCACTGTAGATAAATACTGTGTTGAAATCCAATCTCTATTTGTGGACTTCTATTAGGATAGCTGTTTAGCTTCTCTTTCCTTATCACAAGAGGTCATAAATAAGGGTCTAGCACTGCAATTTTCTTCAGAAGGCAGGCATAGATGTACCACAAACGAGGAGAGTAGGCAAACGAAATATAACTGAAAATTGAAGATTGAGCTAGAGTAGTGAACAGAAAAGTTATTTCCCATTTAATAACATGACTTTTTATTATGAACAAATACAGGAACAGAAGATTCCATATATATATAACATATAACATATTTTTGGTCTTACATTTTCCTTTCCTTCAACTTCCCATAGATATTTCTAGTTTATATATATATATATATATATATATATATATATATATGCATGAACAGCACTTGAAACTCAGCAGAAGATTCAGTGCAATGACCATGTGATTTACCTTATCATTAAAGAAGGTGTTTTCCAACTCTTTATCTGACATAGGGATCATATCCATTGAATAAGACCCAATAACTTATTCTTCAAAAATATATTACATACTAGAACAAATGCTTAAAATAATAGCACAAAAATTATCAAAATGTACAGGAAAAATACTAAACCCACAAATCATTGGTTAAGTATAAATACAAATGACAATGTTTATACTGTGTTGCTGAAAATGTACCCTAGAATACAGATGCTCGGACTAAATTTTAATATAGCTATTATAGAAATTGATATAGAAACTAAAAACTGAAATCACTTGTGATTCAATAGTACCACTGAAAGAATATGTACCTGAAAGTATCTACCTATATATTTCTATGATACCTTTATTAAATGAGTTTATCTTCTCACTGTTCACAATATCCATGTTACAAAATTGGATAAATGACATATATAGACACTAGACCTTTATGTAACCAGATAAAGAGAAAAATTACATAATTAGAATGGATATTGATGAAGCTAGATATCATTGTCCCAATTGAAAAGAATAGAACTGTGAGGACAAATGCCTTAATCTTATGAAAGTAGACAACTACAGTTTGTTTGACTTTGAATCCTCTTCTATAGAAGGGAAGTCAGATCTCATGTTGTAAACATGGTCAAAGTTTCCCATGTCTCAAATGGTTGTAGAGAGGATCCTACTACTCCTGTTTTGCTAAATGACCATGTTGTCAAACTGTCTTCCAATTCTTATTGTTTTTGTCCATAGATTACAGCTTTCATGAGCTGTGGTCAGAGAAATGTGTATGTGTACTGTGCAACAATTACTGCTGATATGTGTAACTGGTATAAGTGCTAAGACTGTGAGAAGATGAAAGCTGATCATACGGCTGGGGAAACATTGCAGAAAATGAGAAGAAAGAATGTGAGGATTGGGAGGATGCAATCGTGACCTCTGGACATGACACAGTTATTGGACCTATGGACTCACTGCATCTACCCTCGTATTCACAAGTCCAGCACATGATTAAGACAAGATTAGGCAACATCCCAGCACGCAGTACTCAGTAAAGCAATGGATTACAAAGAAAAGAAAAAAATATAAAGAACATGAAACTGGAATGAGAATGTTCTGGAAAGAGTAGAACCAAGTTTAGGATAGGTGTGATCAAGGTACATTGTATATATGTATGAAGAATAAGTAAAAATTCCAAAATAAAAAATTCTGAAAATCTATTAAGACTTGTTGTAACCTCTGCAAGTCACTTTTTTCCCCTAAAAGTATCCTCACTTTTGGTAAGTTGCAGGAAAGTCAATGTTACATTAGTTCAGTGCATGGTGTCTGCATTATGGAAATATCAAACTGAGGGTCATTAATCTATACAGATAAATTCTATCACCTGTTCAAATAAAATAAAATTAAACACTGTAATGATCCACCAAAACCAAACTGCACACTGGAGAGGTCAATGCAACCTGAAAAATGCCCTCTTCTTAACCTCAACCATTTTAATCTTTGAAACTCTGAATACATGTGAAGAAAAAAGGTCTATCCTGATACACAACATGTAGTATGGTGTCTTTGTGACTTATATGGCAAGACATTCAGGGTTGCACATTGCCTTCATTATGTCATTCATTTTAAAAATCCTAGGAGACCAAGATCTAAAATTCATGGGCTTTTGTCCTGACAGCTATGGATTGTACTCTGTCCATGATAACTTTATGTATATTGCTTAAACTCTGAAAGTCAATTTGCTCCCTCACAAAATTAAATTGATTCATTGCTATGGTTATGATAATGATTTTTTGTAGAATAGTTATAAATTTCTCATGACAAAATGTGCTTCCTCTTCTGTTGGTTTGTCGGCTATTGATGAGCTTAACCCTCTTCCTTCCCAACATAGCACTTACTATAGATTATTTTTCACTGTCGATCTTATATACACTAAAGATAGGAAAAACACTGAAAATAGTATGGGCTTTGTTTTCTGTCCCAAAAGTTCTTTTTTTGAATTCTTCTTCATCATTTTCATCACCACCACCACCAACAACAACAATGACATCATCACCATCATCATCTAATTTACATAAAACTGAATTTGAAATTTTATTACACAATGAAATGAGGAGTATTCCCTTTGAAGCAGAGATATTGATGAAGACTAACTCCTGTGCAGTCATTTTAGTGTTATAAAGACATTGCCAAAATTGCTTCAGATGATTTATTGAAATGCTAGCGCTCTTTGCAACTGGTTTTGAGAGTCCCTTAGTGAAAGAATGGTCTTCTACAGCAAGACCTTCATTAACAGAAGTTTGATTTAACCCATGTACCAACGAAGTGAAATTGTGCCAGAAATAAAATAGTGCCTCTCCAGAAACAGCTTTTATCCAATAATTCACATCTACTTCTATTTCTTAATTGCTATATTGATATGGGCTTAGGATACAATATATTCTGATTTATTAATGGTATTTTAGTTTTATTTGGTAAACTGTGAAAATTTCAAAGGAACATACCTATATCCCATACAACTTTTAATTTGAACTTGAAGAGTTTCATGAAAACTGAAGTATCAAAAATGTATATCTTCCCATTGAAAATGTGTAACATCCATCATGTGAAATACCCACTATACCCCAATGGATTGATGTCTCTGAAAGCATTTAAAGACTGCATTACTTTAAGCGTGCAGAAGCTTCACTCATATAGTTGCAGTTCCAGATTGGCTGTAAACAAATCACTTTCTGTGAGTTGGAAAGTGACTAAAACTTTTGATATGAAACTAGTTAGGACTTTGAGAAAAGGGAGCAGACAGGCCATATAAAGTATGTTTTTAAAATTCTTTTCTTTAAAATAGACTTTTTTATGCAATATATTTTTTACGGTTCCTCTACCCTCTATTTCTCCCCCTTCTTCTATACCTCTCCTGTCACCTGTATCTACATTCCTTCTGACTCTCAGTAGATAACAAAAAATCATCTAAGGGACAAAATTAGGGTAAAGGTTAATGAACTGGAGTAGAACAAAACAAGCAGATAGCAAAGAGCCAATAAAAGGCACAAGAATCAGGTACAGACACAGGGACCCAGACTTCCATTCACATACTGGATAATTCTAAGGAAACATAAAACCAGGAAACAATATATACAAAATCATACAGAGTAGCAATTAATAGATAATTAAACAAATTAAAAAGAGGTAAAAGAAATTGTGAAGGAAATGTCCTGGTGGATTATGAGACAACGATTCTCCAAAGATAATTTTAAGTTCCCTTAGTGCTTTTTATGCACTCTACCCTTAAAATTGAATTGTGTACCCAGTGAGAGTCCCTTGGAGAAAAGTATGCTTTCATTTCAAATTATTACCCATTGGAGATAATTTCTGGTTGAGAGATAAGGTGATGTTCAGGGCTTGGCTTCTTTAAAGGGCTAATTAACAGGTAACAAGTTCTGTGAGGTGTTGTCTTCTGAGCAATATTCAGTTGTGACACTCAGGAATTCGCAATAATTACATCTATCTGAACAGACCCTAAATTATGTTGACCCTGCCTATTCAAAGTTACTAAGGGCAGTGCTGGAAAATAAAAGATGATGTAGCCACTGGTGTCTTACTAGGGGTTAAATGTTTAGCTTCATGCCCTTTTTCACCAAAAAGGCTCAAGTTATATCCAGGGGTTCATGAAGGAAAATATAAAGATATTCACGTGCTATCAGGATTTAGTCCAAAGAGATTATGTTGGTTGGGGAGGATGAGGTTGAGAGTATAGAGGGCTTACATTCATGTTTTGTGCATGTATGGAATTGTCAAAGAATAACTTCCTTTCTTAAAACTTCTAAATGTAACCACAAAGAAAATTTGGGAGATATTCTTTCAAATCTGCTCTATTTGTTTTAAAAATTGTGTCTCATTGTGTAGCTCAAATTACCCTAGAACTGCCAGTGTTCTGTCTCCTGCATCCCCTGCTCTTTTATCAGGTTTACTCAATATTGACAAAATTATAGAATATATGTAAATATTCTGTTTTTCAAGTTTCATTAAATAATGCATTATTCTGTCATTTGTTTTTCAATTAACAATATATCTTGAATACATGTGCATGGGGAATTTCTTCATGGAATATCATGCATTTAATAAATGGTAGTATACTCATTTGTTTAAATAATAATCTAATTGTGCCATTCAGATCATTTTCATTTTCATTAACTAAAGTTCGCTACAGAAAGTACACTGACTCAGGCACTCTACTCAATGGTGATTATTTACATTATATTTTGTATAAATTACAAAACACATTGTTGGAATGATGTCAAGACTGTTAAGTAATGTAATACTTGTATAAATACTGCCAAGTTTCCATTTCAGAAGACTCTAATAAATATATATTGCCATCAATTTTATATGAGAAACCATACTATACCATTCAAAATTAAATGGTACACATATTTTAAAAAAGGTATCAATCTCTAACTTCTGTCAGTTCTTTAATTAGTGGAAGGGTTGAACATGTTGAAGAGGAGGGCATCCTCTATAGGAAGACAAGCAGTCACAACTAATCTGAATCGCTGAGATCTCCCAGACACTGATCCACCAAACAGGCAGGGCACCTAAGGTGATCGGAGGCCGTGACACATGTATAGCAGAGGACTGCTTGGTCTGGCGTAATCCTTGAGAAACTTGAGGCCACAGGGATTATGGTGCCTGGCAGGATCTGGGGAGAATCCTCCTCGAGTCAGGGGAGGAAGAGGTGGAATGGGATGAGGAACTGTGGGAAGGACATAGCACAATGGCAGGAATGTAAATAAATAAAATAATTTTTAAAATAGTTTCACTCCTAAATTCAAATGCTAGTTTCTTTTTATCATCTACATTGCAATTCAATTGTGAAGTTTAGCGTTTTCGCTTACTGAACTGTGTAAGCATTAATCCTTAATTTACTCTTCATACTATTTGCGATTTTTTCCATTCTTACTACATTGCATCAATTGTGTTTTCATATGTCGTATGCTTACTATTTATTATTTGTGCAGAAAATATATTTAGGAATCTTTTATTTTAATGATCTGTTATGTGTGAATGTCTATGTATAGATTTGTGCACATGAACACAGGCACTTGGGGAGATCAGTTATCAGATCCCCTGGAGATGCTTTTACAGCTGGTTGCAAGTGTCTTCATGGGTGTTGTAAACTTAACAAGTTTGCTCTAAAGAGTAATAAGTGCTCTTAACCACTAAGGCAATACTACAATACTTATTCCATAATAAAATCAACCTATTTATCATTTTCTCATGTATTTCAGTGTATCTTTGTATTTGAGACATCTTGCCTCCTTCTCGGTGCTGAGACTACATTCAGGCATTTTTTTCCAGTTTTCTTTCCTTTATCTTTTAAGATGTTTTAGATTAAATATGTCAATATTATGCAGTAAATCTTTCAAATTTTTACTTATATAACCTTGGTTCAGTATCTTTTTCTTTCCTCTGCAATGACTATATTAATTTTACAGTTTGCTGTTCTCTCTTCCTTTACACAATCCATCTCATGTGTTTTTTATTTCATATAGAATGAAGTAAAAGACTTTTAGTTTTTCTTTGAAGAGTTAATCTACTAAGAAAATGTGTTGAATTTCCTTTTTTAAGGCCAATACAATACATTATTGTATTAAAATATTCATAGGGTTTTGTTTTTTTTCTTTTTCTTATTATTATTGTTCTTATTAGTCTCATTACTAATATTCTGTTTAAGCTTTTATGTGCTCAGGTCACGTAGTAAATATGAAAATCTTCAAAACATATATGTGTGGGTATCAAATTTAGATTCTTGGTTTTTCATGGCATGAAAATTTATCTGCTCGGCCACCTCTCTAGAACACACTATAAAACTTTAAGGTGACATATACCTCCAGGGTGCTTGTATATATACAATGTTTTCGTCATTTGGATTTTAATAAATATATTTTGTTTACTCTAATTTATTTTATTTTCCATTTCCACTTGGTAACTCTAGTATGCTTATTTTAATATATAATTAATAATTTAATCATAATTATTATGCATTTGATACCTAGCTAATATGATATTATCTTAGATACAATTGAATACATGCAATTAGATACCTAAAGCATGAAACTTGGTACATAATTTTTTTCATTATTACTATGCATTTGCATAAAACAGAGAATATATCATCGTCACAATCATTACACAGAATGACAGCTACTAACTATCTGTGACTTTTAATCATTTAAAAGGAGTTAGAAAAAAACAGACCAGATAAACAGTTCTCTGCACCCAAGTCCTGTGGGAGGGAGAGTTAAACCTTCAGAGAGGCAGACACTCCTGGGAAACCAGAAGAGACTGCACTTTGCACACACATCTCGGACGCCAGAGGAAAACACCAAACGCCATCTGGAACCCTGGTGCACTGAAGCTCCCAGAAACGGCGGCACAGATCTTCCTGGTTGCTGTCGCCCTAGAAAGCTTGTGGGCAGCACACCGCGAGCAAACTTGAGCCTCGGGACCACAGGTAAGACCAACTTCTCTACTGCAAGAGACCTGCCTGGTGAACTCAAGACACAGGCCCACAGGAACAGCTGAAGACCTGTAGAGAGGAAAAACTACACGCCCGAAAACAGAACACTCTGTCCATATAACAGGCTGAAAGAAAACAGGGAAACAGGTCTACAGCACTCCTGACACACAGGCTTATAGGGCAGTCTAGCCACTGTCAGAAATAGCAGAACAAAGTAACACTAGAGATAATCTGATGCCGAGAGGCAAGCGCAGGAACCCAAGCAACAGAAACCAAGACTACATGGCATCATCGGAGCCCAATTCTCCCATCAAAACAAATATGGAATATCCAAACACACCAGAAAAGCAAGATCTAGTTTCAAAATCATATTTGATCATGATGTTGGAGGACTTCAAGAAAGACATGAAGAACTCCTTTAGAGAACAAGTAGAAGCCCGTAGAGAGGAGACACAAAAATCCCTGAAAGAATTCCAGGAAAACGCAATCAAACAGTTGAAGGAATTAAAAAATGGAAATAGAAGCAATCAAGAAAGAACACATGGAAACAACCCTGGATATAGAAAACAAAAAGAAGAGACAAGGAGCTGTAGATACAAGCTTCACCAACAGAATACAAAAGATGGAAGAGAGAATCTCAAGAGCAGAAGATTCCATAGAAATCATTGACTCAACTGTCAAAGATAACGTAAAGCGGAAAAAGCTACTGGTTCAAAACATACAGGAAATCCAGGACTCAATGTGAAGATGAAACATAAGGATAATAGGTATAGAAGAGAGGGAAGACTCCCAGTTCAAAGGACCAGTAAATATCTTCAACAAAATCATAGAAGAAAACTTCCCTAAGCTAAAAAAAGAGATACCCATAGGCATACAAGAAGCCTACAGAACTCCAAATAGATTGGACCAGAAAAGAAACACCTCCCGTCACATAATTGTCAAAACACCAAACGCACAAAATAAAGAATATTAAAAGCAGTAAGAGAAAAAGCTGAAGTAACATATAAAGGCAGACCTATTAGAATCACACCAGACTTTTCACCAGAAACCATGAAGGCCAGAAGATCCTGGACTGATGTCATACAGACCCTAAGAGAACACAAATGCCAGCCCAGGTTACTGTATCCTGCAAAACTATCAATTAACATAGATAGAGAAACCAAGATATTCCATGACAAAACCAATTTACACAATATCATTCTACAAATCCAGCACTACAAAGGAAAATAAATGGTAAAGCCCAACATAAGGAGGCAAGCTATACTCTAGAAGAAGCAAGAAACTAATCGTCTTGGCAACAAAACAAAGAGAATGAAAGCACACAAACATAACCTCACATCCAAATATGAATAAAACAGGAAGCAATAATCACTATTCCTTAATATCTCTCAACATCAATGGCCTCAACTTCCCAATAAAAATACATAGATTAACAAACTGGATACACAACGAGGACCCTGCATTCTGCTGCCTACAGGAAACACACCTCAGAGAGAAAGATAGACACTACCTCAGAGTGAAAGGCTGAAAAACAGCTTTCCAAGCAAATGGTCGGAAGAAGCAAGCTGGAGTAGCCTTTCTAATATCAGATAAAATCAATTTTCAACTAAAAGTCATCAAAAAAGATAAGGAAGGACACTTCATATTCATCAAAGGAAAAACCACCAAATGAACTCTCAATCTTATAAATCTATGCCCCAAATATAAGGGCAATACATATGTAAAATAAATCTTACTAAAGCTCAAAACACACATTGCACCTCACACAATAATAGTAGGAGATTTCAACACCCCACTCTCATCAATGGACAGATCATGGAAACAGAAATTAAACAGAGACGTAGACAGACTAAGAGAAGTCATGAGCCAAATAGACTTAACAGATATTTATAGAACATTCTGTCCTAAAGCAAAAGGATATACCTTCTTCTTCAGCTCCTCATGGTACTTCCTCTAAAATTGACCATATAGTTGGTCAAAAAACGGGCCTCAACAGGTACAGAAAGATAGAAATTATCCCATGCGTGCTATCGGACCACCACGGCCAATGTTATTCAATAACAATAAGGGAAGAATGCCCACATATACGTGGAAATTTAACAATGCTCTACTCAATGATAACCTGGTCAAGGAAGAAATAAAGAAATTAAAGACTTTTTAGAATTTAATGAAAATGAAGGTACTACATTCCGCAATTTATGGGACACAATGAAAGCTGTGCTAAGAGGAAAACTCATAGCGCTGAGTTACTGCAGAAAGAAACAGGAAAGAGCATATGTCAGCAGCTTGACAGCACACCTAAAAGTTCTAGAACAAAAAGAAGCAAATACACCCAGGAGGAGTAGAAGGAAGGAAATAATCAAACCCAGAGCTTTAATCAACCAAGTAGAAACAAAAAGGACCATAGAAAGAATCAACAGAACCAAAAGTTGGTTCCTTGAGAAAATCAACAAGATAGATAAACCCTTAACCAGACTAACGAGAGGACACAGAGAGTGCGTCCAAATTAACAAAATCAGAAATTAAAAGCAAGACATAACAACAGATTCAGAGGAAATTCAAAAAATCATCAGATCTTACTATAAAAGCCTATATTCAACAAAACTTGGAAATCTACAGGAAATGGACATTTCCTAGACAGAATCCAGGTAATGAAGTTAAATCAGGAACAGATAAACCAGTTAAACAACCCCATAACTCCTAAGGAAACAGAAGCAGTCATTAAAGGTCTCCCAACCAAAATGAGCCCAGGTCCAGACAGGTTTAATGCAGAATTCTATCAAAACTTCATAGAAGACCTCATACCAAAATTATCCAAACTATTCCACAAAATTGAAACAGATGGATCACTACCGAATTCCTTCTATGAAGCCACAATTACTTTTATACCTAAACCACACAAAGACCCAACAAAGAGAGAACTTCAGACCAATTTCCCTTATGAATATCAACGCTAAAAAACTCAATAAATATCTGGCAAACCGAATCCGAGAGCACATCAAAACAATCGTCCACCATGATCAAGTAGGCTTCATCCCAGGTTTGCAGGGATGGTTTAATATACGAAAAACCATCAATGTGATCAATTATATAAACAAATTGAAAGAACAAAACAACATGATCATTTCATTACATGCTGAGAAAGCATTTGATAAAATTCAACACCCCTTCATGATAAAAGTCCTAGAAAGAATAGGAATTCAAAGCCCATACCTAAACATAGTAAAAGCCATATACAGCAAACCAGTTGCTAATATTAAACTAAATGGAGAGAAACTTGAAACAATCCCACTAAAATCAGGGACTAGACAAGGCTGCCCACTCTCTCCCTACTTATTCAATATAGTTCTTGAAATTCT